>NW_027530356.1:1032774-1137690 GCF_008692635.1 Crocuta crocuta | reverse complement strand
AACATAACTTTATGAAGTAATAATGTAAAGTTATTTAAAATATTTATAAATGTCCCATTATATACAATGCAATGCATTTGTAAAAATGGAATTTGTTTCCTGTGTTTTGTAACTTAAAAAATTAAAAAATCCCATTTTATTCCTTAGATTTGGGGGAGACCTGAGCTGTTCTTCCTTTCTTTAACTATTTTTGGGCATTTTCCAAACAGAATTTTCACCTTCACATTTTTGATTAGGGAAGTATTTTGCTACTATCTTGTAATATGACATTCTTTTATTTTAAAAATTGTGTTGGACTTTCTAAGTATGATAGGTTTGACAACAATAGTAACTATTTTCCCTTGAAAAATCTTATGTTATTTTTTATTATAAAATTATTTTAATAATAATAACAAATTACACTATGTGGTTATATAGAAGTCACCAATGTTTATCCTGAATTCAGGCCAGATTTGAATTGTTTAATAGGGTAGCTCATAAACACAAGGCAGGTTATGACTAAGTTTAAATTTATTGAAAGTACAAAAATTAAAATTCAGTTCTTCGGTCACATCAGTTTCATTTCAAGTGTTAAATAGCCACCAGTGGCTTGTGACTCTGGTATCGTATAATGCAGATAATGGAACATTTCATCACAAAGAGTTCTGACGATGCCAATATAGACCCTATTCTGAATAATTAGTGCTGCACGCCTGATTTTATCCTGTGTAGCATGTTTAAAGAAGCATATTTCTAGATGATTATCTTTTTTAATTTTGTCTTTATATAGACAATTTTGAAAGAGAGAAAAAAACTCTCTCAGCATGTTTTGTTTGCCATGTGTGTTTATGTGACAAAAGAAAGTCATATGACTGAACAATAGTCTGTACGAAAATAAAATCCATCTTTCATGCCTTTGTTCTTACAATATTTGCTTTTTTCAAAACCCAGATGTTTCTCTTTTCTACTTTAACATGAGCAATAGGGCACAGAGCCTTGTGCAAATAGAAAGTGTGGGAAAAACCTGGAGGCTACCAGCCACTTAAAGTGAAAGGTGAAAGGAGGAGGAACCTTATAGAGGATAAGAGAAAAGATAAATCTCACTATGAAAATAGTGCCTTGAGTGGAAAAAAAATAATGGCATAAATATAGTAACCATCTTTTAGAGTATTATGTGTAATTGTAGCACACTAGAGATCTTTTCCTAAAGAGCAACTGTGCTAAATATTGTACAGATGGTGAAATTTAAGATCAAAGTAGAGAACAGAGTCATATTGTTTTAAAAGAATAATTTTATTTAAATCATAAATATAATATTCCCAATAAAAATATTAGAGAATACAGGAAAGCCACACAAAATGAAGTAAAAACCATTCATTATATTTTCACTTAGTTACTGTATTGCATAATTCAGATACACTTATTTTTACAAGAATGCTTTGTTCTAAAGAAATTCTCATTTTAACTTTCCATCATAAGCAGTTTTCAAAATGTTAAGAGTTCTTCATAAAATATAATTTTAATTATTTTACTTAAATACAGAATTTTTTTAACCAATCTATCACTTTGGACTATTTAGGTTATTTTTAATTTTGTTTAAATATGCTGCTATAATCAGTTTATTTGCTTGAATCCTTGTCCACATCTGTCATTATTTCCTTAGAGTATGTTTCCAAGATAGAACGACTACATTATACAGTGAAAATTTGTAAGCCCCTTGCTTCTTGATAAATTTCTTTACAAAAATGTGGTGTACATTCCCACTAATGACCATAAATATCTATTTCCTGGTACACCATTATTAGAATGAAAAATAAAGGAGTAGTATTTGTAAAGTTGGAAATTATTCAATATAAACTTATATTCATTCATTACAATAAATTCCAAAGGAGATGGTATCAAATGTATTTTTGATATGATAAAGCATTACATATTAAGTTCTATTTTTAAAAGGATAATATATTACCAACTAATAAACAGAAATAGAAATAATTTCCTTTCCTATTTATTAATCCAAATCTCTTAAAAGTATGGAATACATATCAAGTAAACAATAGCATTATGATGTAGCATTACTTTTTTTCCTGCAGCTTATTGGGGTATAATTGACAAAAGTTGTATAAATTTAGACTGTGTTTGTGTGTGTGTGTGTGTGTGTGTGTGTGTGTGTAGTGAAATAGTTACCACAATCAAGCTAATTAAAATATACATCAACTGACAGTTTTTATGCATGTGTGATGAAAACATTTGAGATCTACTTCCTTAGCAAATTTCAAGTATATAATACATTATTACTATTTACTATAGTCACCATGTTATACATTAGGATCAAAAAATTTTCCATCTTAGAACTGAAAGATTGTCCCCTCTGATCAACATCTCCATTTTTACCCCTCCACCTCTCCAATCCTGTAATAACTACCAGTCTTCTGTTCCTGAGTTCAATGTTTTACTCCACAAATGACTGAGATCATGCACTATTTGTCTTTCTATGTCTGGATAGCTTTAATTAGCATAATATCTGTAATATTTGACTTCCTTTAAAAACATACCCAAAGGTGAGTCATATGGTAGTTCTATTCTTATTGTAGAGAAGCCTCCATTGTATTTTATATAATAGATATGCCAATTTATATTCCCTAATAGCATACAAGTGTTCCTTTTTCTCCATATCCTTGACAACACCTGTTATCTTTTATCTTTTTGATTATAAGCCACCCTAACAGGTGAAAGATGATTTCTCATTGTGGTTTTGAAATGATACATTATGTTAACTGTATTTTTATGTACATGTTGGTTGTCAGTATGTCTTCTTTGGAAAAATGTCTATTCAAGTACTTTGCCCATTTTTCAATAGAGTTATTTTGGTGTTTTGCTATTGAGTTGTAGGAGTTCCTCATATGTTCTAGATATTAACCTTTATCTGATGTAAAGTCTGCAAATATTTCCTCCCATTACATAGGTTGCCTTTTCATTTCATTGTTCCCACTGCTGCACAGAAACGTTTTAAATTTATGTAGTCTCACTTGTTTATTTTCGGTTTTGTTGCCTGTGCTTTTGGTGTCAAATAAAAAAAAAAATCAATACTAAGGCCAATGTCAAGGAGCTGTATCCCTATGGTTTCTTTTTAGATTTTTAGTTTCAGGTCTTTAATCCACTTTGAGTTGATTTTTTTGTATGGTATAAGGGTCCAATCTGTTTTTTTGCATGTAGATATCTGGTATCTTCACCATTTCTTGATGAAGCTATACTTTTCCATTGTTTTCCATTTCCACCTTTGTAAAAAATTAGGTGGTCATATAAGCATGGGTACATTTTTGGATTCTCTATTCAATTGGCCTAAGTATCTATATTTATGCTAGTTCAAATCTGTTTTGATTACTATAGCTTTATAATTAAAATTTGAACTTGATCGTTTCCCCCTATGACCTTTTAATTAAAGAATACTTGACATACAAGTTATATTAGTTTCAGGTGTATAACACAATGATTCAACAATTTTATCTATACATTAAGCTATGCTCACCAGGATAAGTGTAGTTATTACCATCTGTCATCATACAATGTTATTACAATATTACTGACTAAATTCCCCATTCTGTGCTTTTAATCCTTGTGACTTATTTTATAACCAAAAGTTTACACCTCTTAATCACCTCTGCTTCTTTTTTCCTTCCTCCCAACTACCTCCCCACTATAAACCAACAATTTATTCTCTGTATTTATGTGTCTATTTGTGTTTATTCATTCGCTTCGTGTTTTAGTTCCCACATATAAGTGAAATCATATTTATTTTTCCCCTTTTGACTTTTTAACTTATGATAATACCCTGTAGCTCCACGCTTGTTGTTGCAGATAGCAGGATTTCACTCTTTTTCATGGCTAAGTAAATCCATTGTATATATAGACCACATCTTTATCCACTCATTTACCATTAGACTCTTTGGCTGCTTCCGAATCTAGGCTAGTGTAAAAAAATCCTGTGGTAAACATAGGAGTGCTTATATATTTTCAACCTAGTGTTTTCACTTTATGTATGTATGTATGTATGTATATAAAAATCCAGTAATGGAATTACTGGATCATGTGGCATTTCTTTAATTTTTTGAGGAACCACCATCGTCTTTTCCACAGCAGTTGAAACAATTTCCATTCTCACTAAAAACGTATGAGGGTTCCCTTTTCTCCACATCCTCTTTAACACTTGCTATTTTGTGTCTTTGATTCTAACTATTCTGACAGATGTAAGGTGGTATTTCATTGTGGATTTGATTGTACTTCCCTGATAATTAGTGATGATGACCATCTCTTCGTGTGTATATTGACCACCTATATGTCTTTAGAAAAATGTCTGTTCTAGTTGTCTGCCTATTTTTTAATAGATTGTTTGCTTTTTGGTGTTGTGTAAGTTTTTGAATCTATTTTGGATATTAACGCCTTATCAAATATATCACTTGCAAATATAGTCTCCCATTCAGTAGGTTGCCTTTTTATTTTGTTGATGGTTTCCTGTGCTATGCAAAAGCTTTTTATTTGGTATAGTCCCAATAGTTTATTATTATTATTATTGTTGTTGTTATTATTTTGCTTTTGTTTCCCTAAAGAGATATGCCAAAAAAAAGGAAGAAAGAGAGAGAGAGAGAGAGAGAGAGAGAGGGAGAGAGAGAGAGAGAGAAAGAAAGAAAAAGAAAGAGAGAAAGAGAGAAAGAGAGAAATGTCGGGCCAATGTCCAAGGGATTAACTGTCTATATTCGAGGTGTTTTATGATTTTAGGCCTCACATTTAGGTCTTTAATCCATTTTGAGTTTATTTTTGTGCATGTTGCAAAGAAAGTGGTCCACTTTCATTCTTTTGCATGTTGCTGTTCAGTTTTCCCAGCTGCATTTCTTGAAAAAACTGTTTTTGCCCCATTGTATATCCTTGTCTTTTTTGTCATAGATTAATTAACCTTTTAAAAGTGAAGTGGTTTTTTTTACTGTGCTGTTCTCTTTAATTGATCTATGTGTCTATTTTTGTGCCAGTACCACAATGTTTTGACTACTACAGCTTTGTAGTATATCTTGAAGTCTGGAATTATGGTACCTCCATCTTTGTTCTTTTTCAAGATTGCTTTGGTGCTTCTGGGTATTTTGTGGTTCCATACAAATTTTAGTATTATGCTACTTCTTTAAAAATATTATTGGCATTTTAAAATAGCAATTGCATTGAATTTGTAGATTGCTCTGAGCAGTATGGACATTTTGATAATATCAGTTCTAATCTCTGAGCCTGGTATATCCTTCCATTTATTTGTGTCATTTTCAATTTCTTTCAACAGTGTTTTATAACTTTTGGAGTACATGTCTTTCACCTCCTTGGTTAAATGTATTTCTAGCTATTTTTTCTGGTGCAACTATAAATGGAATTGTTTTCACAATTTCCTCCTACTTTGATTTACTGTATGGAAATAAAATTTATTTTTATTGATTTTATATCCTGCAACTTTACCAAGTGACTAGTTCTAACGTATTGGTGGAATCTTGAGAGTTTTCTATGTATAGCATCATGTCATCTGCTAATAGTGACAAGTTTTAATTCTTCCTTGCCAATTTCGATGCTTTTATTTATTTTTTTTCTTGTCTTATTGCTGTGGCTAGAATTTCCTGTACTCTGTTAGATAAAAGTGGTCAGAGTAGACATCCTTGTCTTTTTCTTGATCTGATTAAAGGAAAAGTTCTCAGTTTTTCACCATTGAGTATGATGTTAGCTATGGATTTGTTGCATAGGGCTTTTGTTATGTATTATGTTAAAGTATATTCCCTCTAAACTCACTTTGTTAAGAGTTTTTATCATGAACACATGTTGAATTTTGTCAAATGCTTTTTCTGCATGTATTGACACAATTTTATGATTTTTATCCTTTATTTTGATAAATATGTATCACATTGGTTGATTTGCAGATGTGTAACCAACCTGCATACCTGGCATAAATCCCACTTGATCATGGTGAATGATCCTTTTACTATATTATTGAATTTAGTTTGCTAATATTTTGTTGAGAATTTTTGCATTTATGTTCATCAGGGATAGTACTCTGTAGTTTTCTCATTTTGTGTAGTGTCGTTGGTATCAGAGTAATGCTGGCCTCGTAGAATGAATTTGGAAGTCCTATTATGGGTCTGTTCAGATTTCCTACCTCTTCCTGTGTGAATTTTGATTGTGGGTGTGCGTTTAGGAATTTGTCCATTTCTTCTAAGGTGTTCAATTTGTTGGCATATAGTTTTTCATAGTATTCCCTGTAATTGCCTGTATTTCTGAGGGGTTGGTTGTAATGANGTGATCCAATGAGTCAGGCGGCAGTTCTGCCTGGAGGTTGTAGGGAAGAGAGTGGCAGAGTGGCGGCGCTCCACCTTGCTTTTATAGGCGTGTAAACTTCCTGAGCCAGGGGCTCAGCCAAAGTTTGTTGTGCTTTTCAACCCAGGCCAGTCCCAGCCTCCAAATCCTAGGCCAAGCACCCTGCTGAAATTGCCTCAGGCGATCCCCTGGCTTTCCCCTCAGGGTGATTCCAATCTTCCAGGCTAGCTCTGGGGGTGGGGCCAGAAGCCTCTGCTCCCNCCCCTCTCACTCCCCACAGAGGGGGTGGCCCATCTCTCCAGTCTGCAATCCAGGCCCGATATTTACTTCCCCAGTTCGCACTCACATTAGAAGGCTTTGTCAGTGGAATCTGCGCCCTTTCTCTCCCAATCTCTTGGGCGTGGTACGGTTTCCTATGGCTTCAGATCTTTTCCCCGTGATGCCTGGGCGGGAGTGCAGGTATGGAGCTCCCTACTTCTCTGCCATCTTGCCCCTCCCTCGCCTCTTCTATTTTTTAGAGTTTGAGGAGACTAGATATTGACTCTTCTTTAAATGTTTGGTAGAATTTACCTATGAATCCATCTTGTACTGGGCATTTGTTTGTTGGGAGTTTATTGATTACCAATTCAATTTTGTTGCTAGTAGTTAGACTGTTCAGATTTTCTATTTCTTCCTGATTCAGTTTTTAAAGATTGTATATTTCTAGAAATTTATCCAATTTGTCAGCATATAATTTCTTGTTGTAGTCTTGTATAACCCTTTGTATTTTGTGATGTCCATTGTTCTCTTCTTTCATTTCTGATTTTGAGTTCTCTCTTTTTTATTGATGAGTCCAGCTAAAGGTTTATCAATTTCGTTTATCTTATTTTCAAAGAACCAGCTTTTGGTTTCATTTATTTTTTTGTGTTTAAGTCCTATTTCATTTATTTCTGTTCTGATATTATTTCCTTCTTTCTATGAACTTTAGGCTTTATTCTTTTTCTGGTACCTATGGGTGAAAGGTTAGGTTATTTATGTAAGATTCTTCTTGTTTCTTGAGATAGGCCTGTATCTCTATGAACTTCCCTCTTACAACTTCCTTCATTGCATCTCAAACATTTTGGATTGTTGTCTCTCATTTTAAATTTTCTCCATGCATTTTTCATTTCCTCTTTGATTTTTTCATTGACCCATTTGTTTAGTAGTGTGTTGTTTAGCCTCTACATTTTGTGTCTCCACCTTTACTTTTACAGTTTTTTCTTATAATTTATTTCCCTGTTTAATACAATTTTGGTAAGAAAAGATTTTTGATGATTTCAATCATCTTTATTGAAAATTTTTTTGTGGCCTAACATTTGATCTATCCTGGAGAATGTTGTATATGCACTTAAAAAGAATGTGTATTCTGTTTTTTGGATAGAATATCCTGTATATATATGTGAAGTCTTTCTGGTCTAATGTGTCATGGTTTCCTTGTTGACTTCCTCTTGGATCATCTTTCTATTGATGTAAGTGGGTTGTTAAAGTCCCCTACTATGATCGTGCTGCTATCAATTTCCCCATTTATTTCTGGTAACAGTTGCTTTATTTTTGGGTGCATAGATATTTACAATTGTTATATCCTCCTACTGGAGTGATCCTTTTATCATTATGTAATGCTCTTTTTTGTTTCTTATTATAATCTTTATAATCTGCTGTTGATTCCCTCTAGTGTATTTTTCATTTCAGATCTTGTGTTTCTTAACTGTTCTTTTTTTATCTCTTTGTTGAAGTTTTCACTGAGTTTATTTACTCTTCAGTCTAGTGAACATCTTTATGACCATTACTCTGAACACTTTGTCAGGTAGATTGCTTATCTGTTCTGTTTAGGTTTTAATGCCAAGTTTTTTCTTATTATTTCATCTGGAACACATTCCTCTGTTTTCTCATTTTGTATGACTTACTGTGTTTATGTTTATGAATTAGATAGAATAGCTACTTCTTCTAACCTTGAAGAAATGGCCTTGTGTAGTTAAGTTCCTTGTGCAGACCTTGTCCCTGGTAGTTATGGTTAGTTGGCTGGAGCTATAGGTGGCAATGGGTTGGGGGTCTCAGAGCACTCCAATGTGGGGCTGCTTTCATCAGATGGCTGAAACTGAATGAGAATGAACCAGGTGGTTCCCAGGGCTCTCTATACTGGCAGTGGGTGCAAGCTGGGTGTCCTAGAGCTTTCTATGCAGGAAATATCCTGGAAAAAAGGTCTAGAACTTACATGGTCTTATGGTACTCTGTGTGGGAGGATCCCTGGTAAAGCTGAGGCAGGCATGGGCTGGAGGTCCCGGGGTTCTCTGCCAGAATGTGCCCTTGTGAGTCATCTGGGACTGAAGTTGGTGTGAACCTGGGGCATTTTGTGTTTTTTGTGTCTGTGTTGCCTTGGCAAGATGACTGGAGCTTTAGTTGACACTGTCCAGAGATATCCCAGTACACACCGTGCTGGGGCTACCTTAATGGGAAAGCTGGGGCTGTTGTATGCTAGGGGCCTGGGACTCACTAAAACAGTTGGTCATCCAGGGCATTCAGAGCCTGCTCTCTTCTGTACCATCAAGTTGCAGCAAGAATATAAACAAAGGCATTTATCTGTACCTCCAAACCTGGAGAAAGTTACAGCAACTCTCCTGTCATTTGGTAGAGTTCTAGGGATGATTCCTGTATATTATGGTTGCTTTTTAAAAACTGCAGCCCTTTTTCTATGTCCTGGGATTTTTGGGTCCAGGGCTGGTATGGGCCAGGGGCCCAGCCTCACTCAGGTGGCAGGTTGGCTACTCTGCTCCCCTCTGCATTATCAAGATGGAGGAAGGTCATAATCAATCACACTCGCCTGCCCCTCCAACCCCAGAGAGAATTTCCTTCATTTGGTAGAAGGCTATTCCTTTATATTCTAGGTGCCTTCTAAATCTTGGCTTTTTTTCCCCCTGTGCTCCACAGCAACTAAAGCTGCTCCTGGTCCCTCAGTACTACTCCTCCCACTGCAGTTTTCATATTGTTGGTATGGGGTTCCCTTCCTGACCTGTCACCATCTCTCCTGCCATATTCTATGCAATCCCTGTACTCTTTGTTGTACAAAAGCTGGTGAGTTGGCCCTCGGTTCTTCAAGAGGAATTGTTCTATATATAAGCTATAGATTTGGAATGCCCATGGAGGTGAATTCAGGGTCTTCCTACATCAGCATTTTAAACTTTGATCTTGAGTTTTTAAAAGTGAAATGTAATAATATTGAAATTATGGAAAACTTTTGAAACTCATTTTGAAGATTATTAAGAAAACAAAGCTATTAAGAAATAGATTTGATATATCTGATTATCACCCAATCTGTCTTTTTTCAGTGGATTTTTATCTAATTAAGGCAAAAAAGTATATAGAAAACAAGAAAGGGTATAATATCATTACACCATAAAACTCTTTCAAAATAGCTTCGGAGGCATTTCAACAAAGAAATAACAAATATACATGTTACAAAACACATTTTTTTTATCTTGCTTTGCAATCATCTATATATTTTATAGTATACTCTCAGAAGTAGTATTTATGAAGTAGCTAGTATGCATAAACACTATATGTAAAGGTTAGGCAAAAGCCATTTGATTAACAAGAGCTGAGATTTGAACTACTTGAAGTCTATCTTCTATCTTCACATGAAAATACTTTTTACATACCATGATTATGTGTAGTGTTGTCATTATTGAGATATATGCTTGGAAGTAGAGCTTCCAGGAAGTAAGAGCCTGACCTCAAGAAGCTGAAAGCATATTTGAGCAGACATATACATAAAATTTTAAATTACACTAATTTTGTTACATTGACCAAAGCTTAAAATGAAGATTATAAATCAAAATTAATCATACCATAATAATAAATAGTAATTGCTTATTTTGATGAATGAAAAAACCTTTGATTAAATACATGTTGTGGGCTAAGCTACTATGCAAAAAACATGGCTCAGAAAAGTTCTACATTTACTTAATATTTGTATAAAATTCCTGAGGTAGTTGGGTAGCTTGACAAAGAACTATGTAGCCCACAAAGTCATCCAAAGGATGGAGTTTCTTCCACACTGGTATTTCACCACCTTCTAGGCATCTCTATGATTTGTATAGTCATTGTAGTTCAAGAAAAGTGCCACATCTGTTTTAGGAGTATGCTTTCCTTACCCTGCAAATTGTATATATGTCATTTATACTCATATGCCATTAATAAAATCTTTAGCTATACCCAGTTGCAAGGGAGCCTGGGAAACATAGTATCAGCCTGGACAGTCATGTTTCCTGTTAAAACTTGGTGTCCAATTATGAAAATAACAAAGAAAAAGAATGGATAGTGGAGGGGGGTATTTTATACTTAACTAAACCTACTAATTCCTCATTTCCCCGAAGATTTTAATACTTAAACAATTTTGATTTATCCAGTTTTTTTCCCTCTCTCATAGGGGAATTTATTGCCTATGTAACAATAGTCTCTCTTTAACCCCTCTCCTCCAAAACAAAATAAAACTGGAGGTGACCATACAGGTTATCTACTTCAATTCTATGTCTTATTAATGAGAGGAATTTAACTTAGAGTACTATATACCCCAAATTTCTTCTGCTAATTAGTGTTAAAGCTAAGACATTAATCTAAACTCTGCTTTAAAATTTAAGCCCTTTAGGGGCACATGGACCCAATGTTNAGGGCACTTGTGGGGCTGATCACTGGGTGTTATATGGAAACCAACTTGACAGTAAACTGTTTTAAAAAATATAAGTAAATAAAATTTAAGCCCTTTTATTCCTTTTAGTTTATTTTTTTAAAAGTTTAAAAATATAAAATCATAGAAAGACATATTCATATTTTAAACATATTTTAAAATACATTTTAAAATGTGTGCAAAGCAGTTTTTGTTTATATAGTGGATGGGCTGATTGAAGGTTCCCAATACTTTTCTTGAATAAATCTCAACACCTTTGAATTATTTCTGGTTTCATTGTCTTTGAACTAGTGCAAGAACTTAAAAACACATTTGAAGTAATAAAATACAGGGTTCTTACCAGATTGATTTTTTTTTTCCTCTAGCCTTTTAGGATTATCTTGAATAGATCTAAATCAACTTTTTTTTTGGCCTTTGACCTTTCCAAAGTATTTAACTTTAATGGAAATAAGAATTGTCTCTCTCTCTGCACTTCTACTCCACTGGGTTACAAAATATTTAATTAAACCGTGTAAATTCAATAATAAGCTCAATGAAATAAACATCTTGGGTCCAAACCCAACTGACTTTTATTAAACATACAAGTCAACCAATGAGCAGATAGGGGAGGGAGTGCTTAAGAGTTGTTTGTGGGCCCAGTGCTCTGCATGCTGCATGCTTCAATTAGTACATTATACAAACAGCATGGGGAGCTTCAAAGAGAGCTTCAATGCTATTACATGTAGAGTCAAAACTAATACTTGTTGATTGTTCATATTTTAAAGTTTAACCGTTCCTTTCTCCTTGTTTTCACTATCATCTTCACCATTAATAATTGAAATTGTAATATAGAGAACATCGTGCTAGAAATGGAATCCCAGAAACGTAATATATGTTCTTTAATTCAATGGACTGGAAAAATTTATCAGGGGAGAAAGAACACCAAAGGTAGAGCTCTGAAAGCCCGGGGTAAATTTAAGGAGATTTTGGGCTGATTTGGTAGTTTTATGCATTCTTTATGATATTCTTTTGGACCTTTTAAGAAAAGACAGTGTACTATTTTTATTAAAAAATACTAAATTCTACATAATGCTGTTGGTTTCCCACATCAACAAAGTGACCAGATCTATAAAGGTCCTAAACAATTATTAAACTTATTTAAAATGCAACAGGGGTGCCTGAGCCTGGGTGGCTATCAACTAAGTGTATGACTCTTGGTTTCGGCTCAGGCCATGATCTTGTGGTTCTTGAGTTTGAGCCCTGCATCAAGCTTTGCCCTGATGGTGTGTAGCCTGTTTGCAATTCATTCTTTCCTCCCTTTTTTGCCCTATCCTTGCTTGTACTCTCTTTCTCTTTCTCTCTCTCAAGATAAATAAACCTAAAAAAATTAATAAAATGCAGACAGAATTTTATTTGCTTCCAAAGCTGTGAAGATTATATTTATAACCTTCAACTATATGCCATTTAGACCTTGAAAATCTCCCTTTAAGTCTCCTGCAAGGAAGCAATTGATGTGACCAAGAAATATTATAGTGAGGCAGAACTTGTGGTCTCTAAATACATGAACACATTTATTTATTTATTTATTTATTTATTTATTTATTTTTACAANAGGAAACTAACAATAGAACTCCCCTAGGACCCAGCAATAGCACTGCTAGGAATTTACCCAAGGGATACATGAACACATTTCTTAAGAGCATTAAAATCACTTATGATTAAGTTACTATGTTCATAGTTAAAATTAATAACTCCTAACATAGTTTGTTAGGGGACCATTAAAACAATTATATGAAGGATTTGAAACATAACACTGAAAATTTCTGGGTATAATTTTTAGTGTAAAACCATGATATAAAACTGATAATATAGTTTAATCACAGCTCTGTAAAGAGTCCTGTCAAACCGTGAAAGGACATACACTGTAGAGTTGATTGGTGATTTTAATTTTTTTTACTACTTGTCACCAGTAAAAGATTATTTTATATAAGAACTATATACATTTCACTTTTCCCTGATGTACCATTTGACAGGTATATTTTTAAAATCTCCCCAGCAATTTACAAATTTACAGAATTTTTTATTCTTTATTCTTAGGAAGGATAAATGTTAGGCACAAGTAGCTACAGAATATGGATGGTTCACCCATTGCAGAGGACAAGAACAAGACATTAACATCATCACCTGTCCATGTCCCATTTTGTGGCCTGGGCTAAATTTACATATCTTAGAAAGCAATTTAAACCAGTGAAATTTTTTCTTCCAGGAATGGTATTATCATATTTAAATGAAAGCTATATTTCCTACACATAACATAACTCAAAGTTTTGTCTATAGGATATATATTTTTTTCAAATATGTAGTAGTCAATGAAGACCTGATTACCTGATAGCTAGCGACATTTATTCCAGATCATCGAAAGTTCATTTAAGTTGCTTACTTTGTAAAGGTTAAGTAATATTTTTATATGCTACTTTGTGAGGGAATTCTGTGGTAAAGGTAATGGATTTCATAAACATGGGAGGGAGAAAATGGAACTAGTAACAGTTGCCCAAGTATTGAATGGGTAAGCAAAAAATAAATTGCTCTTGCCAACTTGTTTATTGTGTACAGTTTAGTTCCTGTGCCTCACTTATATTCTACTTGCCTGACTTTTGTTAGAAAAGGTCAGATTTTGAGTAATTGGCTGAAAGTATAATTAAAGCTAATTAACAAGTAATGCTTGCAAGACTGCACAATTACAGAAATGAATTTTACAGTGATAAACTATAACAGTTCCTAAAATACATTTTTCCCAAAGACTTGTTTAAATTGTTTCTATGAGATAGAAGCAAGAGCAGGTGTGAAATTATATATGTATTTGACAATAAAGCTTTTGAATATTGTTATTTCACCATCAAATTAACCCAAACCATCTATCCCTATCAAATTTAAATGACCACGAAGTCCATTTTACAAATGACACCTCAGAAAATACTCCTTTTTATAGGTAAATGAGCTAGCTAGAATAATGAAGTCATTTTTTTTTAAACGTTTGTCTAAAATTTTTATGGCAGCAGCTTAAAACTTTTAAGGAAACCAGATTATAAACTATCTGCAAAACTTTTAAATATGTTGAGGAAATGGGTTGAAAAATATTAATTTATAATATGCTCTTCTTTTTCTTTTGATTGTTCACAACCATATATGTACATAAGTATCAAAATAATACTATTCCCAATAAAAATGCTTCCCATGGGTGAAATTCACTTATATATTCATTGATATATTTACTGGGTTTCATTAGCCCCTGGGCGTGGGCTTTTCCATTGCAAATTTTTACCAACCACACCTGTTCCAAATAGGTAAGAGAAAGAATAAGCAGAAAGTTCTCATGTTGCATACTTCAGCTTTCTTTTTTAATTTTTTTAAACTTCATTTATTTTTGAGAGACAAACAGAATCCATAGCAGCCTTCAGGCTCTGAGCTGTCAGCACAGAACCTGAAGCCGGATTCGAACTCACAAACTGTGAATCATGACCTGAGCTGAAGTCAGACGCTCAACAGACTGAGCCATCTAGGCACCCCACTTCAGCTTTAATTTCTTAAAGTGGATTTAAAGATAACAAGTAGCAAGGATACAAAATTTAGACAGTCTTAACACTTCTGAATGCACAGGTGGGAGTAGTTAATGATAACATTTTTAGGGAGAGATTGAAGAAATAGTAATTATGTTGTCTTTTCTGATAACATTTCCTGCACATGGCTTTTCAAATACCTAACCTTGTTTTCTCCTTTCTCTGCTCATCAAATGAAAATTCTCTAGAACCTTAAAGTAACCCTCAGCATCTTTCTATTTCAGGGTCATGGCCAAATATGATGCACAGAGGCAGTGCACATCGGTGGGCAGTGAGGGTGTGGGAGCTCAAATCTATGCCCTGAATCAATTCTCTGACATTTTTTTCTGCCTCTCTTTTTTCCTTTTTCCTTTTGTATTTATTCTCTCAGTTAATTCTCCCCAAGACTGCTTAGTGCAGTCATTTTCAAATTCCCCACAGTCTCACCACAATCTATTGATGCTTGTTCTTCAAAAATTTTCAAATCCATTTCCTCATTTCACTGCTAGTGATACTTCCTTTGTTCAGACCCATATAAATTTTCACTCTGTTTCAGTACTCTTT
The DNA here is from genome assembly GCF_008692635.1 of Crocuta crocuta. Lineage (NCBI taxonomy): Eukaryota > Metazoa > Chordata > Mammalia > Carnivora > Hyaenidae > Crocuta > Crocuta crocuta. Next base: position 1,122,540 of record NW_027530356.1, on the reverse strand, counting down.
TAATTCTTTTTCTGTTTGATAGTTTGTTTCCCTACAATCCATTCTTCTTCTTTTTTCTAAACATTAAGAAAATTTTTTAAAATTTATTTTCAGAGAGAGTGCACACAATCATGTAAGTAAGTGGGGTTGGAGCAGAGGCAGGGGAGAGAATCCCAAGCAGGCTCAGCACTGTTAGAGCAAAGCCTGATGTGGGGTGAGATCTCACAAAGTGAGACCATGACCTGAGCCAAAATCAAGAGTCAGACCTTTAACAGACTGAGCCACTCAGGCACCCCCCATTCTTCTTTTTAATGAAAAAAATCTTCATTTATAGACTTTTTTTTTTTTTACAGACTTTCATAATTTCTATGTACAGTTTTGAAAATACTGATAGGTCTCTTTCACATTGCATATAGAGAACACAGGGATTATAAACATGAATTAGAATATAGTGTCTGATATTAAATGCTTCTTCATTTTTGCCTCATAGTAATGCTGATATCTTTGCATAAAAATGAATTTCCCTTTCTTGATTACTGTGTGCCTCCTGGATTCCTCTGTTTCCATCAGTCACCCAGGACTGAAAACAGTGAGTCTTCTTGTCTAATGAATGTTACTTAATAAATGATGAAGACTAGACTTACTTGCAGACTTTTTTACTGTAAAATATATGGACTTTATACAGTGCATCTCATACTTTAAGGGCCTACTAATCACCTGGGGTCTTTGTAAAATGCAGATTCTGAGTTAGTGGGCTTGGGGTGGGTCCTGAGCTTCTAATTTCTAACAGATTTTCAGGTGGTGATCATGCTACCTGACACTATCAGTTGCTTGAGTATTGCCGTCAGTGATTATCTATGTATGCGGAACCCAGGGAAGTACTACTATGACAAATGGACTTTCAATTAAAAAATATTTGTGGAGCCTCAGTGGCTACAAGGGGCACAGAAATGAATAGTACTCTTTGTCCTCAAAGAGATTACAGTCTGATAAATTAGACAAGCCAAGGATAAAAACTGCTATAATACAGGATAGGAAGTGGTATATATCAAGCAATAGAAAGGCACAGAGTGGCTTTCCCAATACAAAGTGGAAAAGTGATCTGATGTGCCAATTATGTTTGAGGGAAGAAAGCAAAAAAAGAAAAAAAAAAAGCTTCAGGAAGGATGTGGCATTTAAAGCTTTTTGCAAATAGAATTTCAAAAGGAACAATATGACAGGAAACGATATGAATAATAATGAGTATTCCAGATTGAGGAAATTGCTAGAACATAGGCACACGGGTAGAACACTGTAAGGCATTGGTAGGAAATACCAAGAAGTCCTGTTTGGCTGTGCCATTAGGTGAGTGGGATATAGAGGAGCATAGCAAGCAAACTTAGCAGAGGTTGAAGAAAGAGAAGAGTATTTTAAAGGTCACCAGATGGGAACTGGGACTATATTCCACATGAGAAAGATCAGTATGATACTTTGCTTAACGAATTTTTAGAATATTTTATATTTATATATTTCTAGACTAATCTAGACCAGCCCTCTCCCTTGAAGCAAGAGAGCTTTTTTTTTCCTGAGTTTCTCTATACAGTTCAGCAAACATATAATGTAAAAGACACAAGAATGAAGTAATGATACACTAGCAGACCCTAAATAGCTACTAATCAGATGAATAGATCCTAAATAACTACCAATTAGATGAATAAATTATTGACCACAAAGATAGATCAATGTACTAGGACTGGCAAAATGACTATAGTTATAAACACAATTGAGGGTATGTAAGGGATTTTATGTAGTGCCTTTATGGATGGCATATGGATGGCAGGAGCTAAACTTCCTAAGAATATCCTTAAAGATTCCATGTCTCAGTCACATACAAGTTCTTATTATAATATTTCTGTGTAGATATTCTGATTCACCAAGTTAAGGTGAATAAATCTTTGGCTTACCTTAATTTCCCAGAGACTTCTCTGATCTTCTTGATTCTTTATACATCAGAGAACTTCACTGTAAGTCACCAAATAAAGACAAAATCCAAGTAAAAAATAGTGCTTGCTAAGTGCTTGCTAATTTGCTAAGCTAAATTAGATTCAAGTCATCCCAAATAAATACAGTGCTTTTTAATCCAATTAAACATAGTGCTTTTTTTCTCACTCCTAGACAATCCCTCTATTCTCCTACTTAGACTACCTCCCATTACATTCTGCCACAGAAAACTCTGGAGCTGTCACTGTCAAAAAGAATCTGGCACTTTAGAGGATTCCCTTGGTCTGCTCCAAATTCCTGATAGGTTAATTGCTAGTTCCTTGTATCACTTTGACTCAATATTATAAATACATGCCAAATAAATATGCCTTCTGTTTATTGGGCAAAGGGAGATTCAAAAGGGCAAAAACAATGCTTCAATCTATTCATAATAATGTGAAACTACCACCTAAGAAGCTTTTGAGGAGGTAGTGGTTCAGGATCTGCCCTCCTGAAGGCTCAGTTACACAAAGTGACTAATTCAAACACCCTCAGAGTAAGAGATAGCACTGAAATATATTACTCTCATTCAAAGCCCCTTTAAAATTTAAAAACTATTTTTAGGTATTTTTCTTCCTCCATGTATTTTTTATTTACAATTTCTTTGCTAGCCTAGTGAAGTAGGCATCTGTGAGTTCTCTCTAGAGGCTCTGGTATCTACAGTTACTACTAGACAATGGAATGAGTCATTTCCCTCAAGTCAACTAGAATTTGAAATTTTAAAAGTCTTTGCTATGTCCGGGAAGAGTTGGGATGGTCTTTATTTTCTTAGAAGAAATTTACTTGAAATCTTCACATTATGAGTGAGCACACATTTGAGACCAATTTTAATGTTTTCCTTGGAAAAATGGTACACTGAAGAGTTAAACATTATTCCAGCAACTGGTTTTCATTAGTAAGGGAGCTGAACTTGAAACGTATGGCTCAGGAATAACAGAGCAGAGGAACCAACTCATGAAAAGGTAACTTCCTTATTATTTAGTCTCTATTTACCTACTCATTTTAATAAAACTTTTTAACCAAAATATGTTGTTAATGCACAAGATATGTATATACAAGTATGTTTATCTCTATATGTATGTATAGAAAACCATTTTCCCTCCAAAGCAGAGACTACTGATTTGTGTTATGGTGGCAAATGAAATAAACTAAATTCATATACAATGTAAATGATGTATAGTTTTTAAAGTTTGAAACCATATTCCCTTTTATACACTGATAGTGAAAATTATTCAGAACTTTTTCCTCCCCAAAGAGTTTTGAGTCAAATGATCAGTTTCTTATAAATAACTTCTGGGCACAGTGTCTTATATTTATGTCAGTCAGAAATACTTGCTACATTAATGGCACCAAATGTTGGAGGAGTGTGAACAAATGTAACATACTTCTTAGCCAAAATTCTCAATTTGATCAATCACTGTAAAAAATTTTTTTTAATATTTATTCATTTTTGAGAGGCAGAGAGAGAGGGAGACACAGACTCAGAAGCAGGATTCAGGCTCTGTTCTGTTAGCACAGAAGCCCACACAGGGCTTGAACCCACCAACCATGAAATCATGACCTGAGCCGGTCAGACGCTTAACCAACTAAGCGACACAGGCACCCCAATCAATCACTTTTAAAGGAAAAAATTTTCCAGTGAGGTCACCATAATCTCTAAATAGCAGGAACTGAGGAGACTGTTAGCATTTTAGAGAAATAAATTCGGTGAAAAAGTTTGAATCACCCTTTCTGAAAACTAAAAAGCAATGTTCTGAATATTACCAATATTTTAAGCAAAGAAGATATATTCTCAAAAAATATTAACCGATTTTACACTCAATGTTTTTCAACCCCATATTGCTTAACTCAGAGTTAGCCTAAAATAGCTATAAACCATGACACCACTGGCTATTATTAATAATGACGACCATAAAAGAGTATGTGTTTAAAGCCTGATTAAAGCGTATTCAAATGACCTTTATAAAATTCCAAAATACCAAGGATTATGCATGTTGACAGTGAGTGAGATGGAATAACCAGAGATAAAAAGGATTTTTGATCCTAGGCAAAAAGACTTCCAGGAAGAATTTAACCATAAAACATATTTTTTGCAGCTACATAAAACTAAAGAGATTTATAAATCTTTCCCTCTCTCCTCAAAATTTACTTCAGAAGTGAAATCATTCACAGAAAAGTATAGTCTGAAGAAGTCACAGGGAATGTTTTACCTTTTGTAATTATTTTTGAGTTTCAAATTAAAATTTGCTGCATATATTTTTCCTTATCTTAAATGGTTGAAGAAAATTAAGTAACATTAAGAAAATTAAGATAAAAGCTAAGTTCAGTTTTCAAAGAATCTCTTAAATAATACCACTAATAAATATGTAATCAAACTATATAGTGCCCAATCAAAGGGAGTGGTAAGGAGGCGTGGTTTGAATTGGAGGATCAAGTTACCTTCTGGGGAAGGACTTGTTTAAGCTGAGACCTGAACAATTTAAGGTGGAAGGAAGAGCAGGATTGATCGCAAAGTTGAAAAAGAGGTTGGTGGGTTTGATCAACAGAAAGAGGCTATGTGGTAAGAGAATGGAGATGTAGGAATGCAAAATGAACTTAGAGACGTAAGCCCAGATGATAGAGGGAGCTTTATAGGCCAAGGACAAGAATTTGGATTTTATTACAAAGATAATGGAAAGCTTACTGGGGCTGCATGAAGGGTAGTGACATGATCTAACAAACATTAAAAATATTTGGCAATTGCTGTTTAAAAAATGAACCGAAAGGGACAAAAAGATGGAAATGAGAGACACTGGCATGTATGTCTATTAGACTAGACTAAGGAGAGATGATGGTGTTTTTGACCAAGATGGTAGCAACTAGTGACAGAGAAAAAGCCAGTGGATTGACAATACCCGTTGAGATTTGATGAGGATAGATGTTGAAAGTAAAATAAAGGATGTGTCAAAAATTCTGTTGCTGGAAAGTGCATCAATCTAGGTGCCTTTAATTAAGAAATAAAATTGTCCTTCATGCAACCCCTATCAATTATTACAGGTAGGGTAGTGATGTCTCCAACTATTACGGTTTCATTGTTTATCGCTCACTTTAATTTTGTCAGTTTCTGCTTCATGTATTTTAGGACTCTGCTGTTAGGTACATACATATACTTTTGTCTTCCTGGTAAATTGATCATTTTGTCACTATGAAACATCTGTTTCTAGAAATAATTTTTGTCTTAAAGTCTATTTTGTCTGATATTAATGTGGCCCCCTAAACTAGTTTTTGATTAATGCTTTTATATTAATCTTTCCACCCCTTTACTTTCAACCTACTTGCACCTTTAAAACTAAAGTGTCTTTTGTAAACAGCAAATAGGTAGGTGATTTTTAAATTCATCTTCTAGTCTCTGCCATTTGGTTATAGTGTTACTCCATTTAATGTAACTATGGATAAAGGAAGATTTACATCTACTATTCACTTTATATATGTCTCACGTCTCTTTCAGTTCCTCTGTTTCCTCATTACTGCCTTCTGTTGTGTTAAATAGATACCTATTAGTATACCATTTTAATTTTCTTATTGTTTGTAGTTTTTGAGGGTTTGGTTTTATGGCTGTCCTGGAGATTACAATTAGTATCTTAATCTAGTTTACATTGATATTCATTAGATTTCATTTCAATAGCATACAATATTGTATTCTCATAGAGATCTATTCTTCTGCTCCCTTTGTACTATAATTATCATACAAATTACATTTTGTACACTCTAAGCCCGTCCACACAGTTGTATAATTATTGCTCTATGTATTTGCTTTTAAATAAGATAGTAGAAAATAGTTATAAACAAAAAGACATTTATTCTTTCTTTTATTTTTACCTATGCAGTTATGTTTATGGATTCTTTTTATTTCTTCATGTGGCTTCAAATTACTGTCTTGTGTCCTTTCAACTTGAAGAACTCTTTAGTGATTGTTATAGGGCAGAATTACTACTGGCAGATTCTTGTAGTTTGTTTTTTTTTTTAATCTTGAAGTTCCTCCTTCATTTTTTGAAGAATAGTTTTGCTCGATCTAAAATTCTTAGTTTATGGACTATTTTTAATGTTTTTGACTATGTCATCCCATTGCTTTTCTGGACTCCATGGTTTCTGATAAGAAGTCAGCTTTTATTCTTACTGAGAAATGTGTTTATACAAGTTGTTTTTCTTTGTTGCTTTCAAGATTTTGTCTCCATCTTTGACCGTTCTCAATTAGACTGTGATATGTCTAGGTGTGACTTTTTGAGTGTATTTTACTGGAGTTCATTGGTAATCCAATTGGTAATCTTGTCCAATGAAGTTAACATTTTTTCATCAAACTTGGAAAGTCTTTGACCAATGTTTCTTCAGAATCTTTTCTCTCCTTTCTCCTTTTTCTTCACTTCATGACATTCCAAATATGTGTATGTTGGAATGCTTGCTGGTATCCCTCCAGTGTGAGGCCCTGTGCAGTTTGTTCACTCCTTCTCTTTCTGCTCCTAACACTGGATAATTTCTCTTGAACTATTAAGTTTGATTATTCTTCCTCCTGCCTGCTACCCTCTTGATTTTGAGTCCCTCTACTAAATTGTTCTTTTCAATTATTGTGTCTTTCAACTACAGAACTATTTCTATTTAGTTCCTTTTTAAAAATTATGTTGCTCTCTTTTTCATATTCTTGGTAAGGTGCTGGTGTCATGTTTTTCATTATTTCTTTAGTTATTTTCATCTTTTATAATAGGCAATTCAAAATCTTTTTGTACTAAAATTTGAGTCCCACAAGGGATATTACTTTCAGGATACTTTTGGCCATTTCATGTTGCACGCTTCTTGTTTTGTTTTCATTTACTTTTTTTTTTCACATGTCTCACAATTTTTGGTTGAAACTGGACATTGTAACAACTTTGGTATCAAGTCCCCCCACTCAGATTTCGTTAGTGGGATTTTGCTGTCATTGTTGTTTATCTCATTGCTGTGTATTTGTTCAGAGATTTACCTGGACTAATTCAATAGATTCTGTATATCCTTCAATATACAACCAACACTGCTGGGATTTTTAAAATAAAAAAGAATTAAGTGTTTTTAACTTAAAATAATTCATTTAAATTGTTAAACTGGGCTTCCTATGAGTCACCCCTGATTCAGTGTAATTTAATGGTCAGCCAGTGCAATGTTTGATGAGAAAATCTCCTCAAAAACCTTACCTGTATAAATTCTACCTTTGCTAAGGGGACCTGTAAGGAAGTATCCCTTCAAACTTCAGGACATTTATAACACGGCCTTAGCTTTCACTTTCTACCTGGTCAGGGCCTTATGTTTGGCCAGAAATTAATGGAGCTTCCTTCTTAACCAGGTCCTTCCAGAGCTGTGTACATGCTCACACCGTCTTTTAGGTGTTCAGAAATATGTTGGAGCTTTTCAAATTTCCTGACAGCCATTCTGTTCTTGAAGATTTCCTTTGCAATTCTTGGTCAGGTTTTTTTGCTCCAGCTGAAATAATAGTTTTAGGCTGTTGCAGTGTTGCTAGCCGATTGGAACCGTGTCAGTATTGACCTGACCCTAGTACGCCTCCCCTCCCTACCTTGACTACGCTGAAATATGAGTGAAGTAAAAAGGCTGTAATAGCACAATAACAGATATTTTCCATGGAGCCAGACATTCAAACATGATATTGACTGTGTTTTGGAGATGGTGTTTCTTATAGAGCTGCAAGACTTTTTGAGGCTACTGTACCACTAGGGTATGGAGAGCAGGGGGATGGGAAGAACCCCAACTTAAAATGGCACAGATGCCCCCTGTCTAAAGAAGTTCAATAATTTCTCCTGCATAGATGATTTTCTTTGTTCTTGTTCTGGATCGTTCCTGTTCACTCAATTGGTGAAGAAGGCCTTCGCTAGCATAGAGTACAAGCTGGCTGAACACAATATCCAACACTGGACAGAGAGAATAGACAGTAGTTTATTAGTCACTCTAACTCACAGCTCATGGGAAGAGAACACTGTGTGCCATGCATGGTCACACAGAGGTTGTACTTGGAAACTGAGTGAACCTGAAGTGTGGGAGTTAGAATTTGTGATAATGGGTGGACTTGGTTCTCTCAGGAGGATATGACTAGTTTGAATAATTTTGCTGGCTGGAAGGGGAAACCAGTTAGGATGAGGGCCAGCTGATGCAAAATTACCTGGCAGGAACCTTCCTGGTTGGGCAGAGTCAGAGTAGAGGAACTCATGGTTCAAATTCCAGGTGCCTTAAGCTATTGCCTTCCAATACAGCTCCATGGCTTTGGGTAATTTAGAGAGTTCTAGAAATGGCTACTTTTAATTGTTGTGTCAGTATTTTTGTCTTTGTGTGTGTGAGAGAGAGAGAGAATGAGTAGTTCAGATATTTGTAGTTGGGCATTCTAAAAGTTAATGTCCAACATTCCTTGATTTGAACATTAGAACTGGGTCACTTGTTTATGGAAGGCCTAACATTAAATGGAAATCAGCCATTGGGACTTTAGAAAAAACACTGATCAAAGTGATCTTTCTCAAAGGGCTATCATTCTGCTTGGAATTTTTCCAATGTGCCAGTTCTTTATGTAGATAAGACAGGAAGTAGGGACACACAAAACACATGTGGTGCATAAAGTTAAAAGGTATTATTTTAAAATGATATTTTAAATTATTTAAATGAAGTTTTCCCTTCTGGGTGATAATCATTGCTTGTCTTCATATCATATATTTTAGAAATTTGTATGAAAAGCATCAGCCACTTGAATACTCAAAGGGATGAAAAAAATTTTTTAAATTGTTGACCATTAACAATGATAATTTAGAGTCATGGCACAATGCCATTATCAGACATTACTAATCCAGTCAGGAATAATTTCTAAAGGAGGAAATATAATTTAAGAAAAACAGCATGACCTTTAGGGTAATAATATCTCTGCCTTAATCCAGCATTTTTATTCTCCTTTTGAGTCTTCATTTCTATATTTTTAAAAGTGGAAATGATAAAACTGTACAGAGTTGTAAGAATTAGATAATGTATTAAAGTGTAGGCATTTAGTCAACTCTCAATAAATGTTAGGTCATCTTCCCTTCCTCAGCAGAAGTAAAGGAAGGCTGAACAGTGGTAATACAGTGGTAATGTTCCTGTGGGTGAGTGAAGGGAAGGGAAAGCTGTGTGAATTACACACAGAACAGCCTCGTGGAAGTCTGGGTGGTGGGCACTGTTCAGAGAGAGGAGCACCAAGGAGTCCAAGATGTTGCAAAAGCCATCACTGATTTCACTTTATTTTACCCAGACCAGGCTTACTATCACTACTCCATAAACAAATGGATTGTTTTTTTCAGTTTTATTTTTTCAATCACACTTAATCTAACCTTAACCCACATTTATTTATTTATTTTTTACAAATAGTTTATTGTCAAGTTAGTTTCCATATAACACCCAGTGCTCATCCCCACAAGTGCCCTACCAGATGCCCATCACCCCCCCTTCATCTCCCGCACACCCATCAGTCCTCAGTTTGTTCNTTATTCTTCCTATCCATGAGCATGGAATGTTTTTCCATTTCTTTGTGTCTTCTTCAATTTCCTTCATAAGTTTTCTATAGTTTTCATCATACAGATCTCTTATATCCTTGGTTAGGTTTATTCCCAGGTATTTATTGTTTCTTGAGCCCACATTTATTCTAAAGTTACTCTATAGTTCTACGTTTACCCTATACTTAGTCTTTTCTGTTTGATTATTGTAAATGCTTAGGTCTTGACTTTTAATTATTCTACTGTCAAAACACTACAAAATGTTTCTATATTTTCAATAGATTTCTTTCTGTAGACATTTGTGTTTTCTACATATTTTTTGTAATTTTCCTAAATGGTTTCAGGAATCCCATAGTGGATATCAGTGATATCCTTGCCTCTTTTAAGTTTGGCATTATTGTTCATTGGAGACCCTGCCTTTTAGCAATAAATTTGTATTTATAATGACAAACTTTATCTGTATATAAACTTACACTCTATCTGTGTACAGACATATGTACCTGTACATTTTATATAAGGTTAAATATAAAATTTTATCTATAAATCATAAGCTCTAGGTACTCTCTATGCCCATTGCCATTTGACTTGATTTCCAACTTTTAACTTTTCATATAACTAATAAAAGAGTTATTATAAAGTAAGTAGTCTTTAAAATTTATTTCAATACTTTATCAAATTATTAAATATTATAGCCAGTTTCAGGAACTGAGTAGTTTTTTTTAATGTAGTATATATATTCTTAAGTTTTATGTCTGAAATACTCATAACATTTAGTTCTTAACTATATGTGCTAATGTTACACAAAACTCTTACAACCATTGACTAGTGTGAAGTATGCTTTCTAAAGCTATTATGTGCTGAAACTGTGGTCCAAGGATGAGAAATCCAGCTGCTTCTCTTGCTGCAGTAGATTTGGAATAAAAGCTCTAAATATGTTTCCCAAAGAAAAAAAATAAATAAACCGTATTCTAAAGGGTTGTGTGTGTGTTTTTCCCCCTAGTAGGAAAAAAAAGTAGCCCTGGAAAAACTTGTGAATGCTTTGTCATTTCTGCAAAACTGTGAAAACACCAAAGCAGCTAGTTTACTCATCCTTGATTTCCCCAGATGGCTGAGTTCCCATTAACTCACCAGAGAATGAGATGCAGACCCAGTGCCTTTACATGTCATTTTGACAAGACATAATGTCCGATCTTGTTTGTGTACGCCTTTCGCTTCTATCTCAAGACTGCTTCACTACTGGTGGTCTGCCCGTGTGCAACACAGATGTTGCTCTCTCTCCGCTGCATGCTTTATTTTTCAAGTAGCTTCGGCGAGCATATGTTTCCATGTGAGCCTGTTCCTTCCTTCTCCCAACACCTTCTTGTGCTACATAAACAATCTTCATCTGCCCCCTCAGATCTGGGGCACACGAGACTTTCACAGATGTCGATTTCTTTTTCAGCCTGCTTGCCTCTGGTGAACACGGTCTTCAGATAATGTCTCCCTTCCTTCTCTGTTCCAAATGACTCGCAATGCAGATTTTTTCCTCCTTTCAACTCAGTTTCCTTCTGTGACCCCAGCATGTTTTCGTCCCCTTTCTTCTAAGTCTTTCTTTGTACTAGCTCTCCAGATGGGATCAAGGATGAGCTCTTCCTGCTCCTCATTTTATTCTCCTTACAACTGTTTGGTTTGCAAGAACAGGAAGAGACAAACTTCACACATTAAATATTTTACATGCATGGCCACCTATATTTGTCTGATTTGTTTCTTTGACTTTTGATTTCTTTCCCCATCCTTCGATGTGGTTGCTTCTATGTGGTTTTTCATTTTTATGAGTTCATTACAAAGAACACCACTACAAATATGTGTATAGAAACCTCTCACATATAATTACATATAAAACATCAGGGTAACACTTTAATATCAATTTTGTTTTCTTTTGCAAAAAAGGGATTTTAGCTTTTCTTTCACTTATGCAATGTATTAAGCATGTCCTATGTGCCAGAAACTCCTCTGGGCAACAGCATGAGGATGGTAAAGAAAATAGAAAAGGGCTTTCTTTAAAAAAAATTTTTTTAACATTTATTCATTTTTGAGAGACAGAGTGTGAGTGGGGGACAGAGAGGGAAACACAGAATCTGAAGCAGGTTCTGGGCTCTGAGCTGTCAGCACAGAGCCCGACGCAGGGCTTGAACTCACGGACCATGAGATCATGACCTGAGCTGAAGTTAGACACCTAACCGACTGAACCACACAGGCGCCCCAAGAAGGTCTCTCTTTTTAAGGTATATATATTCTAGTATGAGAGATGGATAATAAGCAAGTATATAAAAGATTAAGATAATTATGATAAGATGCCAACGGAATTAAAATCTCAATGATGAACAGGAGTCTGGATGCACAAATCAAGAGGAGTAGAATTCGAAGGGGAAGGAACAAGTGCAAAGTCCCTGCAAGGACAGACAATGGCTTGGTGAGAAACAGAAGAGATGGCGTGGGACTGAAGGGTCATAATGTGCATGGTGGAGACAGAAAGATGGTGCTGGAATGAAAGTCTGGGGCAGGATCATTTAGAGCTCTGGAAGGCAAGGTAAGAATTTTTAGTTTTATTCCAAATACCCTTGTGAAGCCATGGAAATTTTAAAGGAGGAGGTCACATGACCCAACTGACATTTCTGGTACTGTGATAATTTCTTTTTTCTTTTTTTTTTTTTTTTTTCATTTTTTTCTGAGAGAGAGAAGGAGAGGGGCTCCAGGCTCTGAGCTAGCTGCTAGCACAGAGCCCAACATGGGGCTTAAACCCACAGACCGTGAGATCATGACCTGAGCCAAAGTCGGATGCTTAACCAACTGAGCCACCCAGGTGCCCCTGTGATAATTTCTTATACTGCAGTGAGAGGTAAGGGAAAGGCCAGACAGAGGATGTGGGTTCTTTTTGTAATGCTTTACATTTTTCTTTAATTTTAATTTGTCTTAAAGTTTTATTTATTTTATGAGAGAGAGACAGCATGAGCATGGGAGGGTCAGAGAGAGAAGGAGACACAGAATCAGAAGCAGACTCTGAGCTAGCTGTCAGCACAGAACCCAACCCAGGGCTCGAACCCAAGAACTGTGAGATCATGACCCTAGTCGAAGTCAGAAGCTTAACTGACTGAGCCACCCAGGCACCCCACATTTTTTTTTAATTTTTAAGACCTCATTTAAAAGATAAAAACAGTTTTAGATTAACAAAATTGACAGAAAGTACTGAGATTTCCCATATGTACCTCCCCCTGCTCCCCCCCCCGACATGCATAGCCTCCTGCATTACTCTATCACTTACATGGGTTATGTTAGTTATAACTGATGAATTTAAATCAACACATCATAATCACTCAAAGCCCATAACTTACCCTATACCTCATTCTTTGTGTTGTATTCTTAATGTTTTAGAGAAATCTATAATGACATATATCCATCATAGTACCATAGAAAGTATTTTCACTGCCCTAAAATATCTTCTATGTTCTACATAGGAATCCCTTCCCCTTCTGCCCCATAAAAGCACCAACCTTTTTATTGTGTCCATAGTTTTGTCTCTTCTACAATGTCACATACAGTTGACCCTTGAACATGGATTTGAACTATGTAGATCCACTGATATGTGGATTTTTTTTAAAAAATGGTAAGTAAATTTATTTTCTCTTGTGATTAATATTTTCTTTAGCTTATTGTTAGAATGTATTATATAACACATATAACAAAGAATATGTGTTACTAGACTGTTTATGTTCTTGGTAAGTGTCTGGTCAGAAGTAGGCTGAGTTTTCGGGGAGTCAAAAGTTATGCATGGAAATTGAACTGGGCAGGGGTTGGAGTTCCTAACCCCCCTCACTGTTGAAGAATCAACAGTAGTTGGTATCATGATATGTTGATTTTCAGACTGGTTTCTTTCACTTAGTAATACACATTTCAGGTTCCTTCGTATCTTTTCATAACTTGATAGCTCTTTCTTTTTAGCAGTGACTAATACTCCACTGTTTGAATGTCCTGTATTTTATAGTTTAACAGCCTTAATGGTGATCCACCACCAAATGATTTCAGAGAAGATTTTTGGTAACTCTTGTGTTTTTTTCCATCTCTCCTTTTAATCTGCCTGTAGTATTTTTAGTAGAATTTCAAATTCGAATTTCTTACCTTGGCAAAGAGTGATTTCTGAAACTTTACCCTTGGACCTCTTACTGCAGGAAGTTCCCTTCCCCAACATAGTGCACTGTAACCCTCAGCTTTACAGAGCTATGTCCTGCTTCTTCACCAGGCCTTGCTCCTCCTCCCTCACATCCTGTTCTCTCCCCTAGGAATGGTCTTCTCCCCACCCTGTTGGGGAAGCATCTATCCCCACCCCCACAGAGCTTTCTGCTGCCTTGCTGACTACCTTGTGTGTGCTCTCCCTGTACTCTGCACAGGCTTCCTTTTTATTTTTAAGTTTTATTTATCTTGAGAGGAAGAGACAATGTATCAGTGGAGGAGGGGCAGGGAGAGAGAATCTAAAGCAGGGTCAGAGCTGTCAGCACAGAGCCCAACCCGGGGCTTGAACTCACCAACCATGAAATCACGACCTGGGCCAAAGTCCGACGCTTAACAGACTGTAACCGACTGAGCCACCCAGACATCCCTGCACAGGCTTCTTATAAAAGCTCTCAAACATAAATAATACTTATGAATTTGTAGAAAAGACTGGGAAACCTGGGGAGCTGGCTAGGACCATATTAGGAACGGCCGTGAGGGCAGGTTGAGGACTTGCTGAGTTTCATCTAAAGAATGTGGAGGGACTCTTGAAGAATTCCAGTATGAGGGTAACAAGATCAGATCTGCCCCTGAGGGCAAACTTTAGGAAGTGCACTCTGGCCCAATACTGGCAAGAGGAGCAGGCGGGATACAAAATACGACTGGAAGCCGGCTGTTGCGTTAGGCTGGATAGGACACAATGGAAGCTTAAAGCCTTCATGTGCACACACCGAGAACTAATGGTGGGCATAGGGAGGAAAGGATGGGTTCGGAAAGACTTAAACAGTTCCTAACCAATGAGCAGTATGCAGGGGACAGCAATTCGGTGAGAGAACGTGGAGGAGACCATAGAAGTAAGGCCCCCTCCCATTTCTGTTGAGTACCAGGGAGAAGGGTGCTACAATTCACTAGTGCTGGCAAGGGGAATGCACATTTGGGGGGTATCTCTTCACATCACCCATTTTAACAACAGCACTCCTAAATTGATTTATGTGCCAGCATGGTGTTTCCAATATTACAAATTAATCTTGTTCTCTCTCTTGTTTACCTTTATTTGTACATTACAATTTAAGTTTTTCTTTTTTTTTATGTTTGTTTACTTTTAAAAGAGAAAGAAAGAGCGTGAACGGAAAAGGAGCAGAGAGAGACAGAATCTGAAGCTGACTCCAGGCTCTAAGCTGTCAGCACAGGGCCTGATGCAGTGTGTATGTGTTGGGGGCGGGTGGAGGAGGTACAGCGGCAAACTCACCAACTGTGAGATCATGACCTGAGCGGAAATCAGACACTTAACCGACTGAGCCACCCAGGTGCTCCAGTTTTTTTTTTTTTTAATATAAATTAATTTTGGATCTCCTAACTGGCTGTAATAGTGCTGAAGTGGAAGAATTAGGCATTTCCATACTCTATTCCTATAGCTGGAATAATAGTGTTTCCTGGTGGGCAGTGCCCTGGTAGGAGCCAGCTGGGTGAGACGGGGATAAGACTGCTTGGGGACTCAGAAGAAATTAAGGCAGGGGTGCATACGGATTTGAGTTTTGTCCTTGCTACCTCGCCATCTCATCATGTCTCTGTTGTCCTGCTACCTAATTCATTGATTTCCACTTAATAGACACCCAGTAACTATTTCCTTACTATTTCATATTCTCCTCACAAATGGGCAATAGTAAGCTTTTTTTCAACTGATAAAAAGAGGCTTTAGATTCTTCTGAACGTTTGAAGCTTTGCCAGTTTTTTTATTGTCCTCTTTTGTCATGAATTTTTTGAAACTGAAAAAAAACCCACACTGAGATTTGTTTACAAAGAGTACATGCTCTTTTGCTTTGTTTTGTGTCCTCCAACTTAATTTTGAATTTAACTCCATAAATGTATTTGTCCATTTAAGACATTTTGTGAATATTTTCAGAGTACAAATGATATTTACTCTAATAGGAGGAAGCAGGGGATTTGGTAACATCTACTAAAACATCATTGCCAAATCATTCACATTGATTTAAAACTATATTCATTTGACAAATATTTACTCAGCCTCTGTAATGTCCAAAAGCAGAAATTCACTAGCCTGAAGGAGCCTGCATTCTAGAGGGGGGAAAGCAGACAATTAACCAAATAAAGACTAAAGTAGAAAAATAGGAAGGGGGACAGTCCTGGTTTGTGACTGTTGTATGAGCATATATATCAATAGCATCCTTCTCACTTTCCAGTTGAGCCAATTGGAAAATAAATTACATGATCAAATGAGGCCCTTGGGTGTTAGATGGTGAGAAGTTGCAATTTTAGATGGAGTATCCAGGGCAGGCCTCACAGAGAAAAATGGCATTTAATACCTGAAGAAGATGAAGGGGGTACTGCAGACATCTCAGATGGTTTGCAGCAAGAGGGAACAGCAGGCGCAAAGGTCCTGAAATGCATTCAGACCTGGTGTGTTTCCAGAACAAGACAAAGGGCACCACAGGCGAACGAGAGGATTAAGGATGAGGGTAGAAGTGGATGGGAACTAAGAGATAAGTGAAAGTTAGGGTGGGCAGACCTAAAGCCTTTTCAATCCTTGTCGTCAGAATGAGGTGGAAGCCACTGTAGGATTTTCAGCAAATTTGTTACTTGGTCTGATTTATACATTACTGGGATCATTGCACCTGCTGTGTGGAAGACTGTAGAGAAGGGGTAAATGCAAGGAGGCTAAGACTTAGAATCATCTAGTCTGGAAATGTTGGTGGCTCCAAATGGAAGGGTAACAGTTGTAAGAATGAGAAATGGTTGGATTCCTGAATATGTGTCTATAAATAAAAGGAATGAGTAAAACATGCTTTTGAGTTTAGGCTTGAGCTACTAGAGGAATGGGGTTCTTTTTTCACTGACATGGAGAAACTGTGAGATGAGAGTAGTTTTGGTGGCAAATTGAGAATCTCGGTGTTAGATATATTTGTGATGTCCATGCACATCCATGTGGATGACAAGTCGGCAGGCAGAACTGGAGAATCATTAATTATACAGATAAGATTAAGAGCCATGACACTAGGGGCACCTGAGTGTCAGTGAGTGAAGCATCTGGCTTCAAGTCAGGATCTCACAGTTCGTGGGTTCAAGCCCCATGTTGGGGTCTGTGCTGCCAACTCAGAGCTTTGAGCCTGCTTCAGATTCTGTGTCTTCCTCTCTTTCTCTGCCCCTCCCCTGCTCCCTTCTCTCTCTCAAAAATAAATTAAAAAATAAGAGTCATGACACTAGACAAAAGCACAAAGAGGGAGTACAAATAGGAAAGAAAAGTTGTTTAGGGATCGATGCCTGAAACACTTCTATGATTATAGGTTTAGGAGACACGGAAGAATAATCAAAGATATTTTCAGACAGGTTGACAGCAATCCTCAAATGGTCGAATTATGAATATTTTTTTCTATTTTTCCTATTTTTAAACTTAATAGGCAATACATTTTTGTATTTTTATAATTTGATTTATACTCAGTAAAACAGTGTTCCGTGAGTTTTCATAATTTATATAAGCTTTTATATTATCATCCAAATAAGATATAGAATATTTCCTTACCCTCCAAGTCCTCTTCTGGCCCTTTCTGATCTATTTCCACTGCCAAACTATGTAACAAATTTCTGCCTTCTGTCACTGTAGATTGTTTTGCTTTTCCTCAGTATAACGTCTACAATATACATAATTATGCTTTGTCTGTGTATCTGTTATTATTCTTATTCACTGCTGGATGGTGTTCTTTGTATGAATAAAACATGATTGGTTTATCATTCTTCTGATGAGCATTGGGTTGTTTCCAGCTTTAGGCTATTTTGAATAAGACTGCTACGGACATTATTGTACACACTTTTTTGTGGTTGCATGTTTGCATTCTGTTGGGATAGTTACCTAGGAGTAGAATTGCCGGACAGAGGGGTGATGTAATCTAACTTTATAAGAAACAGCCAACAAGTTTTGAAGAAACAATTATACCATTTTACCATCCACCTGTAAATATTTGAAAGAGGAAATGGGGCAAATGCTTTAGAAAACAACTAAAACCGAGAATTATGTAATTTAAATGTTCATTATACTCTTTAATATATATCCTTGATCTAAAAATCTCAAAATACTCTAAGTGGTAGTTTTTGAATATCTTAACGTGGCAGCTTATAGAAGATGGAGCTTGGTAAGTACTGCTGGCACAGTCTGTGATGAGATTGTTCACTACTTAACTAAGTATTATATGCGAATTACTTTAATAAACTCTTGGCCCATGCAGAGACGAGAAGGAACGGTCTCAGGTCCCTGGCTTAGGTGGGAAGTTACATTCCCAACTGCAGTGATCCATGGTTGTGCTCTGTACCCACCTTTCAACGTCTTCCTTTTTTTTTTTTTTTCTATTCCAGCTTGGTCCATTTGAACTAAAGTATTTAAGACCTAGAGACTGAGTAATACAGACAACCAGGAGAAAGACCTTCCTCACTGACTAGTGGTAAGGAGCACAGATAGAAGGCTCTGTTGTTGAAACAGGCAGGGTTGCAGCAGCTGAGGTAAATTAAGCAGATTACCTCGGGTCCCCTTACTGTCTATTATGACATGTCAGGATAAGAATGTGGTTTCAGATGTGTTTATTTAAACACCCCGATGCTCCAATGCATTTTAATTTTTCAGTATTTAAATGTGGCTATTTTAATGAGGTTATAGTTTTGATAAATACCAAAAGTTGAATATTAATTACTGTGAGGTTTTAAGCTCTGTACTCTACATAAAACCCATGGAGAGCCTGTCCTGTGTAGCTTAAATCACCAGTTAAAGTTGAATTTCTACCTAGAAACAGAGGTGGAGAAGTGTCAAATCAGTGCAGAGGGAGGGCCTTTTACCTCATGCCCCTGGGTACACTTCCCGTGTCTGGAGATGTTTTTTGTTGCTATGACTTAGGGGCAGGTGCTATTGATATCTAATGCATAGAGGCCAGAGGTGCTGTTATAAACCCCACAGTGCCCAGGACAGTAAGGAATTATCTAGCTCTAAATGTCAATCATGCCACTGTTCAGAAACTTGCGTTAAAAAAATTTGTGTAAGTCTGAGGAGAATATACTTATAAACTAAAATTACAGATCTGATGATATTTGCATATTAGGAGATTGCGGTTTATTACCTATTAACTAAAAAAGACCTGGCATAGGACCTACCCTAGAGGGTAGAACTAAAATAAGTAGAAACAAAGGCTTTAAAATGTATGGTGAGTTTTGCTTTCATTTTAGGGATTTGGAAACAAAGATTCTTAGAGGAAATATTGGGGCCTCAGTCAAGCTGTAAGTGAAGGGCAAGTTGCTATTTTAACTTATTCTTAGGGCACGGTGCCTTACTAAAATGTGAGAGAATGTTCTCTGAACCACACTATTGAAGTACCTCCTCTCTCATAACTGTCTAACATGACATGCTCTTTTAAGTTTGGTTATTTGAGTGGGAGAGCAAGTGTGAGTAGGGGAGGGGCAGAGAGAATCCCAAGCAGACTCTGCACTGTGAAGACAAAAACCTGATACTGGGCTGATACATGAGATTATTGCCTGAGCCAAAATCAAGAGTTAGATGCTTAACCAAATGAGCTTCCCAGGCATCCCTCTTCTAATACGATGATAAACTTAAAATTGTTATTGTTGTTTACCATCTGTTCATCCCATTGGACTATTCTACAAAAGCAGGATCTATATCGTATATTTTGTATGCCCAGCTCCTGCCATTATAAAGTTATCAATAAATAGTGGTACTTTTGAGTTACATGAATAAATTAAACATTTCTACAGTTTGAATTCTCACTATAATCTACCTATATTTAACATCCCAGAACCTTCAATTCTTATATCCTCTGAAAACAACTTTTCCTGAGAAAGTTCATACATTATTTCTTCTTCTAAATAAGAAAACTTCAGCTCAAAAACATGGTTCCTGTCTTTGTGTTTGAGTAGAAGAGGGAAAAAATGAGACTTTGTGAATGAGGGAAGGTGTTAGCTTTGAAAAGGAGCATGGGCAGTTTACCTACAGTGACAAAGTGGATGATGGAGAATATAGGAAGGTTTAGTAAGAGAAGAAAGAGGGTTATGACTCATTGTACTTCTCAAGTCCCAGCAAATAAGAAATGACATCTACCTTCAAGGAGCTCAGAGAAGAGTCTGGTGTAAGATGGCAACAGAAGAGGCTCCTGAACCTACCTCTTCCCACAGACCCATCAAATCTACAGCTATGTATGGAAGCATTCACTCTGAAAGAAATCTGGAAACTAGTTGAGTGACTCTTACACATCAGATGAAGGAGGGAAAAAGCCCCACATCAAAATGGGTCACCATTGCCTGGAAAAGAAGTTTGGGCATATATCTGGAGCCCTACATTTGTGACTGAAGGCCAGAAGACCCATCCCTGGATAGCCTGGCTCTGTTAACCAGTAGTGCTGGGTTCGTGGGTTTTGTGGAATTGTGGCAAGCAAAGAGACAGTTACTGGCTGTCTCTCCCTCCAAGACTCAGCACAGAGGGTGTCGGGAGAGTAGATAGAGGAACCTGTTTCCTAGTCTTTCCCTGAAAGATGTCTATTTACATACTTAAAAGACACTTCCAGAGGACCAGTCTTTCATTTGGCCTGAATCTAGATGCTGAGTGAGGTCTTCCCCTTTTGCAGTGCTAACAAGTCTTGGCACACCCTCAATTACTGGGAGCTGCTAAGAACAAACAGGGCTGTTTAGACAATCACAAAGTTTTGAGAGACAACAAAGAGCTAGGGTTGGGCTGAACAACAAGTTTCATTTCTTACACAATTCCAGACTGGGAGAGCTGGCTGTTTAATCTATAAAAAACAACACAGATGAAGAAACAGAGCATATGTTCCAAAAGAATAAACCTCAGAAACACAACTTAATGAAATGGATATAAGTGATTTACCTGATAAAGAGTTTAAGGTTTATAAAGACACTCAGCAAGGTCAAAAGAACAATGCATGATGAACACTGTAAAAATTTCAACAAAGAAGTTGAAAATATAAGAAAGCATCAAAACAGAAATCATAGAGGAACACAATAACTGAACTGAAAAATTCAGTAGAGGGGTTCAGTAGCAGAAGAGATGAAGTGGAAGAAAAAGATCAATGAACTCAAAGAGCAATAGACTTCGATCAGAGAAGCAAAAAGAAAAAAAAAATAACAGTGAAGATGTTATGCCCAGATCGCGATCTCCCCAAAATCCCAAGACCACCAAGGAGTCCGAGTCACGTATGCAAAAGCAAAGGGCTTTATTACGGGCTTAAGCTCGGACTCCCAGACTTCACCAGCATATGGATCTGTGCTGAGAGCCCCGAACAAGGGCAGAGTAGGGTTTTTATGGGGTTTGAGACAGGAGAGTTACAGAAGTTGTGACATGGGAACAGTGATCCAATCATAATAATTCCACATCATTGACAGTGGGTTTGACCATACACATTGTCTAGAGTATTCCTTACTTTTGGCGGGATCCAATTACAACACTTAGAGTACCTTTAAATTCAACCAATCACAGAGCGAGCCTCGGGTCTTGTTCGGCGACTAACAGGTTAACTTTGACATTAGGTAACAGGGTCCTATCTATAGTTTCTATCTATCTCCAGGCCTCTCCCTTAGTAATGTGGAGGGTGGTCGCTGGACTTTCCTGATTGGGTGTTGCAAGGGTGGTTTCTCCTGCCTTGGGCAATGTGTAACTGCCTGATAGTTTCAGGAAAGCTGAAACTCAGGCCTTCTAGTTCAGAGGGGAAACTTAAAGCCTGTCAGGGAGTCAGTTTGGTTTAGACGTTTAGACTTGTGGCCTTACAAAGATATCTTAAGGGATTTATGCAACATCATCAAACCAATCTATTTTCACATTATAGGAGTCCCAGAATGAGAAGACAGAAAAGGGCAAAAAGCTTATTTGAAGAAATAATGGTGGAAAACTTTCCTAACCTGGGGGAATGGGAGGAAGAAAAGCAGATCCAGGAATTACAGAGAACTCCAAATAAGATAAAATCAAAGACTCACTCTGGGACACATTATAATTAAATTGTCAAAAGTTAATGACAAGAGAATCTTAAAGGCAACAAGAGAAAAGTAGCGATTTAGAAGGGAACCCCCATAAGACTTGCAGCAGATGTTTCAGCAGAAGCCTTAAAGACCAGGATATATATTCAGTGCAATATATTCAATGTACTAAAGAAAAAAAACTTTACCAGGTAGAGTATTCTCAGTTGGAAAGTTGACTTTCCTTCAATTTAGAAAGATAAGTTTTGCAGACAAGTAAAAGCTAAAGGAATTCATGACCAGTAGACAGGACTTACAAGAAATGATAAAGGGAATAAGTAGTCAAGCTGAATAAAAAGGATACTAATAGGTAA
Organism: Crocuta crocuta; assembly: GCF_008692635.1. Taxonomy (NCBI): domain Eukaryota; kingdom Metazoa; phylum Chordata; class Mammalia; order Carnivora; family Hyaenidae; genus Crocuta; species Crocuta crocuta. The sequence continues at coordinate 1,100,423 of NW_027530356.1, read as the reverse complement.
CAGGAAAATAAAGTATAAATCTCATTGGTAAAGGTAAATATATAATTAAGGATATTTAGTGTTGTAATTGTGGGTGCAGCATTTATAAATCTAATATGAAAGTGAAAAGACAAAAGTTACAGAACTATACCTACGCTAATTTGTTAGTGAATAACAAAGGTGAAAAAATTAATTTAAAAAGCTAGAGCTTTAATATGTATTTAAATGTATGTGCTATCAATTTAAAAGAGACTATTATAAATGTATGTTTTATATAAGCTTCAGGTTAACTACAAAGCAAAACCTACAGTAGGTATACAAAATACAAAAGAAAGCATTCTAAGCATATTAGAACAGAATATCACGAAGACAGAATATTCCACAAAGAAAGAGAGCAAGGGAAGTGTAGAATAACCAGAAAAGGACAATGATAAGGACCTATCAATAGTTGCTTTAAAGCTAAATCGACGAGATTCTACAATAAAAAGAGTGGCTGAATGAGTGGCTGAATCGATTAACAAACAAGAACCACCTGCCACCTAAAAGAGATTCACTTCAGCTTTAAGGATATACATAAATTGAAAATAAAGAGATGGAGAAAGATATTCCATGCAAAAGGAAACCAAAAGAGAGCAGAAGTAGCTATTCAGCTATTTAGATCAGACTAAATAGACTTCAAGTAAAGACTTCAAATAACATGTCATTATATAAGTATGAAGGGATCAATCCAACATGAGGATGTAACATTTGTAAATATTTATGTATCCAACATAGGATTACCTAAATATATAAAGCAAATATTAAAAGACCTATAGGGTGAAATAGACATCAGTACAATAACATTGGGTGAATTTAATACTCTGCTTTCAACAATGCATAGGTCCTCCAGACAGAACATCAGTGAGGAAATATAGGACTTTAATGACTCATTAGACCAAATAGACCTAAAATATATCTATACAATATTCTATCCAAAAACAGAATACACATTCTTCAAGAGCACATAGAACATTTTTCATGATCATTTGATAGGCCACAAAACAAATCTTAACACATTTAAGAAGACTGAAATCATACCAACCATCTTTTCTGACCATGATGTTTTGAAACTAGAATCAACAAGAGAAAAGTGAGATCTAGAAATATATGGAAACTAAACAACACACTTTTTAAGTATTTAGAGACTGCAAGTGGGAGAGGGCAGAGAAAGAGAATCCCAAGCATACTCTTCACCTTCAGTGTGGAGCCCTATGCAGGCTCAAACTCAGGAAACTGGAAGCTGTGACCTGAGCCAATATTGGATGCTTAATCTGAGCCACCCAGGTGCCCCCTAAACAACACACTTGTAAACAACCATGGGGTGAAACAAGAAATCCAAATGGAAGTAACTTATCCAGACACACATGAACATTAAAACACAAATACTGTGGGGCACAGCAGAAGCAGTTCTGTAAGTTTATAGCAATAAATTAGGAAATTAGATCACACAAACAATCTAATTTTACAACTCAAGGAACTAGAAAAATAAGAAAATCTTCAGTCCAAAGTTAGTAGGAGGAAGGGAATAATAAGGATCAGGGTGGAAATAAATGAAATAGAGACCAGACAAAAAGAGTTGAAAAGATAAAATTGACAAACCTTTAGCTAGATTAAGAAAAAAAAAAGGAGTCAAATAAACTTAGAAATGAAAGAAGAGACATAACTTAAAGTACAGGAAGGCATAAAATCATTTGAGAATGCTATGAACAATTCAATGCCAACAAATTACGTAACCTAGAATAAATGGGTATATTTTTAGAAACACACAATTTACCAAGACTGAATCAGGCAGAAAAAGAAAATCTGAACAGAGCAATAATGCATAAAGAGATTGAATTAGTAGTCAAAAACTCCCAACAGGGAACTTCAGGACCAGATGGCTTCACTGGAGAATTCTACCAATTTAAAGAATAATTAACACCAATCTTCCTCAAATTCTTCCAAAGTATTGAAGTGGAGGGAGCATCTCCACACTCATTCTATGAGGCCAGATACCAAAACCAGATAAGGATACCACAGGAAAACCACAGATCAATATTCCTGATGAATATAGATGTAAAAATTCTCAACAAAATATTAATAAACTGAATTAGTAAACTAACAAATTCAAGACTACAGTAGAAGGATTATCACCATGACCAAGTGGGATTTATCCCTGGGATGCAAGAATAGTTCAACATATAAAAATAATAGATGTGTACTACATTATATCAATAAAATTAAAGCTTAAAATCACATGATTGTTTTAATAGACACAGAGAAACTTTTAACAGGGTACAACATGATAAAACCCCTTAACAGGTTGGGTATACAAGAAACCTACCTAAACATAATAAAAGCCATATACAAGAAACAAATGGCTAACATGATACTCAATGGAGATAAAATGAAAGTATTTTCCCTTAAGATCAAGAATAAGGAAAAGTTGCTTAGTCTCATCAGTTCTATTCAATATATTACTGAAAGTTCAAGCTAGAGCAATTAGGTAAGACAAGGAAATAAAGGGAATCCCACCAGGAATGGATGAATTAAAATTGTCCTTTTTTTCATGAAGATAGGATCCTATATCTTGAAAATCACAAAGAATCTATTAAAAAAGCTATTAATCATTTGTAGTTAAGTGGCAGGATACAAAATCAACTTACAGAAATCAATTGCATTTATTTTCACTAACAATGACACATCTGAAAAAGAAATAATAAAAACTTCATTCACAATAGTATTAGAAACAATAAAATACTTAGGAATAAATTAACTTAGGAAGTAAAGGTCTATACAATGAAAACTACAAAACTTAGCTGTAAAAAATCAAAGAAGATACAAACAGATGGAAAGACATCCCATATTTGTGGAATGCAAGGAGACTGTTAAGTGGCCATACTATACTATATACTATATATACTATATATATATATACTATATACTATACTATACTATAGTGGCCATCTATGGATTCAATGGAATCCCCATCAAAATACAAAGGTATTCTTCAAACAAATAATCCTAAAATTTGTGTGGAACCATAAAAGACCCCAATTAGTCAAAGCAATTCTGAAATAAAGGAACAAAGTTAGAGGTATCATGCTTCTAGATTTCAAACTATACTACAAAGCCATAAGAATAAATACAGTATGACACTGGCACAAAAACAGACACATTGACCAATGGAACATAATAGCCTGGCATCAAACCCTGGCATATACAGCTAACTAATATTTGACATGGGAGCTGGGAATATCTAATGGAGAAAGGATATCTCTTCAACATGTGGTGCTGGGAAACTGGAGAAACACATGCAGAACAATGAAATTGGAACCCTATCTCCCACCCCTCACAAAAATTAACTTGAAATGAATCAAAGACTTAAACATAAGATCTGATAACCTAAAACATCTAAATGAAAACATAGGGAAGAAGCTCAATGAGATGTCTTGACAATATTTTGGAGGAATGATGCCAAAAACATACACAACAGAAAAACTTTGAACAAATGGGAATACATCAAACTCAAAAGCTTCTGCACAGTAAACAAATCAAAAAATGAAAAGGCAACCAACAGAATGGGAGAAAATATTTGCAGATCTTGTATCTCCTAAGGGTTAATATCTAAAAATATATTTAAAAATACCTACACCTCAATAGCAAAAAAAAAAAAAAAAAAAAAAAAAACCCACAACAAAACAAGAAAAAATTTGTTAAAAATGGGTAAAGGACCTGAACAGTCATTTCTTCAAAGAAGACCTACAAATGGTCAACAGGTACATGGAAAGGTGCTCAACATCACTAATCATCAGGAAACTGTAAATGAAACCATGATAAAATATTAGCCCATTCCAATTACAATGGTTAATCTAAGAAAAAGTATAAAGAGTGTTGGCTAGGTTGTACAAAAGAGGGAACTTTGTGCACTCTTGGCAATGTAAATTGTTGAAGTCATCATGGAAAACAGTATGGGGGTTCCTCAACAGTACAAAATAGAACTACCATTTGATGTGGCACATTTACTTCTGGGAGTAATGTCCCAGACTTCATATCCAAAGGGAATGAAGTCACTATCTTGAAAATATTTATGCCCATTCATGTTCATTGCAGCATTATTTATAATAGCTAAGGCATGGATATAACCTAAGTGTCCATTGACAGACGAATGAAGAAAGTATATACATACATTTTGTGCATACACACATACACAGAAATATTATAAAAAAGTAGGAAATCCAGCATGGATGACCTTGAGGACGATTATGCTAAGTGAAAAAAGTTAAAGACAAATACTTTGTAATCTTACTTATATGTGGAATCTAAAAAAGAAAGCATTTCATAGATACAGAGAACAGATTGGTGATTGCCAGATTTGGGGTGTGGGAGAAATGGGTGAAAGGCACTTATAAAGAAGTAAGAGGAAGGTGATATACAGCATGGTGACTAAAGCTAGCAATGCTGCATTTTGTGTGTGAAAGTTATTAGTAGAGTAAATCTTAAAGTTCTCATCACAAGGAAAACATAACAGTGTGGTGATGATTAAACTGAGTGTGGTAATCATTTTACAGAGAAGTATATGTTTAAATATAAGTATATGAAACACCAAATTGTAGAACTAAATCTCATGCAATGTTATACGTCCAGTATATCCCAATAAAACTGGAAAAAAAATGAAAAAAAAAATCATGAGTTGACAATGTAGCAGTATCACTTGAAGCAGTTTCTTATTGATTATGTGTAGATACCTTCATTGTTAAGTAATCTGGCATATTTTTCTTTCCTGGGCTCTTTGAAAGAAAGGAGTTTATACGTCCTCAAAAATTACAACTTGAGAGTGTGTCTCAAACTGACCACCAGGTAGTAAACAGGGTAGGAAACAGACATCAGAAGAAGCTTGGAAGTATGGGGTTAGAGGTACCAGTAGTAATAAAAATGCTAAGGAGAGAGGATGCATTTTGGACAAATAATGCAAATGACAGTAGTTATGACAAACTAAGCATGGAGAGTCTAAGAATATACTCTTGGGAGAACAATTGCATTTATATAGTCACGGAGAACAGAAGAGAAAGGCAAAACAAAAATATCAGATAATCTTTTTTTTTCTTAATCACACAAGGGTTTCATACCATTTTCAATTGTGGTATTATTTGTAGTTTGCTACTGGGTTTAATGAAATATACCAAATTAGCATCTTTGATATTGGACATTGTGTGTGTGTAATTTCTATGCCTGTTCCAGAGAGGAATTAAGGTACCTTAATCAATGTTTACATTTCAGCTCTGGCCCTAACTAAAGTCTCTGATTTTTAGGTCTTTTAAATATTCTTCTCACGTTCGGCTGCTCAGAGAAAACCATCAATATTTGCCATAGTGAAGAAAAAGAAGGTCAGAGAAGCACTGGCAGAGCTTTGGGATATTCATCATCAGAGGAGTTAAGCAGAGTCAAGTCCCTCTGGCAGCCCTAGTGCAATATATAGCTACTAATCTATATATTTTATGATTAAAATTGTTTTATGATTTGTAAACACTTGTAAAGTCACAGACATTAATTTATTTATACATTGAGTAAATCATTTTCATTTAAATCAGGCTGGCCTTTTATTATACTTACCAAACTTTGTTATAACAAAAGTATTTATGTGTTTGCAATCCTTGTTCCTATACTAGATTGTAAGCTCCATGAAGACAGGAGTGTTTTTTGTTCACTGCTGTAAACCTAGAGAAGTACCCAGTACTTAATAAATACATTTTTTTATTTAAGACTTTGAAAATCCAATATAGTTATCATTCTTAGATATCAAAGTAAAGAACTCCTTTCTGGAAATTTCCATTTTAGAACATTATTCATGTTTTCTGAGATGTCAATAGCCATATAGAGGGTCGTGTTGACTGACAACTACGCTCTAAATTTTCATATTCAAGTAGTTAATTCCCTTGTCAACCTTTACAAAATGCAGCTAACATTAAGTCAGGGTTGATGCATTAACCTTTAAAATTTTGGGAACTTGATGCTAAGTTGTATAAAACATTTTCACCAAAAAGTTTGTATTTTGTCTTAATTAGGCATTCAAACACATTTTTTCCCCTCCATTCACTAGCACACTCTGCTTGTTACATGATTGGCTAGTAGTTAAAAATAATTGGCAGATGTCTGATAATTCCCCCCTTCCCAGTTTCTAGCAGCTCTTAGTAAAGATGATATAGAGGTGCCTGCATGATTCGGTTGGTTAAGTGTTCGGCTCTTAGTGTTTCCCCACAGACTGAGGTTTTGATCTCACCGTTTCATGAGTTCAAGCCCCACACTGAGCTCTGTGCTGACTGCATAGAGCCTGCGTGGGAATCTCTCTCTCTCTCCCCCTCTCTTTGCCCAGCCCCAACTCGTGCTGTTTCTGTCTCTGTCTCTCTCAAAATAAATTAAAAAAAAGTAACACATTACCCCAGGTGCCCCTGGTAACTCAGGATCTGGGAAGTGGGATCATTGACTGACCTAGTGCAGATTTCTCAGCTTAGAGTTGATTTCCCTCTCCACAAATATCACTATCACTATTGTTAAAGTGCCATTTTGGGGTGCCATAGAGATATTTGGCATGTCGGTGTTAGCCACATTTTCCTAAAGCTGGGAAATAAGGGAAAAGTGTAATTCCAAGTCATTTCAATATCATGTTTAAAACAGTGCTTCTCAAACTTCAATGGGCACCTGAACTAGTTGGTGATAGTTTTGAAATACAGATTTTGACTCCACACATGGGGGGGTGGGAAACCAGATTCCGCGTTTCAAACAGCTCCCAGGCGAGAGTAGTGCTGCTGGACAATGCTACCCAGTTTGAGCAGCAAGGTGGAAGGTCAAACTGTTGAAAGCCCTCGAGCAAAGGCATGCTACTTCCTAGGGTGGTGCTTCTCGAACATAGGTGCACATTAGAATCACTCGGGGAGGTTTTAAAAATCTTGCTTCTCAGGCCTCACCCAGTTTCCAATTAAGTCACACTACCTGTGGGGAGGGGGTGGGCGGGGGGTAAGACCTATTCATCAGTGTTTCTTAAAACCCTCCAACTGTTTCTAATATGCTCTAAGGGAATATAGCTTTGTTTGCACAACTGATCAGGGCCATTTTACAGTTCTGTAAAGTGGTAAGGTGTGATGGTTTTATTGCCTGTAGCATTTTAACCAGTTTTGTACCTAATTTGGTACTTAGTTCGGCGTTTATATTTTTCCTGACTAAAAATATTTCAGTTCCTTAAATTTTATTTAGAACTGCCTTTTCATCTTGCTAGCTCCCTTATTGAGTTAAATAAAACTTTTGATACATAATGCTTTGATGGTTTTTGTTTTATCCAGTCTATTAACATAATTACGCAGCTAGCAGCTACATTTTCTCTTTTGTTTGAGCAGCAGCCAATGTTTTCTGGAAGTTAGTAACGAATATATTATAAGCAAATTCATTTGGGGTCTTTCTAAACCTTCTAGCACACTTGGTTCAGTCCTCATCAAACCAACAATTAATTACTAGTTCAGTAATTGTTGACATTATCTTAAGGTACATTTCTGGAGATCAGATTTATACTCTGACCCGTGCCAATTCACTGTCATTGGGAAGATAGTTCCCTCTTTTACTTACAGGAGAAACGCTACCTCAGAACCATCCGCAGGCCTGGCCCTGGACTTGTTTTCCCACAGTGGGGATGAGTTGGCTCTACTCCACCCCTACTTTTCTCCCAGCTTTTCCGTATGACTGATGGTTTCCATTTGCAGGATGTCAGGCCAGGGTTTAAGGGACTGCCTGTAGCAAAGTAAATTGGCCCACTTAGGGATCAAACCTGTGAACTTGGCTTCATCAGCACACTAATCCTAGCAGAGGCATGAGCCTGCCATTTTATCCGGTGATTGATTTCCCTGAAAGTTAGGGTTCTGAAATTGTTCTGTTCTTCAGCTAAGGAAACGTGTTAGCATTGGGTAACGTGACTGTTTAAGAAGTATATTATAAACTTTAAGATTCAATAAAAAATAGCTAAAAGAATATTAAAAAATAATCTCATACAAGTAAGGATATTTAGCCTAAAATGAGTTCATATTATCCCCACTATTGAGATATCACCTTTAATATGGTCTCTCAACATTAAAAAATGAAGTTGTTTTACCTACATAGCTATATTTATTGCTAAGTTTTATTTTTGAGAGAGAGAGAATGAGCAAGTGAGAAGCGAGAGAGATGGAGAGAGAAAATCTCAAGCAGGCTCCACACTTAGCACAGCTCAGCACAGAGCCCGCCATGGTGCTGGATCCCATGACCATGAGATTATGACCTGAACTGAAATCAAGAGATGCCTAACTCACTGAGCCACCCAGGCATCCCTGTGTATTGCCAATTTTTATAATGCACAGTAAATATGTAAATATTAAGGGTGACTATAATGACATTTCTCGGAAGCTTTTCTCTTTAGCTGTGTCCTTCTTAAAGGCTGGCCACCTACTGTGAAGATGTTGTAATTATTTACTTATTCCTATAACTTTCCCAAATATCTAAAATATTTTTGATAATTTTAGATAAGAAATGACTTTTATTCGGAAGTGACTTGCTGCAGTCCATTCTTTTAATGTTTTCTACTGTGACAAGTCTTAATTTTTTGGGGATATTTAGGATTATAGGAATCAACTGGGAGTCACTTTAAATCAAATCTGTTGAGGAAGGTGTGGATTTAAGTTGTTTTAATTAACTACAGAGACTATATGCCATGTGATAATAAATAAACCTTTCTCAAGTGGCTAATAACTTTTTTTTTTAAGTTTATTTTTGAGAGAGACAGCATAAGCAGGGGAGGTGCAGAGGATCTGAAGCAGACTCTGTGCTGACAACAGCGAGCCTGATGTGGGGCTTGAACCCACAGACTGTGAGATCATGACTTGAGCTGAGGTCAGATGCTTAACTGACAGAGCCACCAGGCATCCTATATAATCTGGTCTTGGGGGCTTTTCCCAAAAGGGAGCTACAAAACGTTTTAATATAATGGGAAAGTTAATGGAATAAGTAAAATCTGTCATGGTGAATACACTATGAAGGACATTATTTTGACATTAATTTTCAGAAAGTATGTTTTGTTTTTAATTCCTTATCCATAGGTACAATAATTGATATGACTGGTCCTAATAATTTTTTTACTGTAATTATTTTAGAAGAAAAAAGTCCACATGCTAAGTCTCAGAAAGAGAGCCACAGAAAGATGGCATTTTATACCTAGTACTCGCACAATTGGTTTTCAGTTTTTACAGTAAAAATACATGTTATATTTTTGTATATCATATTCTCATGACTATAAATCACAACACCTATTATGCACCCTCCATGTACCACAGGCAAATGTTTATGATTAGTGAGTTGGTAAGTGAATTCACTTTATATCAAAGCTCTAGCTATTAATCAAATGGTTAGCTCCCGTGTCTTTTGGGATTAAAATTGTTAACTCAAAATATAATTCTATGATATAAAGAATACATCAAGTCATATTTTCCCACTAGCACTGAAAATAACTGCCATTTTCAAAGTATTAACAGCCATCAATGAAATCTAAAGTCACCAGCTAAATAAATAGTGTTATTTCCTAGAGAACACAGGCCAAAGCTGGCAGAGTCTAATAAGCTGATGAGATCTCAAAAAACACTGTTCATTTCATCCTCTTAGCATCTCTTCCTTCTGTTTGAGTAATAGTATCACTTATTTCTTCTGAAAAAAAAGACCTGTCACTCACTGGTCACTTTCAGTCAGTGGGTCTGGGGGCAAATCTGGACATAATTATCTGCCCATCTACCAACACAAGCTGTAATAACTGGCTGAGGGATGGGTCTGTAACTGAAGCTGAGCCAGTAAGGGTCCATGCTGGAATTTCTGCCAGGCATTTTGGGCATGAGGTATTTTGCAACTGGATTAGCCAAGTACTGTATTTGAAATAGAAACCTAAAGTGACTGGCTGGCCATTTTTGACACTAAATCAGGAAGGTCAGTGAGAAAAATGCCAATCCCAGAAAAGCAGGGCTGAGAGGAGAAAGATTGCTGATGACTTTGGGCACTTGGGTGTAATTCTGCCAATGGCTGCCATAGTCTGCCTTTTTCATTAAAAAAAAAAAAATGTATTCCATTTTTTATTAGAGTTGTTTGAGTTGGAGTGCTATCATTGGCAACCAAGAGGCTTGGCTATTAACAAGTAGATGATAAAATCACCACTTATATACTGGTCATTTTATTACTTGCTTTTAAGTTAAGCACTTAAAGTCTCTTCATTTTGATAATGGAAAAAAAAATTAATGAGGACCAAACAGTAAATTTTATGGAAGAGTAATACATTTGGCTGTCAGTCAATAACATTCATTAACTGCATCCAATACAGCTAGAAAAGAATTAGAAGTGGTGTTTATAATGCTCAGAGATAGAAGAAAAACGTACACAATGAGATCCACAAAACCAAGAGCACAAAGTACTTTAGAGAATATTTCAGCATGTGCTGGGAAGTTATAGTACATTATCACTAAGATCCCTCCTATGAGGTTTTGTGACTTAAAAAAAAATCGAAAATGGTGGACAAATGCCATCATGTTAAACAAAATTTATTTAAGTAAATTTAAGTATGAGAAGTGATCAGAGTTTTCTAGAAAAAGAGTTTAAAAGATGATAAGCGGGGCACCTGGGTGGCTCAGTCAGTTGGGCGTCTGACTTCGGCTCGGGTCATGATTTCAGGTTCATGGATTCCAGCCCCGCCTCGGGCTCTGTGCTGACAGCTAGCTCAGAGCCTGGAGCCTGTTTCAGATTCTGTGTCTCCCTCTCTCTCTCTGACCCTCCCCTGCTCATGCTCTCTCTCTCTCTCTCAGAAATAAATAAAACATTAAAAAAAATTAAAATACGATAAGCATTTAGTTGGATCTTGAAGGAGGAAGAGTGTTCATTTTTAAAGACATTATTTTTCTTTCATATCATTTTATATTTAATTCCCCTATTAGAATTTCACCCTTTATAGGTTGTTATCTTGTTAGAGTGTCTGATATTACAAATATTCCTCTTTAGGAGTGAATGTATACTTACTTTCATCTATAATATTGCTATTTTAAGTTTCTTTTTCAAGAGAGAGTGTGAGTTGGGGAGAGGGCAGAGGGAGAAAGGGAGAGAATCTCAAACAAGCTTCATGCTAAGCCTGAGGTGGGGCATGATCCCACCACCCTGGGGTGAAATCAAGAGTCCAGTGCTCAACCGACGGAGCCACCCAGGCACCCCTAGAATATTGCTATTTAATATGGCTTTTAAGGGAAGATTCCTGAGCTACAAAATATAGACAACAGACGGATATAGAGAAATAAGTGAAGAAAGAAATTGTAAAGAAAAGTACCAATAATATGGAAAAGTAAAATAACAATATTTCTTCAAAAGGGATTCACTTTAGAATCATCCATGCTCTTGTGAAAATGACATGATTAAAGACCCTACCCCTATTACTCCAGTTCAATAAATCTGGGATGTGTTCCTAGCATTTTTATGGAAAGCCTCACAGATGATTCTGATGAATAATATTGTTTGAGAACAACTCAGCCGCAGGTAACTCACCACTTGGGTTAACCCTCATATTCAGCAATGCTACTATATGTATGTGTATAACGCCCCAAAGTATGCCTGTGTGACACCTTCAAAAAAGTATATCATGATCACACACATATTAGCACAGTAAAACTATACCAAACTCAAAAAGCAATGTAAAAGTTTTCTTAAACTCAACTATGAAACCTACTGGTAGTGTTATACCAATTATCATCCTACTGAATTAGTATCCACAGAAACAAATGTGAATAGAAACACATTTTAGGAATTCTCAAATAGGAGAATGTGGACTTAGAAATTAAGGTATTTTTCAATTAAACACTTTTAACCTAGCAACTTGATCATTAACTACAAGGTCAAGGTAGTTTGAAAGATATTTATTTTAAAACTTTTTTCTCTTCCATAAATATATACTTGATTTTACTTTTCCTAATTTTTATTTAAATTCTAGTTAGTTAACATGTAGAGTAATAGGGCTTGAGGAGTAGAATTTAGTGATTCATCACTTACATATAACAAACACCCTGTGTTCAACACAAGTGCCCTCCAACTTATTCTGTTAGCTAAACATTAAGGGAAGAAATTGTAACTTTCCTTTTTTTGAATGTCTTTCTAGACATTTCAACACTGAAGATGACATTCTGGGATGAATGCAAAAGTCCATATAGATGTATATACTTTTGGATTAGCCCCTACACATAATCTTCAGCGTCAAAATGTCTAGAAAAACATTCAAGAAAAGCAAAATGACCATTGCTTCTCTCAACATTTAGCTAACAGAATAAATCAGGGTATTGAAAACAATATACCCCAAGGAACACACAGGTAGAACACAAAGTGTTAAAGAACATAACTAAATGTGTCAAGTATTTTGTTAATACATTTAATTTAAAACTGAAATTTTGGGGGGTGCCTGGGTGGCCCAGTCAGTTAAGTGTCCAACTTCGGCTCAGGTCATGATCTCACGGTTTGTGGGTTCGAGCCCCGCATCCGGCTCTGTGCGGACAGCTACCTCAGAGCCTGGAGCTTGTTTTAGATTCTGTGTCTCCCTCTCTCTGACCCTCCCATGCTCACGCTCTCTCTCTCTCTCTCTCTCTCTCTGAAATAAATAAAACGTTTAAAAAAAATCCAGAGGGGTTGCACCAGCTTACATTCCCACTAGAAGTGGAGGAGGGTGCCCATTTCTCCACACCCTTGCCAGCATCTAGAGTATGGAGGTTCCTCAAGAAATTAATAGAACTCCCCTATGACCCAGCAATAGCACTGCTAGGAATTTACCCAAGGGTTACAGAAATGCTGATGCATAGGGGCACATGTGCCCTAATGTTCATAGCAGCACTCTCAACAATAGCCAAAACATGGAAAGAGCCTAAGTGTCCATCAACTGATGAATGGATCAAGAGATGTGGTATATTTATACAATGGAATACTACATGGCAGTGAGAAAGAATGAAATCTGGCCATTTGTAGCAATATGGATGGAACCAGAGGATGTTATACTGAGTGAAATAAGTCAGGCAGAGAAGGACAAATACCATATGTTTGCACATATAGGTGTATTAGGAGGAACTTAATGGAGGACCATGGGGGAGAAGAAGGGAAAAAAAAGTTGGGGAGAAGGAGGGAGGCAAACCATGAGAGACTCTTGAATGCTGAAAACAAACTCAGGGCTGAGAAGGGGTGAGGGAGAGGGGAAGGGGGGTGATGGGCATGGTGTAGGGCACTTGTTGGAGTGAGCACTGGGTGTTATATGGAAACCAGTTTGACAATAAAATATTTAAAAAAGAACTAAAAAGAAAAATGTTTAAAAATACCGGCAATTTTTGTTGTACAATGGCTTGTGATTTACTCTAAATTAGAAATATATGACTTGTTAAGAGATATGTGCAATGGATCAAAACTCACAGACAAGAAGCAGGATATTGCTGAAGTGTCAGGGAAATGACATGGAAATCAGTTACGAATGGACTTACACTCCCCAGATAGCAAAGATCTCAGCTTCCTACGAGCAATACCTTCTTGCTCTCTTGTGCTTTATGTGGTATTATGTAGCGTTTCAAAGCTACAGCTTTTGAAGTTTCTGCCATGGTCAGAAGGTTTCATGTGGGTTGTTTCTATACGTTTCTAGGTCTTTTGAGCTAGCTATGCTGTGTGTGTGTGTGTGTGTGTGTGTGTGTGTGTGTTCCAGTTAGGCACAGATGTTTGTTATAGTTTTCTGAGTGCTGCAAATAAAGATGATGCTCTATTTCCAGCTTTCCTACAACTTCCATAAAAGAAATATAACTTCAAAGCACTGTTTCTGGAGTATATAGTTCTTCCTTTTTGAGGAAATGAAAAATTTTGGAATCTGATTAGTTTTTATTGTTGGGTTTTTAAAATTTTTTTAAATCTTTGCAACTCAGATATTACTAATCAGGGCTTTACCTTATTTTAAAACTTCCAAGAAAGTCATGGACTTTCAAATGTCCAATATTATTGGCAGTATGATAGAATGATGAAGGGTAGTCTATGTATCATAAAAATATACTTTTCTAGGGGCGCCTGGGTGGCTTAGTCGGTTAAGCGTCCGACTTTCGCTTAGGTCATGATCTCGCGGTTCGTGGGTTCGAGCCCCGCGTCGGGCTCTGTGCTGACTGCCAGCTCAGAGCCTGGAGCCTGTTTCAGTCTGTGACTCCCTCTCTCTCTGATCCTCCCCTGCTCACGCTGTCTCTCTCTCTCTCTCCAAGAAATAAATAAAACATTAAAAAAAAAATTNATGATATTGTTGCAGTTTATTATCTAGATTCTCATTTCAATTCTATTATTTTTATTAATGCTTGGGTATTTATTAATGGTATAGACTATGCTAGTGTTTCAGAGCCTTTCTGTTTCTTCAAGTCTAACCTACACAATTTATTCCAATGTAGTATTCACTTTTAAAAAATTATGCCTTTAAATAGCTTGATATTCTTCTTATACACACACACACACACACACACACACACACACTATTCGAAATCTTGGCTATCATGGAGAATAACAGGATATATAAGAACACGAAAAACCCTACCAGGCTATTGCCAGGTCTCTTAGAACATTCTGAAGGTTTATTTTAGCTTTTTTTTTGCTTTCAAAGTCCAATCATCCTGAAATACTTTCCATAACTGAATGCCTCCATACTATAGGACCTGTGAACCATAATCTCTAATTTAGCACCAATTTTTGATCTATACATTATTGTTTACATTAAGCGTGATATCTTTGGCAATCAATTTTAATGGGCAGGTATTAACTTTCAATAGTGGCCTACATATAATGACAGTCATGAAGAACATTGCAACAGAATGCTCCTAAATTAATCTGCCAGTTTGACCCAGTAACCAACATGCATGCTAAAAACACTGATGTGAATTGAAAATAAAATAACTGCACTTGACAGATATAATAGTTTAAGTGATTTCAAATTAACCACATCCCACTGACCGCAAGTGAAGAATGTGTGCTTTCCCCTGCAATGAAACATGCTCTGGGGGCTCATTATACAGAGTGGAGTAAGTAAATCCTGAGCAGAGTAATTGATGCTGGGGAAGAGAGAGTGACAGCTACTTAATGATTCTCAAACTTCTACATTAAAGATATCACAAGCATTTCAGATGTTATTTTTCTCTTTTCAATTTTGGAACATTATAAGCTTAAAACTGGACTGTGCCCTAATTGTAATTCAATAGCTCTTAAAAATTAATTACAGCAAAGACACATTGAGTGCTTCAGGTACACAACAAATGAATGATGGTTTACTTTTGAAAAAAGCTAATGTTATCACAACATTGGTTCTCTTCTATTCCTCTAAGAACTCATGCAATAATTATTATCTGAATTGGTAAATCTCCTTATTTACCAATCTTAAAAGTGTAAAAATCTTATTTTCATGCACATATTGTATAGATTTTGCTTGTAGATTTTAGGGCATCCAAAAATTGTTGTCAAAGTATTATTTTAAAAAGTGGAAATACTTAAATATTTAAAAATTAAACCTAAATAAGATCGTTTTGTTTTGTTTTTTAATTTAATTAGCTAACATCAAGTTCATGCTGAGGAACAGGTGAGTAGATGAATAAAAGAAGTCTTCAGCCTTCCATTTCATCTAATGAAAATATATTTGGCAGCAGAATTTCTATTCAGGAAATGAAGTTAGCAAGGCTCTTTGGGGGGTGCATGGGTGGCTCAGTCGGTTAAGCGTCTGACTTCTGCTCAGGTCATGATCTCACGGTTAGTGGGTTTGAGCCCTGCGTGAGGCTCTGTGCTGACAGCTAGTTCAGATTCTCTGTCTCCCTCTCTCTCTGACCCTCCCCTGCTCACATTCTCTCTCTCTCTCTCAGAAAAAAAAAAAAAGCAAGGCTCTTTGGTTTATTCAATCAGACAAGACTTCTCAGGGGCTATGTTTTACCATTAATTTCTAAAAATATAAATATTTTTATTGATTATGAAGAAAATGGTACAACAAAATTTGCTCTTAATGAACACGGGATGTGAAAGACATCAATGTATAATCTTTATTTTATTTACTTATGCCCAGAGTATTGACTTTCAGACATTTTATATTCATGGCCACATTTATCTATTCTCATTAGATCTCTGGAAAGCAGATGAGTGACTATGATTGTTCTTTCCTCTTTCATTCAATAAGCAGTAATTGATTCTTAGTACTTGCTAGTTCCTCTGCTAAATGTTTGATGACAAGATATACTGAAATATGTCCTTTCTCTTTGAAGAGAAAAATCCCATTGGTGTAACAGTGAAATTGGTGTAATACAGAAATATTCCCACAGGTGTTGGGGGCCCAGAGGATGACATGACAATGAATTTTTGGAAAAGTTGGTTTCTGAGAGAATTGAAAGCTCAGATGAGTAATCTAGGAGAAGGAATATGTGGGGGCATTCTGGAGAGAAGGACAGGGATATGCAAAGTCATACAGGTGGTAAAGTGTATGTAATCTATTTGGAAAACCAAAAGTGAATGAGTAACACACCATATTGGGCTGTATGGAGGTGAGGAGGCCAGAAAGAGAGACAAGCTTAAAAATGGTTTCTGAGGAATTTTTAATGCATATATTCATTCATTCACATTTTAGCATGTATTTATATGCCATGCAGTGTCCTGGCACTGGAGACACAATGACAAACAAGAAGGGTATGACTGACCATATTCTAATTGTTTATTATCTATAGGAGAGGCAGATAATATGTATACCTTTACATGGAAATTTCAGGGTATAATAGAAACACATGGGATGAAACTCCCAGATCACTCAGGATTACTGAAGATTTCCATAGAAAATTAGCAAACAGAAAGAGATCTGGAATCTACATGAGAATTAGCCCAACGAATGGGGATGAATAGTGGGGTGAGTGTTCTAAAAAGAGAAAACAGGATATGAGCAGGCCTCTAGGCAAGCAGGCATAGTAGATGTTGTACGTCTGATGCTCATAGGATTAGTGACAAAGACAAATGTGAAAAGTAAACCTGGAACGATAATCAGGGATTAGGCCATACAAGCCTTGTTAGCAAAAGGAGTTTGAACTTTTGCTTAGCACAGGAAGGGTTCTTAAAAATTTTTATGCTGAGGTATGACAGATGCAACCTTGTACTTAATGAAAGCTCTTCGAGGCAGCATTATGTATTGGAAAGGCTGAACAAGGCAGAAGAGGAGTTGGTACTTATACTAGTATTCTGTAGTTAGGAGATGACAAGAACTTCCAAGAAATAATGATGGAGAGGGAGAAAACAGAACAGAATAATAAGACATAATGGATGAAGAATTGACTGTTTTATCCACTGATCAGCTATGAGAAGGGTAAGACTAGGTCCTGGATAATGTGCAGGGTTCCAATTTAGATACCAGGGAGGATTATTGTGACAATCAAATAGATGGAGAAAAAAAAGAGATGTAGCCACGGACAAATGATGAGCTTGGTTTTGGATCTGGTGAGTTGAGGTCGCTAGAAATATAGTGTAAATGTCTAGTGGATGTTTGGGTATATGAATCTGAAACTCTGGAGAGACTTACAGAATAATGAAGGAGTTGAAAGTACTATAGAGATGGCAATTGAAGCTGAGAGAGAATAACATGGTTTCTGGATTCTACTTACTTACATAA
Organism: Crocuta crocuta; assembly: GCF_008692635.1. Taxonomy (NCBI): domain Eukaryota; kingdom Metazoa; phylum Chordata; class Mammalia; order Carnivora; family Hyaenidae; genus Crocuta; species Crocuta crocuta. The sequence goes on along the minus strand of NW_027530356.1, from coordinate 1,082,716 downwards.
GTAGATGGGGTTGTGAAAGAAACACAGTTACTGCCAGAGGTAGGATGAGAATTAAGAGGACACAGACTCACAGGCCCAGAGGAAAAAAGTATTTCAACACCATCAAGTGCCACAGAAAAGACTGAGAAAGGAATAATGGATTTACCAATGATGATATTGGTACAGTTTCCATTATGTAATGGATGGAGATGGACAGTGAACAGAGTATTCTAGAATGAGGGAACCACATACAAGAAGCTCAGAGGCAAGTAGACATAGTATAGGCTTGGGAAACTGAAAAAACAAAATACCTTCTGTATGGTGATGCTTGAAGGATGAGTAGAACAGGCAAATATGAGAAGTAAATTTGGAGCAACAACCAGAGAGTAATAAATCAATGAATGTGTGTGGAGGGACTAAAGACTGCAAAGAAGACTCAAGATTCTGTGCTACAATAGAGCAAAAGAGACAACGGGTACCAGGCATTCAATATGGATTGATAACATTTAGTGTAAATCTTTCCAGACAGGAAATCTTGATAGGAAGGAACCAGTAGAGAAGGTTTAAGAAAAAGAGTTGACCTATAAGATTACAGTTGTTGGAAAAGAGAGATGTGAAGCCAGCTAAAGTGAAACATATGTACCTGCTATTTGAGGGAAAATGAGAGGCTCACAGTAAAAAATGATATGAGTGCGGCTCCTCTCACCTCAAACAGTAAGAAGTACTGCATTTACTTGGGTGGAAGCTTGGTTAGAAGATGAGTATATCAGAGCTTAACAGAATTATTATTTTCTAAACAGTACTGTAAAACTCATGTTAAGAAATAAAACATTTTTTCCTATCAGACTCACATAAACTGATTTAGATGATCTTTGAAGAAAACAAACTCATATTTACTGTCTGAAGCAATAATAGTCATCAAGTACTTTAAGATGTAACCAAGCCTTAGCAGTAGTATACAAACAAAGATATCCATTTCCCTACTTTCAAGAGGGCAGAGCTCACTCTTTCCTTTGTTAAGGGAAATTAGAGGCTGGAATTGGTGAGGATTCCACTTCCAACATCTTGACACTGATGCAAAATTTTGTGGTGATGAAGGAAGGATGGAGGCCTGTGTTCCAATTTCCTTTGGGGAAATATGTTACCCTGATGGAGGAGGAGGACCTAAACAGAAGATCATACTAATGACAGGAAAATAAACTGGGGTGGCAGAAGAAGTAAATATTGAGGAAGCATTCATGTAGGATTACTTTCTAAAGGCTTAACCTCTGGCTCCAGATTTGTGATATAAAGCAGATTAGATAAATTAAATACACAACTCTCAAAGACACAAACCCTATTGTATTGTGTCATCTGTAGAAGATGACTGAGGTGGCCGTTAGTAAAATGTTGGCATGCCCTCTTTCCCACCTTGACCATAATTATCTGGAGAATACTTTCTTTCCACATTGTGGAAGACCAGGGGAAGAGAAATACAAACCAATAAATTGTTGCTTCGCCCAGATGCCTTGAGGCTACATTACTTAAAGTGTCCTCCCTATTGGAAAATTCTCCTTGGAAAAAAGAAGACAGGGACATGGTCACATGTGTGGCAAAATTGTGGTAATAACAACTTGCCTGAGTGCATGATTTTTATTTGGCTATAGAAGCTTGGGACAGGGTAGTTATAACATTTCAGATCTTCCATTAAATATTAATTTAATTAGCTTTCACTAGAACTTTCAAGTTAAGAACTATCATGAACTGCATTTTATAAATAAGAAAACTGAGGCACAGAAAGACCAGGTAAGTTGCCCAAGTAATACAACTCAAAATGGCCACATCAGGATTTGAGTCTAGAAATGCTATTTCCAAAGTCCATGCATTTAAACCAATACATGCTTATAGGCATTTGTTTCCTAATGACATTAGATTAAAGATAACATTAAGAACACTAGAGAAAAAATTTTGATTCTGGCCATGAGGAAGTGATATTTTTTAGACTTACCCTACTGTCTAAGCCAGTTATAAAACTAAATAATATATACATCTGGCCAATATACATGAAGTAATTATTTTCAGGCAATGATTAGACATCATCGAGCAGTGATCATTGAGAAGAAGGAAGTACATAAGGCGAGCTCCTGATTTATGCTGCATTTTCACCTGGGGGACTTTTCCATATAAAGTCAACCCAAACACACATGTTTAGTTTTGGTTGGTAGAAGATAAAGAGATTGAAGTTTAGGCTTCAGAGGTTTCAGAAATGTTTGAGTTAGCTGTACAGATTGTAGACTTGAGGAAGTTATGCAGAGAAGTTCCACAGTCTTTATGAAAGTCTCCTTGAAAGTCCACTAAAAAGAGAAGCCTGGTTTCAGCTATTTGGCTAAAAAGAATAGTCATTGGTGAGCTGAATAGAGATTCCACAGGTCATCCTGTGCTGAGAAACGTTGAAGTTCTGACAAACCAGAGTGAAGAGACCCTTGCTGAACATCCTGAATGTACACCTGATTTACCAGAATGGCCATGAATTAAAATCAGGGCTAATCTAGCCCAAGAGTAACAACAATTCTATGTTTAAATAAAAGAAAAAAAAAAAGGAGAAAGAGAAAGGCAAACCAAGAAAGACAGTCTTAACTATAGAGAACAAACTGATAGTTACCAAAGGGGAGGTGGGGGGGGTGGGGGGATGAGGGAAATAGGTAATAGGAATTAAGGAGGGGACTTGTGATGAGCACTCGGTGTTGTATGAAGTGTTGAATCACTATAGTGTACACCTGAAACTAATATGACACTGTATGTTAACTCACAGAAATTTAAATAAAAACTTAAAAAACTTAAAAGAAAATGGGCAAAATAAACCTGATATGCCAATAAAGCAGTGTCTGCCAGAATGACTCTTTTAAAAAACTCACACTTTTTAAAAGAAGACAATCTCCATACTTCAACAAGGCAAGATGTATAATGTTCAGTATAGGATAAAGAATTACTCAACATAGGAAGTGTAAGAAGTTAGAACAGATGATAGAACAGAGATGACATAGATGTTGGAAATAGTAGACAAGGGCTTTAAAATAGCTCTTATAATTATGTTCAGGATTTAAGAAAAAAAGTTTTCAAAATGAGTGACCAGATGGGGGTTCTCAGCAGGAAAAAAAAAAACTATATAAAAGAACCAAATGATATTCCAAATCTTAATAAATTCTAAAAAAAATAGCACAATGGACTTTTAGTCAAGAGAACACACAAAGGAAAGATAACAGAATGTGAAGACAGGGCAATACAAATGTCCCAAATTTATGCACATAGATAAAAAGAAATATAGAAGTTCAATAGAGGTTTAATAAGATGTTAAAAAATATCAAGAAGACTAAAATACATATAATTAAAGTATCAGAATCAGAGGAAATTTGGGTAGGAGAATATTTGAAGAAACGATACCTAAAATTTTTAATTTAATAAAACTATTAATCTTCAAAAGAGAAACAGGCCACAATCAAAACACATTCCCCACCCCCACCCCCCACATACAAAGGAACATATTAGATAAATGTTGAAAACCAAAGATAAAAGACATTCAAAAATGTGAAGAAAGAAATATTATATATTGGAGAACTGAATAAAATACAACTGACTTATCATTAAAAACAATGCAAGCCACGGGGTCCCTGGGTGTTTCAGTAGGTTAAGCAGCCTACTCTTGATTTCGGCTCAGGTCATGAGTTCAAGCTCTGTATAAGGCTCTGCAGTGCAGTGCCTGCTTGGGATTCTCTCTCTCCCTCTCCTTCTATCTCGCTCTCTCTCTCAAAATAAATAAAGTTTAAAAAAAAAACTTACCCAAAAAAACATTGTAAGCCAGAAGATAATATGGTAATATTTAATGTGTCCAAAGGAGGAAAAGAACCTGTCACCCTTGGATTTTGTATGCAACAAAATTTTCCCTCAAAATGAAGATAAGGAAATTTCAGATAAAATCTGAGAGAATTTTCGCCAGGAAAATGCACTCCAGTAAAAATGAAATGAATTTCTTTAGGCTGAAGTGATAGCTAATGAAAACTCAAACCTCTCAGAATAAACAGCACCAGAATTGGTAACACAGATAATTATAAAATAAGCTTCCCCATTACTTAAATTTTTTAAACTCACGTTAAGGAAGAAATAAATTGTAGGGAGAGGTAGAGAACACATGTAGAACTAAAATAGGACAACTATCTCAAAAGATGGGAGAAGATAAATGGAAACATTACTGTAAATTTCTTACCTTATACATGTAGGTTTAACATTAATTCTAAGAAGACTTATCAAGTTCACATGAATATTTTAATCCTTAGAGCAACTGCTGAAATAAACTAAGACATACAGCTAAAAAGCCAATAGAGAAAATAAAAATGGAGTTATTAATGGCAAAGGAAGTTGAGGAAAAGACCATTTTTAACAGGGGTAAAGAAGGATATTTCATAATGACAAAAGGCTCATTTATCAAGAAAACAATCTTAAATGTACATGACTAATAAAACTTTGAAACACAGGAAAGAACAACTGATAGGAATAAGGGGAGAAAGACAAATCCACACACATTTAGAGATTTAAACAACGTTCTCTTAATAAATGATTAAAGAAGCAGGTAAATAAAATGGTAAGGATATAAGATTTTGAAAACATAGTAAACCAAAACTACTAGAAATAATAAGTGAATTTACTAAGACCACAGGATACAAAGTCAAGATAAGAAATTCATTGTCTAGGAGTGCCTGGGTGGCTCAGTCGGTTGAGAATCTGCTTCGGTTCAGTTCATGATCTTGCAGTCTGTAAGTTCGAGCCCTGCATTGGGCACTGAGCCAATAGCTAGAAGCCTGAATCCTTTTTCAGATTCTATGTCTTCCTGTCCCTCCTGGCCCTCTGTCCCTCCCCTGCTCTCACTCTATCTCTCACTCTCAAAAATAAACACTAAAAACAAAAGTTTAAAATTAAATTGTTTATCTATGTGCTTTCAATAAATAATTATTTATAAATAAATACCATTTATAATAATATAGAAATGGGTGAAAATATTAGTGACATATATAACAAAAGATGTCCAAAATTTCTACACTAAAAACTAAAAAGAAGAAAAAAAGTAAAAGAAATTGCTGAGAAAAATTTAAAAACTAATGAATGAAGAGTTAGAGGCAAGTTCATGGTTTGGGAGACTCAATATTGTTATATTTCAACTCTTGAAATGATACACTATACAATTTTCTCAACTCCATTAAAAATTGCAGTGGTCTTGGGGCCCATGGGTGGCTCAGTTGGTTAAGCAACCAACTTCAGTTCAGGTCATGATCTCTCAGTTCGTGGGTTCCAGCCCCAGGTTGGGCTCTGTGCTGACAGCTAGCTCAGGGCCTGGAGCCTGCTTTGGATTCTGTGTCCCCTCTCTCTGACCCTCCCCTGCTCACTCTTCCCTCTCTCTCTTCTCTCTCTCTCTCTCAGAAATAAAACATTAAAAATGTTTAAAAATAATTGCAGTTGTCTTTATTTTGTAGATATTATAAGCTGATTTAAAGTATTTATGAAAATATACAGAAACTAAATTTTTTAGGCTACCTTGAAGATCAATACAACATGCTACTAAAGAATTAATGGGTCAAGCAGGCAATTAGAGAGGATATTTTAAAAACATGAAAACAAATGAAAATGAAAATACAACAATCCAAACCCTCTGAGATGCAGTAAAAGCAGTCCTAAGAGGAAAATACATTGCCTATCTCAAGAAACAAGACAAATCCCAAATACAAAATCTAACAGCACACCTAATAGAACTAGAAGTAGAATAGTAAGTATACTCCAAACCCAGGAGAAGAAGAGAAATAATAAAGATCAGAGTAGAAATAAACAATATAGACCAAAAAAAAAAAAACATACAGAACAGATGAAACCAAGAGTTGTTTTTTTGAAAAAATAAACAAAATTGAAAAACCTGTAGCCAGGCTTCTCAAAAAGAAAAGAGAGAGGACCCAAATAGATAAAATAATGAATGAAAAAGGATTTATTACACAAAATCCTTCAGAAATACAAGCAATTATCAGGGAATACTATAAAAAATTATATGCCAACAAACTGGACAACCTGGAAAAAATGGACAAATTCCTAAACACCCACACAATACCAAAATTCAAATAGGAAGAAATAGAAAATTTGAAAAGACCCATAACTAGTGAAGAAACTGAATCAGTTATCAAAAATCTCCCAACAAATAAGAACCCTGGGCAAGATGGCTTCACTGGGGAATTCTACCTGACATTTAAAGTAGAGTTAATACCTATCCATCTCAAGCTGTTCCAAAAAGAGAAATGGAAGGAAAACTTCAGGACTCAATCTATGAAGCCAGCATTACTTTGATTTCCAAAGCAGACAGAGACCCAGAAAAAAAAAAAAGGAACTATAGGTCAATATCCCTGATGAATACGGATGCAAAAATTCTCAACAAGATACTAGCAAATTGAGATCAACGGCATATAAGAAAAATTATACATCATGATCAAGTGGAATTGATTCCTAAGCTGCAGGGCTGGTTCAATATTTGCAAATCAATCAATGTAGTACATCACATCAATAAAAGAAAAGAACCATATGATTCTTTCAATAGATGCAGAAAAAGTTGGGGCACCTGGGTGGCTCAGTCGGTTGAGCAACTGACTTTGGCTCAGGTCATGATCTCACTGTCCGTGATTCGAGTCTTTGTTAAAGTTAAAAATTTCTGCTTATGCCATCAAAGCACTTAAAAATATGAATAAGCAGAAAACTGGATAAAATAGTCCTAATACATATGGTTATAAAGGACTTGCATCCAAAATACATAAAGAATCCTAAAATTCAAATATATAAAAAATCCAGTTTTAAAAAAGGGTAAAAGACTTAAGCTAATACTTCACACACACACACACACACACACACACACACACACACACACAAATCNGAATCCTAAAATTCAAATATATAAAAAATCCAGTTTTAAAAAAGGGTAAAAGACTTAAGCTAATACTTCACACACACACACACACACACACACACACACACACACACAGAAATGGCCAATAGACACACGGAAATGCATATTTTTCATTAGGCATCACGAGACACAAAATGAAATCACAGTGAGATACCACTGCACACCCTACAATGACTGAGATTATAAGACTGAACGTAGCAAGTTTGGGGAGGATACAGAGGAGATGAAATTTCATACTGCTGGCGGGAATATAAAATGATATTAATTCTTATAGAAAACTGGTAGTTCTTTTTTTAAAGAAATTTGAGAATTCACCTATCTTAAGTTTTTAAAATTCCACTCTTAGATGTTTATCCAAGAGAAAGAAAGACTCAGAAAACTTGTACACAAAATATGAATAGCCACTTAATTCATAATAGCCCCAAACTGATAAAAATAATCTAAATGTCCATCAGTTGGAGAACGTATAAACATACCATGTCATATACAATGGAATATGACTTAGCAATAAAAAGGAATGAACACTGCCTTGCAAAAACAGATAAACCTCAGAAACAGGCAGAGCTAAAGACACAAAAATGCATACTCTATATAATTCCATTTACGTGAAGGTCTAGAATAGGAAAAACTAAAATATGATGATAGAAATTAGTGGTTAGTTCTATGTGTAAGTGAAAGATTGACTGGAGAAGGATTAGAGGGAATTTTTAGAGCAATGAAAATGTTCTTTAACAATGTTTGGGTTATGTGGGCATATGCCTTTGTCAAAACTCATCAGGGGTGCCTGGGTGGCTCAGTTGGTTAAATGCCCGACTTTGGCTCAGGTCATGATCTCACAGTTGTGGGTTTGAGCCCTGTGTCAGGCTTAGTGCTGACAGCTCAGAGCCTGGAGCCTGCTTTGGATTCTATGTCTCCCTCTCTCTCTCTGCCCCTTCCCTGTTCACCCTCTGTCTCTCAAAAAATTAATAAATGTTAAAAAAATTTTAAAACCTCATTAAAAATGTGTAAGAGTTTCATATTAAACTGTAATTTTTTTCTCAAAATTATAATTTTGAGCACACATACAGTTTCATTATTAAAATTCATGTGGAATTATTGCTACAAGAGACTAATATACAATTTTTTTTCAAAATTAACAACTGCTGAGCCTTTCTTCAAATGAAATCTTACTGATTAAACTCAACATATAAAAGTAACCTGAAAGTCAGAGTAATGAAGGTTAAAAAAACACAATGAGGTATCACCACACACCTGTCAGAATGGCTAAAATTAAAAAAAATACAAGAAACAAATGTTGACCAGAATGTAGAGAAACAGGAACATTTGTGTACTGTTGGTGAGGATGAAAACTGGCTGTGGAAGACACTGTGGAAGACAGTAGTATAAAGTCTACTCAAAAAAGTAAAAATAGAAATACCATATAATCCAGTAATTGGACTACTGGATATTTATCCAAAGAATATGAAAACACCAATTAGAAATTTTTTTACTGTTTATTTATTTCTGAGAGATAGAGAGAGACAGAGCATGAGCAGGGGAGGGGAAGAGAGAGAGAGAGACACAGAATCCGAAACAAGCTCCAGGTTCTGATCTGTCAGCACAAAGCCAAAACCCGATGTGGGACTTGAACCCACGAACCATGAGATCACAACCTGGGCTGAGGTCAGATGCTTAACTGACTGAGCCTCCTAGGTAGCCCTGAAAATACTAATTTGAAAGGATATATGCACCCTTATGTTTACTGCAGCATGTTTACAATAGCCAATTTACAGAAGCAGCCCAAGTGTCCATCAATAGATGAATGAAGAGAGAAGTTATATACACATTATATATACATATATCATATAATATATATTATTATATATAATAGGAATTATATAATTATATAATAGGAAAGTTATATACATGCAATATACATATATTATATATCATATATTATTATATATAATAGGAATATTATTCAGCCACAAAAAGAACAAAATTTTGCCATTTGCAACAATGTGCATGGAAGTAAAGAGTATAATGCTAAGCAAAATAAGTCAGTCAAAGAAAGACAAATACTCTATGATTTCACTCATATGTGGAATTTAAGAAACAAAACAAATGAACAAAGGAAGAAAAAAAAAGACATAAACTAAGAAACAGACCCTTAACTATAGATAACAAACTGATGGTTACCAGAAGGGAGATGGGTGGGGGAGGATGAAATAGACGAAGAGGATTGAGTACACTTATCTTGATAAGCAATGAGTAATAAATGGAATTGTTTTATCACTATATTGTACACCTAAAAATAATATAACTCTGTATGTTTTCTACACTGGAATTTAAAATAGAAATAAAATAAAGCAAAATTTTCAGAAGCACTTAACTATAGGGCAACTATTAACAGATCTAAGGGGGGGAATAGATAACATAATAACAGTAGGAAAATTTAATATCCCACTTTCACCGATATCTAAATGTCATTCGGACTGAAAAAAAAAATCTATAAGGAAACATAATCTATACATTAGACCACATAGACTTAACAGATAGAATATCCCACCCAAGAACAAAAGAATACACATTCTTCTGAATCACCTAGGAACTATTCTCCAGGATAGATCATGTTAGGCCACAAATAAGACAATACATTCAAGAAGATTGAAATCATGTCAACTATCTTTTCAAATTGCAGTGGTATGAAACTGAAAATTAATTTCAAGAAAACTGGAAAAATCACAACTATGTGAAGATTTAACAACATGCTGATGAAAGGAATTAAGAAAAATTTTAAAATACCTTGAGAAAGGGGCTCCTGGGTGGTTCAGTTGGTTGAGTCCAACTCTTGGTTTCAGCTCAGGTCATGATCTCACAGTGTTGTGAGTTCAAGCTCCACATCAGGCTCTGAGCTGACAGTGTGGAGTCTGCTTGGGATTCTCTCTCTCTCTCCCTCTCTCTTTGCCCCTTTCCCACTCACACTGTCTCTGTCTCTCACTAAATAAATAAATAAACTTAAAAATTCTTTCAAAATACCTTGAGAAAAATGAAAATAGAAACATATGATACCGAAACCTATGGGAGGCAGCAAAAGCACTTCTATAAGGGAAGTTCATAGTGATAAATAACTCCATACAGAAAAAAGAAAGATTTTAAATAAATAAGAAAACTTTATACCTCAAAGAACTAGGAAAAGAAGAACATATGGAACCTAAAGTTGCTAGAAATTAGGAGGATAAATTTCAGAGTAGAAGTAAATTGTGTAGATAGAAATAAATCAGAGTAGAAAGAAATAGGGACTGAAAAGACCAGAGAAAAGATAAGTGAATGTAAGTGCTATTTTTTGAAATCATCAACAAAATAGACAAATGTTCAGCTGGACTCATCAAGAAAAAAAAAGAGGTCTTAAATTTTTAAAACATTAGAAATGAGAGAAGACATTACACTTTGATACCACGGAAATACAAAAGGATAAGAAACTAGATCAACAAGTGTATGCAAAAAGAAATTGGACATCCTAGAAGAAATGTATGAGTTCCTAAGAATGTACAACCTTCCAACACCAAGTCAGGAAGAAATAGAATATCTAAGCCGACCAGTTGGTAGTCAGGAGATTAAATAGTAATCAAAACCTTCTCAATGAAGTCCAGCATCAGATTGTTTCACTGGTGAATTCTACCAAACATTTGAAAATGAATGAATACTAAGTCTTCTCAACTCTTCCAAAAAATAGAAGAGAGAACACATCCATATTCTTTTTACCTGGATACCAAAACCAGAAAAGCGTATAAGAAAATTATAGGTCCATATCCTTCATAAACATAGATGCAAATAACTTCAACAAAATAAGAGTAAACCAGATTCAACAATACATTCAAAGTTTCATACATTATTATTAAGTGAGATTTGTTCCTGGGATGTAAAGTTGGGTGTTAATCTGCATATCAATGTGATACACCACATTAATGAAATGAAAGACAAAAATTATATGCTCATCTTAAGAAAAAGCATTTGACAAAATTCAACTTTGATTTATGAGAAGAACTCTTAACAAACTGGCTATAAGAAAATATACCTCAACATAACAAAGTCTACATATGACAAACCTCAGATTATATCATGCACAATGGTGAAAAGATGAAAACATTTTCTCTAAGATCAGGAACAAGACAAGGGTGTCTACTGTCAACACTTATTTTCAGCATAATACTGGAGGTTATAGCTAGAGCAATATGGCCAAACAACAAAGCCAAAAAAAATTAAAGACATCCAAATCAGAAAGAAAGATGTAAAACTCTCCCCATTTGCAGATGACCTATTATATACAGAAAACCTTACTCTACCAAAATACTGATAGAACTAGACAATAAATTCTATAAAGTTGTAAGATGCACAAAAAATAATAAATGAAAATCAGTTGCATTATTATATAACAATAATGAACTCTAAGAATTAAAAAACAATCTTATTTATAATAGGACCAAAAATAGCAAAATACCTAGGAATAAATTTAACCAAAGAGGTAAAATACCTGTACACTGAAAACCATAAGACTTTGATGGAAAGAAGACACAAATAAATGGAAAGAGATTTTATTCAGAAGAGGTGGAACAATGAATATTGCTCAAACATCTATACTACAAAAAAAAATCTTCAGATTCAATGTATTCTCAATCAAAATTCCAGTGGCAATTTTCACATAAATAGGACAACCTTCAAATTTGTGAGTAACCACAAAAGTCCCAGAATAGCCAAAACAATCTTGAGAAAGAACAACAAGAAGGCATTATGTTCCCTGATTTCAAACTATATTATGAGGCTGTAGTAATTAAAACAGTATGGTATTGATATAAAAACAGACAAATAGATTAATAGAATAGAATAGAGAGCCCAGAAATGACTCCTGTTTATGTAGTCCATTAATTTAAAACAAAGGAGCCAAGAATATACAATGGGGAAATGAGTCTCTTTGATAAACAGTACTAGGAAAACAAGACATACACATACAAAAGAAAAACTGGGTCACTCTCTTACACCATACACAAAATCAACTGAAAATTGATTAAAGACTTGAACATGACTTGAAACCATAAAAATCCTAGAAGAAAATCTAATGGTAAGCTCCATGACATTGAACTTTGGATTGGACAACAAAAGCAAAATAAATAAGTGAGTACATCAAACTAAAAATCTTCTGCAAAGCAAGGGAAATCATCAATACAATGTAAAGGCAATCTAGAGAATAGGAGAAAATATTTGCAAATCAGACATCTGGTAAGAAGTTAACACCGAATATACATAAAAAATTCAGGCAACACAATGGCAAAAAAAAAAAAATCCAACTAAAAAGTAGGCAGAGAATCTGAATAGACATTTTTAAAAAGAAGACATACATATGGCCAACATATTCATGAAAAAGTACTTGATGTCACTCATCATCAAGGAAATGCAAGTCTTCTCACATCTGTTAAAATGTTATTATCAAAAAGACAAGTAATAAATGTTGGCAAGGATGTGGAGAAAGGGAAACTGTGTACTATCAAAGGGAAAATATAAAACCACTGTAAAATGTTGCAGCCACTGTGAAAACCAATATGGAGTTTCCTCAAAAAATTTTAAACAGAACTATCCTATGATCCAGCAATTCCACTTTGGGGTATTTATCTGAAGGAAATAAAAACATTACTTGAAAAGACATCTGTACCTCTGTGTCCCTTGCAGAATTATTTATGTAGCCAAGACATGAAAAACCCTAGATGCCCATTGATGGATGAATGGATAAAGAAAATAGATGTAGAAATATTATTCAGCCATAAATAAAAAGGAAATATTGTCATTTGCAACAACATGGATGGACCTTGAGGACATTATGCTAAGTGAAATAAGTCAGACAGAAAAGAACAAATACTATATGATTTCATTTATATATGAAATCAAAAGAAAGAAAGAAAGAAAGAAAGAAAGGAAGAAAGAAAGGAAGGAAGAAAGAAAGAAAGAAAGAAAAGGGGAAAATTTATGGGAAAAGACCCATAAATACAGAGGATCTATTTGTGATCACCAGAGATGGAAGGTGTGAGTGGGTGAAATGAGTTATGATGGTCCAAAGGAAGAAACTCACAGTTCTAAATAAATACATGATGAAGATCTAATACATAGAATAGTAACTACAGTCAATAATATTGTATTGTATATTTAAAAGTTTCTAAGAGAGTAGATTATCACAGGAAAATTTGTAACTGTGTGATGAAAGATGTTAACTAGACATGTTTTGCTGATTATTTCACAATATATACATATATCAAATCATTATGTTGTATACCTTAAACTAATAGATTATATTTCAATTTTGTCTCAATGAAAAAAGTAAATAAATCTCTTTCTCACTCACTGTTTGAAGCAACTCCAGAGAACCCAAAGGTTCCTAGTCTTCTTCATCTAGAATTGAGAAATGGCTAAGCTAGGATGCTGCCAATTGAGATTTTAGTTTGAAATGTCTGCTCTCCATTGACCAGAGGACTGCTGTAGGTAGAATTCTACCATGTCCCTCAAGATTATTGCTCCACTGAGTACACAGTTTGAATAATCCCCCAAACTATGAATATGATGAAATATCACTCCTGTGGCTAGGTTATGTTATATGACACAATTGACTTTACAAAAGAAAGAATATCCTCAGTGGGCTCGACACCTTGATTTTAGCCTTGTGACTCCTAAGCACTGAACCAGCCACATGGTGCTCAGACTTCTGACCTATTGAACTATGAGCTAATAAATAGGTGTTTGATATAAGCCAGTAGGTCTGTTGTAGTTTATTATTTGTCAGTAGAAAACTACTACAAAGATCTTTGATAAATTTCATAATCATTCTGTTTTCTCGCTAGTAGAATGAAAGTAATACTTTGTGCATTTGTCTTGAGGATTGAATAAAATAATTAAAATAAAGCACTTAAGCTGAGTTTTAATGAGTGTCAGTTGCTACCTCACTGTGTTGTTTTGAGGATTCAGTGAAGTAATATCCAGAAAGTTTTTGGTATAATGCCTGGTTCTTAGTAATCTCCTAACAATATTATCAATTTATCATTGTTAGAGATCAAAAAAAAAAAAGAACAACTTGGCATGGACTGTACTTTGACCTCTTAGTGTTTCCTACCTTTTTTATTCCTTTGAAATCTTTTACTTTCGACTGAAAGTTAATAGCCAGTATATCATGACCTTAAAGTGAGCCTGATTCATTCTCTAGCCACTGAATAATGGATTACTAACATCCAACACTTGGGTTTTTCCCTTCCAAGAAAAGTTTAGTTCTGAAACAAGATTTTACATTATGTATTTTGAGTGGGGCACCTCCATCTGCACTCAGGGTATTCATTTTACATAAAAAATAACTAGAACCATATATTGAAGTAAAAAACCCACCTTAGTTTCTAATTTTATTACAGAGAAAGGAAGGGTAGCACTATTTTATTTTAAACCCGTCATGTAACTTAAGAACGTTCCACTTAAAGAGTATGCTTGATATCAATGATCAAATAGCATATGAAAAGATACAGAGTGAAGTATAAATCAAAGAACCATTCTTACCTATTTATTTGTACTTAATTCAGGTAAATCAGGGCTTGGGTTGTCATTTCTAAGAATTCAAATGTAGCAGCTTACCTGAAGGGGAAACACGGCTAAATGAATTTGGGTTTCTGGAGTTAAACGATTACATTAAGACTCATGATTGAGTTCACACTGTCTCTGAAATGCAAGCACACATTTCAATGTCACTGTCTGCCACCTAACAATAACAGAAAACATCTGTATAATGGCCTATAACATTACACGGTGCATTACAATTAGAAATGTGCTGAAGTGGTGGTTTGGGGGCTTATTTATGGTCCATGAAACAAAAGATTCTATGAGCATCTCATGAAAACTTAATAGTTCAAGGAAATAAAATAAATATTTGAGTGCAACAATTACATTTTAAGCGATATTATCACTAGAGAAACTTAGAACAGCCAAAAAGTTGAAATATTATTGTTAAAAGAAACCCATTACTAGTTGGCTGGAAATCTTTATTATTTCAGAGGCAAAGAATGACAGAGAATTATGAAAAAACATCTCGTGATTTCTAGGTTAATATAATTTCTATCAATGAGTAAAATTTCTCTTAATTGCTCATAAAATCAAGTCTTTAAAAGAGTTATGGTGAAAGCAAGATGATTTTAAAACCTTGATTTGTTTTTAAAAGAAGAGAAGATTTTTTTTCCATGTTGCTTTAAAAACTGGTAAGTTTGAGTAGCAACATTCATAAACTGTTTCGACTAGGAGTCCAAGATACCCCACAGAAAAATCTTCATGTGGGAGAGCAAATAGGTGCATGAACTACATGTACTTCATTTCCAGATTATAGATAAATGTATACATATTTAAATTTATTTACTTTGCATGCAGGGTCTCATACTCATGAAAGATAAGTTAATCATATGTACCTATTGTGAGAAATTTTATGGTGTCTAATCATATACTCAAGATTTCTCAAAGTTTTGCCTGCTGAGGGAAAAAATCTGTCATAGGAGACAAAAAGGTTTCACTGGACTTTCAAAAAAATTTAAAAAACAAAAGAACAGAAATGGTCAATGACTTTAAATGATGTGCCACTTATTTTTCTTACAGAGAAGTCCAAAATATTTTATCGTACTTGAGAACTTTGCCATGGACTTCTATATTATTGTATTCACAGAAATCCATTCTATTTAATGCCCTAAAAATTCTATTGGTAAAGTTGTGCTGTATTTCTTTTATTTCACTGAAAAATCAAAATTAAATGGAATATTCTTTTTGATATTAAAAGAAACAATTCCTTATTAATGTGTAATTAATTACTTTAATATAGATTAATATAATCTTAAAATACATATTTATAAACAGCGATTGTGTTGAAATTCAAGTTAAACAGCTTTGTATTTGTTGTTGTTCAAAACATATTTACATAGGAGACTTATATTGTATTTTACTGACTGCTGGTTGGTTTTCAGAATGGTTTTAAATTTCCTCCAAACTAATCTAAAAGACACAGGAATTTTGATAGTTCCTTGATTAAACATGCATCATTTTGTAGTGATTTTCCACATTATTATTCAAAATAGCTATGGAAGAACATAAAGCTGTCATTCAACAGACAATAGAAAGGGGTCAATTCCATAGTACTATCTGCTGGTGGAGTATAGTGTCCATTTGCCTGCAATATGCTCTTACAGGATATGTAGACATCGTGTTATTAGAGTTTTAATTTCAAGAGAAAGCAAGACTACAGAAAAGTGTCTGGATTTGGATATAACAACTCAAGAAAAAAGAATTTATTTTACAAAGTATTTTAAAGGGATATTGCTGGACAAATAGATTTGATTCCTGGTATTCTTACATTTCTTCTTTTGGATTTGGTTTCCTATCAAAAGGTAATATTTTATATCAGTGAGACTTCCAAATGGATCACATGGGGCAGAACCAACTTTTTGACTTGGAGAAAAAAAGTGAGAAAAGGATGGAAAAGATGGGGAAAAGAAAGAGAGAGGAAGGAAAGGAAAAAATGGAAGGGAGAGGGAAATTGGAATTATCTAATTACTTCAAGATTACTTAAATAAGCCTATAGGAAACCTATGTTTTAAATATCTCATGATACCATTAAGCTACAACTTACTGATATCTGTAAAGAAAAAATATATGTGTGGGAATATATGTTAAGGTATGGGAAACCACTCAATCATTGTCCTGTATCATGTGTGAGGCAGTGGCTTAGGCTAGGTCATCTAGGTACTGCATGCATATAGTTCAAGTTTAAGAAAAATGTGCTTTACTCTTGAATACTAGTGGACTGGTGGTAAAAAGTTGCTGTTTTATAGTAATGAGTTTGAGTCAAACTTTTGGTAAGTGCTCCAAGGACCAATGACTTTGTAATCACTTCATTCATATACTTAAAATATTCAGTACTTACACTTTCAGTACGAATTTCCTGTAGAAAATGCTGACATCTTTCCGCCAATTCAGCGAAGTGCTTCATCCTTTATTTTGTTAAGTACATAACTGAAAAATAAAGGTGGATCTGCATAATTTAGATGATAAAATTAAAGACTCTGACTTGACAGAATGTAAAGCATTAAGTAAATAAGATCACTCTATTTAAAACTCATCCCATTTTTTCTGCTTATATTACTGATTTCTAGTATCCTGCTATATATTTTTAATATAACAAAACAAATGATTTTTTTCAATCTATGCTTTACTGTCTTTTTAACTAGAATGGATATCCTTGATGTTTTTATTTGTGCAATGATGAGTTTCATGTGGACAGACTGAACAACTGCATGGCTACCAGAATCAGAGTGTGGTGAAGAGAGTGGTATGCCACACCATTTTAGTATTGTTCTTTATGAGATTTATTTCCCTCAGGTATACTGCATAATGCACAGTTATTCTCCAACATTTTATTTTTCAATGTCCCAACACATTCGCTATAATATAGCAGTTCTTCAACAAATATTT
Source organism: Crocuta crocuta (assembly GCF_008692635.1). Taxonomy (NCBI): domain Eukaryota; kingdom Metazoa; phylum Chordata; class Mammalia; order Carnivora; family Hyaenidae; genus Crocuta; species Crocuta crocuta. The sequence continues at coordinate 1,065,261 of NW_027530356.1, read as the reverse complement.
AGTGAGTGAGTAAATAAACAAAACACCAAAGTGAGACTGTCAAAAGGCAACACAGAAAACACAGGATTGAGAAGAGGAGTAACACTACCATGATGGTAATATACATTTCTCCTGACTTCTTTCCAACTCATAAAAAGATTAACAACTATTCAAGGACAAGAAACCACTCAGAGAATCCTAGGACACAGCATCACCTGTGGATTAAGCACCCATTACCCAAGACCAAGAGACCTAGACAGACTGCTTTAGAAGAGTAGGTGAAATAGCTACACATTGATCAAATTGTCTCTCCCCTCAGTCAGCACAGCAACACGAAGAATGTCCTAAGACATTCAGATCCCCCTAAGACTTCAGGGCTTTTTTTTTTTTCAGTGGGGGAAAAAAAAAAGAGAAACTGGGGGGGGAACAATCAGCCTCTCCCCTAAAACTGGGGATCATTTTCTGGGAGCCCTTACTCTAACCTCGTACCATAAACTTGTAGGGAAGTCTGTGGGGGTCAACCACTGGGAATCTGTGATGGAAAAGTGGGGAATGTGGTATAGAAATGAGCACATGGATCTTGACAGAACAAGTTTATACTTGCAGTGCTCAAGGTGTAATCCCAACCAGCAGTTTGCCCATCTCCAGAGCCAAGTCGAATCACAAAACTACAGGTAAATATTACACCATCAGGGTCCAAGATGGTGACAGAGGAAAAACTTACATCCTCCACAGACACACCAAATCTATACCTATTTTATAGAGCAATTCCTTTCTTGAAGAAGAACTGAGGACTGACTGAACAGCTTCTGCACAACAAAAGATAAAACACATAGAGAATGCAACAGAGACAGAGGTATGGGAACAAAGGAAACCCCCAGCCCTGAAATTGCAAACTGCAGCGGAGAGTGATAGTGCTGAAGTGCCATGAGCGGATTTGTCTACCCTAGAGCATTGGGAGGGGGGGGTGGGGGGGGAAGCTATGGTTTGAAGCACAACTAGAATATAAAAAATCCATCCCCGGGACTCAGCCAAATGGCAGGAACATTGCTAGAACTCTCTCCAGTTCGAAGGGTCTGTTAAGCACCATGGTTTACATCCCCCTGCCCACCGTGATAGCATGGACAACAAGGTCTGCGTTCTATAGCTGGCCTACCACCTCAGTGAGCCCCAGGAACCTGGTCCATACTAGCCTCAGATGCCCTGGGGCACAGACAAAAACTACAGTTTGAAAGAACAACTAGAATATCAAGGAACTAGCCCTAGAACCCTGCAATACATCAAAAGAGTAGATGCAACTCTTTCTGGTTCGTAGGGGCTGGTGAGCACCATGGTTTACAATCCCTCTCCACCATGATAGCATGGATGGGAGCAGGTCCTGGGCGGCCTACCCACTCTACTGACTCTGTAAGTTTGGGGCCTGTAGCCAACACCAGCCTCACTACACCAAGATGGCCCCAGTACAGCACACACTAGCACATCCCTGATCATTGGTTACTATAGCTCCAGCCACCTTGCCAAGGTGACCCAGGCACAAAATACCCCATAATACATAGGTCTGTACCACTGTGGTTCTAGACAGCTTGTCAGGGCACCCCTAGCTCAGAGCGCTCTATGACCTCATTCATATCCATTTTGGCTCCAGTTGCCCTGACAGGATACACTCTGTCCAGAGTGCCCTGGGAATCCTTGGCATGTGTCTGCTTTGGTTCAAGCCACCCTACCAGGGCACCCCATGTGTGGAGTAACCTAGAACCTCTGGCTTGCATCCCACCTTGTCTCCAGATACCTCACCAGGATGCCTCTTATGCTGAAATACCCTGGCTTGTACCCAAATCAGCTGTTAGCTCTTCTCCCAGGGCACACTCTGAGCATATGGCCCTGGGAGCAGCCCAGCCAGTGGCCACTTAAGCTTTAGCTATCCTTCCAGAGTGCCTCCTAAATGGAGGGCCCTGGGACCCCCAAGTACATGCCCTACCTTGGGTCCAGATACCCCTGCAAAGGTACCCTTTGCATAGAGAGCTCCAGGACTGCTGCAGACCACAACAACTTCACGTACAGCAGTCTCACCAGGGCAAAACCAGCACAGAGTTCTCTGGGACCTACAGCCCATTCCCGTTCCAGTAGCAGTAAGCCAAAGTCATCTGGCACACAGCCCACACAGGGGATAAACATACATAAGACAAACCCTTCCAATTTAAGAGTAGCAGCTGTTCCACCTAACTCACAGAAACAAATACAGAAAATCAATCAAAATGAGGAGATGGAGGAATATGCTACAAATGAAAGAATAAGACAAAAGTTCAGAAAAAGAACTAGAGGAAATGGAGATAAGCAATATGCCTGTTAAAGAGTTTAAAGTATTGACCGTAGGAGTGACTGGGTGTCTCAGTCAGTTAGGAGTCCAACTTCAGCTCAGATCATGACCTCATGGCTTGTGAGTTCGAGCTCCATATTGGGCTCTGTCCTGACAGCTCAGAGCCTGGAGCTTACTTTAGATTCTGTGTCTCACGTTCTCTGCCCCTTCCCCACCGTATTCTGTTTGTCTCTCTCCCCTTCAAAAATAAATAAACATTAATTTTTTAAAAAATAAAGTATTGATCATAAAGATGCTCACCAAACTGGAGAGAAGAGTCGACAAACTAGTGAGAACTTCAAAAAAGAGATAGAAAACATAAAAAATAACCAGTCAGAATTGAATACAATAACTGGAATGAAAAATATACTAGAGAATCAAATGTATCCAGAAGAATGGATTGACAATCTGAAACTTCAGGTAATGGAAAGCACCCATGCTTGAGAGCAAAAAGAAAAAGGAATATTAAAAGTCAGGATAGGTTAACAAATCTTTTAGACAAGATCAAGCGAACAAAAGTTTGCAATATAGGGGCGTCAAAATGAGAAGAGAGAGACAAAATGGCAGAAAAATTATATGAAGAAATAAAAGTTGAAACCCTCCTAATGTGGGGAAGGAAATAGACATTCATATTCAGGAAACAAAGTTCCCAACAAGATGGAGCCAGGGAGGTCCACATCACTGCAAATAATCATAAACTGTCACAGATTAAAGATAAAGAAATAATTTTAAAAGCAGCAAGAGACAATGAAAAGTTTACATATAACAGGAACCCCATAATACTATCAGATCTTTTAGCAGAAATTTTGCAGGACACAAGGGAGTAGCAGGACATATTAAAAGTGCTGAAAAGGAAAACAAAAACAAAAAACTACAACCAAGAATACTTTTTCCAGAAATTTTATCACTCAGAATTGAAGGAGAGAGAAAACGTTTTCTAGGACAAACAAGAGTAAAGGAGTTCATCATCACTAAGCTGGTCTTATAAGAAATGATGAAGGGACATCTTTAAGTAAAAAAGAAAAGACCATAATTAGAAACAAGAATATTATGAATAAAAGATGTAGAATAGGAAAACATATACCTAAAATATGGAGAGGAAGTGAAAAGAAACTCCTATTTACAATGTGTTTAAACTTAACTGATCATCCACTTAATATAGCCTGCTATAGGGGCGCCTGGGTGGCTCAGTTATTTAAGTGTCTGACTTCAGCTCAGGTCATGATCTCACATTCAGTGAGTTTGAGCCTTGCATTGGGTTCTATGCTGACAGCTCAAAGCCTGGAGCCTGCTTCAGATTCTGTGTCTCCCTCTCTCTCTGTTCTTGCTCCGCTCATGTTCTGTTTCTCTCAAAAATGAATAAATGTTAAAAACAATTTTTTTTTAAATATAGATTGCTAAATTCTTAGGATGCTATATATGCACCTCATGGTAACCACAAACATGAAACCTATAACAGACACATTAAAATATAAAGAGCAAGAAAGCCAAATAAAAGAGAATCATTAATAAAAAGGAAAGTGAGCAAGAAAAGAAAGCAACAGAGAAGAGATTTTTATTTATTTTTGCTTTCTAAATATTTATTTATATACTTTGAGAGAGAGAGAGAAAGAATGAGCAGAGGAGGAGCAGAGAGAAAGAGAATCCCAAACAGGCTCCACACTGTCAGCACAGAACCCAATTCGGGGCTTGATCTCATAAACTGTTAGATTATGACCTAAGCTGAGACCAAGAGTCAGCTGCTTAACCCACGGATCCACCCAGGTATCTCCAGAGAAGAATTTTTTTTTTTTTAAATAACCAGAAAACAACAAAATGGCAATAAGTCTATATTGGCAATCATTACTCTACATGCAAATGTCCTAAATGTTCCAATCAAAAGTAAGACAGTGGTAGGACAGGTAAAACACAAGAGCTATCCATATGCTGCCTACAAGAGATTCATGTCAAACCTAAACACACATACATACTGAAAGGATGGAAAATGATATTCCATGCAAATAGACTTGAAAACAAAAAATCAGGGAAGTAGTATACATATATGACAAAATAGACTTTAATAAAAGACAAAGAAAGGTATTATATAATGATAAGAGGATCAAATCAACAAGAAAGTATCACTACTATAAACATCTATGCATTAAGCCAATATTAACAGACAAAAAGGGAATTATTGACAGTAGTCCAATAATAGTATGGGACATTAACACCCCATTTGTATCAATGGGTAGATCATCCAGGAAGAAAATCAGTAAGATCAGTAAAGTAACAATGTCTTTGAATGATACATTAGATCAGATGGACTTAATAGATTATATATATATATAATATATGTATATTATATATATATATATATATTCTAGCCAAAAACCAAAAACAAACAACAAACAACAAACAACACCACCAATAGAATACACATTTTTTGCAAGTGCACATGGAACATTCTCTAAGATAGCTTATATGTTAGGTCACAAAAAAAATTCTCAATAATTTTAAGAAGACTGAATCATACAATGCATCCTTTCTGACTACAACCATATGAAACTATAAAGCAATAAGAAAAAAAAAACAGTAAAAAGCCTCACAAATACATGAAGGCTAAACAACATGCTACTAACCAACAAACAGGACAATGAAGAAATCAAAGTTAATAAAAAAACACATGTAGGAAGTGAAAATAAAACAGACTATCTAAAAGCTTTGGGATGCAGCAAAAACATTTCTATGAGGGAAATTTATAGCAATCTAGGGCTAGCTACCTCAAGAAACAAGAAAAACCTCAAATACAATTTGACCTTATAGCTAAAGGAACTAGAAAAAGAAAAAACAAATAAAGCTCAAGGTTAGTAGAATAAAGGAAACAAAGATCAGAGCAGAAATGAAGGAGAGGTGGTTTTTTGTTTTACTTTTGTTTTTAAGGAACAGCATGATGAAATCAACTGCTGGTTCTTTGAACAGATTAAATTGATAAACTTTTAGCCTGACTCATCAAAAAAAGAGGACCCAAATAAATGAAATGAGGAACAAAACAAAGTAGCAACACCAAAGAAATACAAAGAATTATAAGAAGCTACTATGAAAAATTATATGCCAACAAATTTGACAACCTAGAATAAATGGATAAATTTCTAGAAGCATACAATCTTCTATACCTGATTAGGACCAAATAAAAAAATAGCAGACAAATTACAAGTAATGAAACTGAATTAGTAATAAAATTTTTAAAATTCCCAAAAAACAAAAGTCAAGGAAAAGGTGAGTTAGGGGGTAAATTTTATCAAACATTTAAAGAAGAGTTAATGACTACTCTCCTTAAACTATTCCAAAAATAGAAGGAAAGGAAAGCTCCCAAACTGATTTTACATGGTCAGCATTACCCCAATACCAAAATCAGACAACAGCACTACAAAAAAAGAAAACTATAGGCCAATAAACCTGATGAACATAAGCATAGAAATTCTCAACAAAATATTAGCAAACTGCATTCAACAATGCATGAGAAGAATCATTCACACAATCAAGAGTGATATAACCCAAGGATGCAAGGATGGTTCAATATTAGCAAATAAATTAACATAATATATGACATTAACAAGATGAAGGATAAAAATCATATGATCATTTCCATAGATGCAGAAAAAAGCATTGGACAAAATTAAACATCAATTCATGATAAAACTCTAAGCAAAGTAGGTTGATATGGACATATCTCAACATAATACAGGTCATATATGGAAAACCTATATAGCTAACATCATATCCAATGGTGAAAACGGAGAGGTTTTCTTCTAAGATCAAGAGCAAGACAAGAATGTCCACTCTTACCACTTTTATTCAACATAGTACTGGAAATCCTAGACATAGCAATCAGATAAGAAATAAAATGCATTCTTATCAATAAAGAATAAATTTAACTGTCACTCTTTGCAAATGACTTGACTCTATACAGAGAAAACCCCAAAGGCTCCAAAAAAAAACAAACAAAAAAAACCTTCTTTTAGAAGTACGAAGTAGATTAAGTTTTATGGACTCTGGGTCTAGAGTTCTTTCTTGTCTAGCAAGAAAGTGGGATGCAGGATTAAAATCCAAGAGATGGCTAATGTCCAGGAGATGACAAGAACTCCCAAAAAGAGTCCTTGCTCCTTATTTATTAAGTAGAGAAGGCTTACCAATATGATGGATGTGCACAAAGAGACAATGAATCTGTGAACATTAACTCATGGGCATGAGGGGGGAAAAGGGGTTTTGAAGATATACGGTGCTAGAGTTTTAGGTCACTATAAAACAAAATCCTGGCTCCAGGTAGAAGGTTGCTAATGGCAGACATAAGGCACCATGTCTATTTATCTTAGCTAGTCTAAGGGATAAGAAAGATAAAGCATGCAACCTCAGGATAAACATGGCACCTTTCTTTTGCTAATTAGCTCCACTCTGGGCAACTTCACCCCACAGTAGTCTAGAGCCCTATTTACCTGTTTATCTAATTTGGTTCTTCCTTGCTGTGAAAGCAGCTTTCTTCGATAGTACTAAATTGGGGGGCATACCCGCCCTAAATACCTAATCTTATTTACCTCATATACCTTTATATTGGGGCCTTTGCTTGGCCCTCTCTATACCTATTTACCTGATCTTGTTTACACAAGCTTGGGTGTGAACATTTTATGGCTTTCTTATTCTTCATGCCTTGTTAACCCATCAGTGCAAGCCCAGGGAATTCCTAAGCTTATTCCCCACAATTAAGTATGGTTGTAAGATACAAAATTAATATACAGAAATCATTTGGATTTCTATACACTAATAACAAGTGACAGAAAGAAAACTTAAATTAAAAATTACATTTACAGGGGCGCCTGGATGGCTCAGTCTGTTAAGCGGCCCATTTGGGCTCAGGTCATGATCTCACGGTTCAGGAGTTTGAGCCTTGGGGTAGGGCTCTGTGCTGACAGCTCAGAGCCTGGAGCCTGCTTCAGATCTGTGTCTACAATAGAACAATTGAATAATTCAATAGAGATTTTTAACTGCATACTTGAGCACACAGAAGAAGGAATCAGCAACCTGGAGGATAGGACATGGAAATTACCCAGTCAGAGGAGTCAGAAGTAAAAAGAATAAAAAAGAGTGAAGAAAGTCTATGGGAAATATAGGACATAATAAAAAAAATATTCACATTAGGGGAATTCCAAAAGGTGCAGTGAAAGAAAAAGGGTTAGAAAGTATATTTAAAGCAGTAATGGCTGAAAACTTCTTGAACCTGGGGATTGGGGGGAAGGACATTCAGATCCTTGAGGCCCAAAAGACCCCAAGTAAGTTGAACCTGAATAGGTCTACATAAGATACATTATAATGAAATTGCCAAAACACAAAGAAAGACTTTTAAAGAGCAGCAAGAGAAATTACATAAAAGGGAAATCCGTAAGACTATATGCAGGTTTCTAACAAAAACTTTTCAGGCCAGGAGAGAATGGGATGATATATCAAAATATTGATTACTGGATCCTAATCACTAGACCACCAGGGAGTGTCAAAATATTGAAAGGAAACCACTCTCAAGAAAGAATTCTATATCCAGTGAAGCTGTCCTTCATAAGTAAAGGAGGGATAAGGATTTCCCAAAGAAACAAAGGCTGGGGGAGTTCATTCCCACCAGAACTGCTTTATGAGAAATACTCAAAAGTATTATTTGAGTGGAGATAAGAGATGCTAATTAACATCATAAAAACATGAGGTAGCATAAGTCTCACTGGTAATGTAATCACATTTAGTCACAAATTCTGCAGTTAGGATAACAGTGGTACATAATTCATTTACCAATAGTTTAAAAGTTAAACAAATGTGGCAAAAATAACCATAAGTCAAAATAATCTGTTGGTAGTGACAATATTATAACACATAAATTCTAACATCAATAGCCTAAAATGTGATGGGGAGAAGAAGTAAAAGTGTAAAGTTTATAAATTCTATTGAAGTTTTCAGTTTAAGATAGAGTATTATCAGTTTAAGATATTGTATATAAGTCTCATGGCACTCACTTGTGAAAATTGTGGGATAATTACATAAAAGAACATGATAAAGAAATCACAAATATTGGTTACAAAAGACATCAAAACACAAAAAATGATAGCAGGATAAAAGACAAGGAACAAGAGATCAACAAAACAAACAGAAAACAATGAACAAAATGGCAATAGGAATTTCTTATATATCAAAAATTACTTTAAAATTTCCAGCTAACAGTCATAGGTTGGCTAAATAGATAAGGAAAAAAAGATTCAATAATATTCTGTCCAGAAGATATTCACTTTAGTCTTAAAGACCTACAAAGAGAGTGAAGGGATGGAAAAGACATTTCAAGCAAATAGTAATAAACAAAACATAAGCAGGGGTAGCTATGACAAAATAGGCTTTAAACTGAAATAGGAACAAAAGAGACAAGTAAAAGAAATTTATATACATTTATTTGATAATCCTTCTGAGTTCATAGTATCTCTTGGTGTATGCAGCGCATCTACAGAGTCTGCAATTAAATGGTATAGAAATTATATGTCAAGATAATTTATATTTTATTATTTCCTACTTTAAGCTCTATTGTTTATGGATTGCATATTCACATAGTACAAAAATAAAAATTCAAGTGTTTTCCATGATTGCCATTCCACAATGGCATACAATGGAACTCTTCCTTCTGTCCCTTTCTCCTAGTCATTGGATTCCCCCCCAATATTCGCAGTCATTTTAGATAGATGATAGCCTACAGTACACATTCTATAAATTGCTTGATTCATGTAACAATATATAATGGGAATATTCTGAGAGGAAAGAAATTTTAGTTAAGGGAAGTGCTTTAGTCAGAATAGGATAGGCTACTTAGCAACAAAGATGTAATTTCTCATTCAAGAACAGTCCAGAATGGGTGATGTTGGTGAATTCATCACTCTATGCCCCAGAGCCTGGCAGTAACAGTGCCATCTTTTATATATGACCTCCAAGAGCATCCTCATCATTTCCATTTTAGAGGGTAGAGAAAAAAGAATGAAAAACAAGGGTCAGGGTTTTTCTCAGTTAAAACAGAGCTTGCTCATATTCTTCCCATTTGCTATTGATAAAACTTAGTCACTAGGCCAGAGTCAGCAGAAAGAGGTTGAGAAAAGCTGTCCTTAGCTGAGCAATCATGTCCCAGTTGCAACTCTACTACTATGTTAGGAGGGAAGGATGGATTTTGGTGTACAGCTGGCAAAATACATAACCTATCTATGTTTTTTAAAATACATGAATGAAGAAATTCCATGCATCATTGCAGAAATACTTAAATTATTTTTATGATACCTTAGATACTTTTTAGATGAGGTTAAATGGGGTTTAATCTGACAAGTTTTGACAAGTGTACACAGTCACCTAATTCCCACCATGATTGTAATACTGAACATTTCTGCCAACTCCAAAAGTTCCAATGTGTCATTTTGCAGCCAGTCTCCTTCCTTGACCCACCCCCAGCCACTGAAAACCAGTCATATACTTTCTGTCACTATAGTCTAGGATTTTTAAAAGAGTTTTATAGGAATGGAATTCTTTGGTATCTTGTTTCTTGTCTGGCTTATTTCATTTAGAGAGATGCTTTTGAGATTTATCCATGTTTTAGAGTGTCTCACCAGTTTGTTCCTTTTAACGGCTGGGTAAGATTTTAGAATATGCATGTACTACTGTTTATCCATTTACCAGTTGATGGGCTCTAAGTTGTTCCTGTATTTATTATTATTGTGATAAAAGATTTAACATGAAATCTAGCCCCTAAACACAATATGGTATTTTTTAAAGTGTACAATATGGTATTGTTATAGATTGTAGATAGCAGATTTATGGACCTTGTTCATCTTGCATAACTAAAACTTTATACCCGTTGAACAGCAACTCCCTATCTCCCTCTCCCCCAAGCTTCTGGCAAAGACCATTCTACTCTCAACTTCTAGGATTTGACTATTTTAGATTCCTCATAAGTGGAAACATGCCATGTTTTTTCTCTTGTGACTGGCTGATTTAACTTGGCCTGCTGTTTTCAAGGTTCATTCATGCTTTTGCAAGCAGCAGAATGTTAAAATCTTTTGAGATTATAAACAAAGCTGCTAGAAAAATCTGAATATGTCTTTGTGATCTAGGTTTTTATTTCTCTTGAATAAATATCTAAGATGGTGATTACTTGGTCACATGGCATATTGTAGGTTTACTTTAGAAACTTCCAAGCTATTTTTAAAGTGGCTCTTGTGTTTTTCAGTCTCATCTATGAGAATTTCAGTCTCTCCATAACCTTGTCAAAACTTATTTTTGCTCATCTTTTTAATTCAGCAATTTCACTGTATGTGTAATGACATCACAGATTTTTTTTATTTGCATTTCCTTAATTACTAATGATGTTCACCATCTTTTCATGTGCTTATTTGCCAATTATATATATTCCTTGATTAGTGAATATTCTTACGCCCTCATTTAGTTTTTAGAAGTTAAATTTTATGTGTAAAAATACACAAGGAGTGCCAAGTATTAATAAAATCTTAAAATTTAGTATTAACAACAGAATCCCATATAAATGTACAAATGAATCCTGGCTACATTTTGAACTTTCTCATTATAAGACATAAGGTAATGCTTACTTTGTAATGACCAAGTAGAAAATGCCCACTAAGAGGCAAATTATAGCAATAAATGCTTAAGTTAAGAAAAAAGAAAGATTTCTTATTAAACAACCTACATTTATACCTCAATGAACTAGAAAAAGAAAAAAAACACTGAATGTAGTGGAAGAAAGGAAATATCAGAGCAGAAATAAATAAAATGGAAAATAAAAGACAGAAGACTAATTGAATTGAGAACAAATTTTTTTGAAAACAAAAATACAAACCCTTAGCCACACTTACAAAGAAAAAAAGAGAACTAAAAATAAATAGAATCGGAAATCAAAGAGGAGACACTACAAATGATATCACAGAAATACAGAAGAACGTAAGACAACAATGAACAATTAAGTGCCAGCAAACTGGATAACCTAGAAGAAATGGATAAATTCCTAGAAATATACAACCTGTCAACCCTGAATCATAAAGTAATAGAAAATCTAAAAGGCCAGTTACTAGTATGGAGATTAAAACAATAATCCGAAACATCTCAACAAAGAACAGTCCAGAAACAGATGGTTTCACTGATAAATTATATCAAACGCTTAAAGAAGAATTAATACCAATCCTTCTCAACTCTTCCAATAAAACAGAAAAGAAGAGGAAGGAACAGATCTAAACTCATTTTACAAGGCCAGCATTATCCAATTATCCAAATATTAAAACCAGACAAGGACACTAAATGAAAAGAAAATTATAGGCCCAAATCCCTGATGTTGTAATATCCACAATAAAACATTAGCAAACCAAATTCAACAATACATTCAAAGGATCATACACCTTGATCAAGTGGGATTCATTCCAGAGATGCAAGGATGGTTCAACATCTGCAAATCAATCAAAATGATATACCACAGTAACAAAATGAAGGATAAACTTCATATGACCATCTCAGTAGACCCAATAAAGCATTTGAGAAAATTCAACATTCATTCAAGATAAAAACTCTAAACAAGCTAAGCATAGAAGAAATATAATAAAGACTATATAAGAGAAGACCACAGCTAATTTCATATTCAAAGATGAAAACCTGAAAGTTTTTTTCTCAAAGCTCAGGAATAAGACAAAGATGTCCACTCTCACCACTTTTATTCAGCATGGTACTGGAAGTCTTAGCCAGAGCAATTAAGTAAGAAAAACAGATAAAGCATCCATATCAGACAGGAATAAATAAAATGGTCCCTATTTGCAGAACACAGTATTATACAGAGAAAGCCTTAAAGAATCGACCAAAAAGCAATTAGAGCAAGTGAATTCAGTAAAGTTGTAGGATACAAAAATCAATGTACAAAATCCGTTATATATCTAAACATTGATAAAAAAAATTAGAAAAGTAATCCCAGTTACACTGCATCAAAAAGAATAAAATACACAGGAATAACTTTAACCAAGGAAGTGAAAGACCTGTACCCTGAAAACTATGAAATTGATTAAAGAAACTGAAGAACACACAAATAAACAAATATTCCATGTTCATAGACTAGAAAAAATTAATATTGTTAACATGTCCATACTACCCAAAGTGACCTAAAGATTCAACACAGTTCTAATCATAATTTCAATGACATTTTTCACAGAAATAGAAAAAGCAATCCTAATTTGTATGGAACTACAAAATGCCCTGTATTGTCAAAGCAATCTTGAGCAAGAACAAAGTTAGAGTCATTACACATCCTGATTTCAAACTATATTACGAAGCTTTAGCAAGTAAAACAATACAGTATTGGCATAAAAATAGACGTATAGGTCAATGAAAGAGAATAGAGATTCAGAAACACACACACACACACACACACACACACACTGAGTCATTTAATTTATGAAAATAGATCCAAGAATATACAATGAGTAAAGGATAGTCTTTCCAATAAATGAGACTAGAAAACCTCTAAGAAAAAAAAATCAAACTAGTCTACTGTCTTACACCACATGCAAATGTCCATTCAAAATGGATTAAAGATTAAAGACTAGAACATAAGACCCTGAAACCATAAAACATACTAAGTATCCTTTTTGACATCAGTCTTGGCAATTTCATTTGGCACCAAAAAAGGAAAGGAAAAGAGCAAAAATCAGAAAATGGTGCTACATCAAACTAAAATGTTTTTGCACAGCAAAGGAAACCATCAACAAAATGTTCATGTACAGGCAACCAACAGAAGGGGAGAAAATTTTGCAAATCATGTATCTGATAAGGTATTAATATTTAATATATAAAGAGTTCATACAAATAGTAAAAATACAAGAAACAAACAAAAACAACACTGTGATTAGGGAAAAAAAAGAGCAAATCCAAACTATAATGAGATATCATCTTATACCTGGAAGAATGACCATCATCAAAAAGAAAGACAGGTTGGTAAAGATATGGAGAAGAGGAAACTCTTGCACCATTTGCATGAATGTAAATTGATGAGGCCAGCAAGTATGGAAAACAATATGAAATTTCCTCTGAAAATTAAAATGGAACTACCATATTACCCAGCAATCTCACTTCTGGATATATACCAAAGGAAATGAAACTAGTGTCTTGAAAAGGTAGCTACACTTCAATGATTTTTGCAGTATTGTTCACAATAGTCACAATATGGAGAAACCTAAGCATCCATGAACAAATGAAGAAAATAAAGAAGGTATGGTTTGTACATGTAATAGAATATTATTCAGCCATGAGAAAAAAAGAAATCCTATGGTTTGCAACGACTTGCATGACCTTGAGCACATTATACTAAGTGAAATGAACCTGACAAAGACAAATACTGCACCATATCACTTTTATGTGGGACCAAAAGGTAAAAAAAAAAAAAAAAAGTCAGATTCTCAGAGACAGAAAGGAAAGTGGTTGCAAAGGACTGGGGATGAGGAGAAATCTGGAGAGGTTGGTCAAGAGTACACATTTTTAGCTATGGTAAATCACGTCTGAGGAAGTAATGTAAAACATGGTGACTATAGTTGATAACATTGTAACATATAGTTGAAATTTGTTAAGTAGAACTTAAGTATTACCAAAAAAAATTTTTTTAAATGATAAATATATGGAGGAAATAAGATGATAGTTAACAGTAGGACGACACTGGGCTAGTCTCATTCCCTCAAACACAGCTAGATCAACATCAAATCGTTTTGAACACTTAGAAAAATCAATCCGAGTATTAAGAACAATCTGCATGAATTGAGGGAGAGAACATGGGAAATAAAAGGGTACTGAATGGGGATTTGGGAGAGAGAAAATCTGAAGTGCTACAAAGGGGTGGGAGCCCTTTTAGCAGGAGAAAGAGACCAGGAGAGAGAGTAGTGCACTGGGTTCACCCAAGAAAAGCACTCCCCCAAAACCATTGATTGGAGAATCACGAGGAACTGAATATCACAAATTTTTGCAAGCAATGGAGCTGAAATTCTGAGGTTTGGAAGCCTATACCATTTGCTGGAGTAGACTCAGACAGGCGGCAGTGCTCCGGGAGAGAAGGAGGGGAAGCCCTGGAGCAGACAGCAGACAGCAAGATGTGGGGATCTGCTGGGTGGCACTGAGAGAGAAAGTTCCCCTTCTCTCCTTCGCTGAGAACATTTGAAAATGGGCCTATTACCTCTCCAAGGTCAAAAGAACCAGCTGGTACCTTTGAGCAGCTATTCAATGGCTGGGGGTGGAGGCACATATAAAGGGAAAATAAAGTGGCCACAGCTTTTCCCTGTAATTCACAATAAACTCTAGACACCTGCGCGGCTATGGGACTGCTTTTCTGAGGCAGAATGGCTCCAGGTGCAACACTGTGATGCTGTCCTCAGGAAGCGGGGGAGTAGGCTCACACCTTGCTGCTCCTTTAGGATTTGGAATTTCGAATCCCAGACATGTGTGAGAGATAAAACACATGAGAGCATGTGGGTGGCCCAGGGTACAGAAGGGTTAAGGGCAGGGATCTGATGGAGGCCAAGGAGACAGGAGGTGGGGGTGGGATGGGGAGGGGTGCTGTTCACTTTTCTGTGAGGGCTACCTGAAGAGCAGCCGGTCCTAGCTCCCCTACCCAGGGACAAGAGGGCAGGTTGATGCCACCTTCCCCTCCCTGCCTACCAACAAGGTCGGATTTCACCGAGCAACACAGCCCCCAGTGGATGCTGGAGCTGCTTACATCAAACCACTTCCGCCTGCCCCCTGCAGGTGCATCTTCCCTAGGGCAAGTCTGACTGAGGAGCACAGGAGGCCTCTCCTCCAGAGGACAAACACAGGCCCTTCATGCACTAAGTCTAATGATCAGAGAGTGCTCCAAAGAGTCAGCTTCAGTTCTCTGAAAATAGGACCAGGCTCTTTTTTTTTTTTTTAATAAGGCTTACAGGTTTTTTTGTTTGTTTGTTTGTTTTTTGGTCCATTTGTTTGATTGTTAATTTCCAATTTCCTTTTCTCATTTTTTGGTACAGGCTTCTTTTTCTCTCTTTTCCTCGTCTTTGCTGCTTTCTTTTTCTCTGGAATCAGGTTTATAGTTTTTTGTTTGTCTCTGTGTTTGGGTTTGTTGTTGTTGTTGTTCCTTTACCTTTTCTTTCTTGGATAAGGCCTTTGTGTTGTTAAATCATGTTTATTTTAGCAAACAAATTAAACCACACCTAGTCAAAGGTCCAAACATTCCCCACTGCAAGTGAGGAGGAACTCTGCCAAGGGCTGATATGGGGGAAAGAGCTGCCAAATCACAACAGCAGAGTACACACAGCATACACCTGAAACACTTCCTGAAGCGCCAGGCTCTGGACCATATATAACCCCTTCTTACTACAGCAGTACACTCAGGAGCAGGGAACATAACAAGCTTTCATAACATGCAAAAAACCAGAAACCTAGAACAAATGACAACACAGAGGAGTTCTCCTGCAAAGAGAGCTCAAGAAGAAACCACAGCCAGGGATTTGCTCAAAACAGATATAATTAATATATTTGAACAAGAATTTAGAACAACAGAAATAAGATACTACCTGGGCTTGCAAAAAGCCCAGAGGACTCCAGACAAATACTTGCTGCAGAGATATAAGATGTAAACACTAGTCAGGCCAAAATAAAAAATGCTATAAACTGAGATGCGAAACCAACCAGATGTAATTACAGTGAAGATGGTGGGAGCAGGGGATTGAATCAATGATACAGAAGATAAATTTATGGAAAATAATGAAACTGAAAAGGAGAGGGAAAGAAAATTAGAAGATCACAAATATACACTTAGAGAAATCAGTGATAATATAACGTACAATAATATCTGTATCATAGGAGTCCCATAAGAAGAAGAGCAGGAAAAAGGGACAGAAGGTTTATTTGAACAAATTATAGCTGAGAACTTCTCAAATCTTGGGAAGGGAATAGCCATTGAAGTCCGAGACACACCGAGAACTCCCCTCAAATCAATAAAAACAGGTCAACACCAAGATATATCATAGTGAAACTCATAAACTACAAAGTTAAAAAGATAACTCTGAAAGTAGCTAGGGACAAAAAAATCCAGTACAACAGATCAGTGAAACTAAGAGCTGGTTCTTTGAAGGAATAAATAAAATTGATAAACGCCTAGCCTGACATATCAAAAAGAAGAGAAAGGACCCAAATAAATAAAATCATGAATGAAAGAGGAGAGATCATACCCAAATACCATGGAAGACAAACAATTATAAGGGAATATTATGAAAAATTATATGCCAACAAACTGGGCAATCTCAAAGAAATGGACAAATTCCTAGAAACATACACACTACCAAAACTGAACCAAGAAGAAATAGAAAATTTGTACAGACCTATAGCAAGCAAAGAAATTGAATCAGTTATGAAAAATCTCCCATAAAACAAGAGTCCTGGGCTAGATGGCTTCCCAGGAGAATCCTACCAGACATTTGGTAGAGAATCCTACCAAAGAAGAGTTAATACCTATTTTTCTCAAACTATTTCAAAAAAATAGACATGGAAGAAAGCTTCCAAACTCATGCTATGACATCACTATTACCTTGATTCCAAAACTAGAAAAAGACTCTAGAATTATAAACCAATATTCCTGATGAACATGGATGTAAGAATTCTCAAGAATATACTAGCAAATTAAATCCAAAGGTATGTTAAAAGAATTTATTCACCACGATCAAGTGGAATTTATTCCTGGGCTGAAAATATGGTTCAATATCTACAAATCCTTCAATATGATATACCACATTAATATAAGAAATGATAAGAACCATATTATCCTCTCAATAGATGCAGAAAAAGCATTTGACAATATATAGCATTCTTTATTGATAAAAACCCTCGAGAAAGTTCAACATCATAAAGGCCATATATGAAAGGCCCATGGCTACTTTCATCCTCAATGGGGAAAAACTGAGAGCTTTTCCCCCAAATTCAGGAACACAACAGGGATTGTCCACCTTCACCACTGTTGTTCAGCACAGTAATGGAAGTCCTAGCCTCAGCAATAAGACAGCAGCAACAACAACAAAACTAAAGGCATCTGAGTCAGCAAGTAAGAAGTCAAACTTTCACTCAACTTTGCAGGATATAAAATCAATGTACATAAATCTGTTGCATTTCTATACACCAATAATGAAGCAGCAGAAAGAAAAATCAAGGAATTGAGACCACTTATAATTGCACTAAAAACCATAAGATAGCCAGGAATAAACCTAACCAAAGATGTAAAATATCTGCATGCTGAAAACTATAGAAAGCTTATGAAAAAAACTGAAGAATACACAAAGAAATGGAAAAACACCCATGCTCATGAGGAAAAAGTATTGTTAAAATGTCAATACTTCCCAAAGCAATCTACAATCAATGCAATCTCTATCAAAACATCACGAGCATTTTTTAACAGAGCTAGAACAAACAATTATAAAATATGTATGGAACCAGAAAAGTCCCCAAATGGCTAAAGGAATGCTGCAAAAGAAAATCAAAGTGGAGGCATCACAATCATCATCATTTGCAATGATGATTGCAAAGCTGTAATCATCATGACAGTATGGTACTAGCACAAGAACAGACACACAGATCAATGGAACAGCATAGAGAACCCCGAAATGGACCCACAATTTAGATGGTCAACTCATCTTTGACAAAACAGGAAATAATACGCAATGGGAAAAAAGACAGTCTGTTCAACAAAGTTCTTGCAAAAATTGGACAGTGACATGCAGAAGAATGAAACGGGACCACTTTCTAACACCATACACAAGAATAAACTCAAAATGGATGAAAATCCTAAATATGAGATGGGAAACCATCAAAATCCCAGAGAAGAACACAGGTAGCAACTTTTTTGTCCTCAGCCATTGTAACTTCTTACTAGACACATCTCCTGAGACAAGGTAAATAAAAGCATAAGGGCACTATTAGGACTTCATGAAGATAATCATCAAAACCAAAAGGCAAACTATGGAATGGAGAAGATATTTGCAAATAACATATTGGATAAGGGGCTATTATCCAAAATCTATAAGGAACTTACCAAATTCAGCACCCCAAAAAACAAATAATCCTGCTAAGAAATGGGCAGAAGAAATGAACAGACACCTCTCATGAAAAACAAGAAAAATATGACACATGAAAAAAGTGCTCAACATCACTATCATGAGGGAAATACAATTAAACCCACAATGAGAAACCAGCTCACACATGTTAGAATGACTAAAATTAACAACTGAGGAAACAAAAGTTGGTGAGGATGCAGAGAAAGTGGAACCCTCTTACCAGTTGGTGGGAATGCAAACTGGTGCAGCCACTCTGGAATACAGTGTGGAGGTTCCTCAGAAAATAAAAGATAGAAGTACCCTATGACCCAGCAATTGCATTACTAGGTGATTACTCACAGGATACAAAAATACAGATTTAAAGGAACACATGCACTCCACTGTTTATAGCAGCAGTATCACCAATAGCCCAGTTATGGAAAGAGCCCAAATGTCCATCGACTGATGAATGAATAAAGAATATGTGATATAGATAGATAGATAAATAGATATGTATACATACATATATAAATATATGTGTATATATATATACATATATATAATGCCTATTTCTCAGCCTTCAAAAAGAATGAAGTCTTCCCATTTGCAATGGTATGGATGGAACTAGACAGTATTATGGTAAGCAAAATAAGTCAGTTAGAAAAAGATAAATACCATATGATTTCACTCATATATGGTATTTAGGAAACAAAACAGATGAACTTAGGGTAGGGAAGAAAAACAAAATAAGGGAAAAACAGAGAGGTAGGCAATCTGTAAGACACTCTTAACTGTAGTGAACAAACTGAGGGTTGCTGGAGGGGAGGAGGATAGAGTGGGCTAAATGGGTGCTGGATGGGCTAAATGGCACCTTAATAGGAGGGCACCTGTTATGAGGAGCAGTGAGTATTGTATGTAAGTGATGAATCACTAAATTCTACTCCTGAAACCAAAACTACACTATATGTTAGCTAACTTGAATTTAAATAAAATCTTGGAAAGAAAAAACATAAATGTGATGGGCATATTAATTACCTACATGGTGAATTCCTAATGTGTATATATATCCTCAATGGGGAATATACATATAAAATCACCATGATATGCACTTTAAGATCTTATACTTTTATTTGTCTGTATACCTCAATAAAGCTGAAAAAAAAATCTTTGCCTTATGTCAAACACATTTGTAACAATAATTGCTAAGATTTAAGAAAGCCATTTTCACCATGATGCCAAGGATTTTGTTTAAGCTTTCATGATTTTACATTAGAAAGGTCTCTCTGGTTAATGACATGGCCATTAGTCCTCAAATGCCTGAAGCTGTCACTCATTGTAGTACTTTCCTAAATGGAATACCTAATATTCAGAAGCTGTTAGTAAGAATGATAAATTCGAGTATGGATATCCATTGTTTCCCTCTATTTTACATGTTCCTATACATTTTATGATAGAAGGATCATTCTTACACACACTGAATAAGAACTAAAAGCTAGTAAAGAGATATATGAAGTACTCATGTCACATATTTGAGCAATGATTAAGAGTTTTACAATCATTCTGGATCTGAAAGTCAATCAGCTAGTCAAAAATCACATAGAAGATAGTTTTCCATCTTAGAAACTAGTGAAATACCAGTTTTACAGCATAATCAAGAAACCATTCTGTAAACATTTAGTAATATTGAGTACATAGCCATACCTTGGTTTTAGCTATTACAGAGTTTTGGATGTAATTATTTGTTTCTTTACTGGAAAGCTACTAATGTTAAACAGGTATTTTAATTTTTAAACAAACAAAAGTGCAAATCAAAGATTCCAAATACATTAAACTACATTATTGAGAGCCCAGATTATCATTTAATTAGCCAGATGAACTTAGATAAGTCACTCTATCTGTATTGTTTCTTTACATGTAATTGATGAATTCAGGTTATTTAGAGACTTTCTAAGGATTCATTCAATTTTAAAATGCCAGTTTGAAGTATATCTTTTAAGAATAGATTTCTTGAAATTTATGTGCATTTTGCTTCTACTATTGCTTTTCTTTTCCCCTGCACTATCATGTTCTACTCTAAAGTTATCAGAAATTAATACATCTTCCCTTTTAGAAATTTTGGAAAACATGGCCAACAATCATTCCAATAACACCACAACTTACTCTTTTGCATAAGAGTGCACCACTTATAAGGGAAAGATCAGGATTTTCATTTATGTTCATGATTTCATATTTTAATATTAAATTCATTGTTCCATATAATTTCTGCTATCTTAACATATTTCAGTGATCATCTGATTGGATGTGAGTAGTGTGTTAGGTACCATTAAGAAACAATCATGAGTGACTGGGGGTGGCTCAGTCAGGTAAGTGCCCTACTTCTGATTTCAGCTCAGGTCATGATCTCATGGTTCATGGGACTGAGCCTTGAATCAGGCTCTGGACTGACAGCATCAAGCCTGGTTGGGATTCTCTCTCTCCCTCTCTTATGCTGCCCCTCCCCTGTTTTCTCTCTCTCTCTCTCTCTCTCTCTCAAAATAAATAAATAAATAAACATTTTAAAATAAAGAAACAGTCATACTTTCCATTCAGAAAGACCCTTAATTTGGGTTTGTCTGATGTTTCACTATGGTTTAATTCAGATTATATATTTTTGGCAGTAAAGGCCATGAAAGCAATGCTGTGTCTTTTCTAGTCTATCCTATCAGGCAGTTTCTGGTATTGGTTTGTCCCATTATTGATGATACTGATTGATTACTTGACTATTTTTGTGAGATTCATCCACTGCAAAGTTACTGTATTTCCTTTTTGAGTAATAACTAATTCATAGAAGAATACTTTGCAATAATCAATATCCTCATCAAACTTTTCTCACATGTTCTACTCATTATATATTTGTGGCTAAATGAGTAATTTATATGATAGTTGCAAATGATGGTTACTTGACTTTCTAACTTTATTATTCTTTTCCATTCATATATTTGTTTACTTATTTGTATTAGTATGGGCTCATATAACTTCTTTTTTATGTCATGAATATTCTGCTATTCTTATTCATTTTTATGAAACTGTCCCAAATTGTCCAGTAAGAGCCACTTTAAGCTGGCTTCATTGTCCTTCTGATATAATCTCATTA
Source organism: Crocuta crocuta (assembly GCF_008692635.1). Lineage (NCBI taxonomy): Eukaryota > Metazoa > Chordata > Mammalia > Carnivora > Hyaenidae > Crocuta > Crocuta crocuta. The sequence goes on along the minus strand of NW_027530356.1, from coordinate 1,043,666 downwards.
TTTTATCTAGCCATTCCTTGCTTTATGTTACAAGATGTTCCAAACCCATCTTTTATTTCCTCTGCCGTAGCCCTGGACTCAGTTATTTCTCTAAGGAGCTTTAGCTTCTTTTAGTTGGGTATGTTATACAAGAACTAGTATATGAGAGTTACTTTCTCATTGCTATAGGGGTAGCCATATTTCTAGGCCCTTTCAGTTGGAAGAGTTTTAAAATATATATCTGTATCTTCCTATCTCCAGCCATAATTTCATTTCTCTATTTGTATATTAAAAACTATGCATTCATACTACTACCTCCAATTTTAACTGATTATAACAGAGTTTATTCTGGTCTTTTTTTTTTCATATTTCTAACTCTTTTGACCAACAGTAGAAATATTGTTTTCATCAATACTAATATACTTACCATAGTCATCTTTCTCATATAGTGAAAAACCCACAAATAGTGATTTTTGAATTGCTAACCTATACTACTGTGAACTAGACTCTTTTTAAACTCCCCAGTGATCTTTAATTCAGAGAATCACAAAAATTAGACATGTAGCACAATTTTTCACTCACTGCAATAAGTGTGTAGAAAATCTGTTTATTCATACTTCTTTTTTATTGCTAAGAATTGTCTCTGAAAAAGTGCCATTTGATTTAGGAAGAAGATATATCTTTGTTATCTGTGTTCAAATCTGTCTGTTTCATTTTATTAGGTAATGACAGTTGATACATAAGTATCATTAAAATTTTAGTGACATGTTTTTGTCATATATAGGAAATAATAAAATAGTATTCAATGCTTATGATTCATCACTACTAGCACAGTGCACACTCCTGGGCCATTACTGCACACCCTGAATTTTAGCATAGTATATGTATCTTTCCATTTTGTTGAATTTTTTGCAAACTTAATTTATATTAAAGCGTTAGTATGTTGGAAGGCAGAGGAGAAAGGGAGCATTAGTATTATTCAAGCTTGAGACCTATGGATTTCAATATCTATTAATCTCTAGGTAGGCACTCTTCTCTTACACATAAAAAAGCTAATAATTCACTAATGTACAAAATATGACGATGGTCACAGTCTAGGACTCCACCTATTAAGATACAATATGGCCCTGACATACCTTCTGCACAAAATGGAACACGACCTTTACTGGATATCCACTTCTGTATTGTGTCTCTGCTGTTCTTCACTATGACTGGGCTCAATAATTCACAGTATTAAGTGCATATTTCCCCCAAAGCATAATTCTTTCCTCGAATCAGCACCCAACTTGCTTTTTATCTCCCCAATAAATTCTACTAGTTGCTATGGAATTGAAATCAAAATAGACAAAAGAACTGCCTGAACAATGTGCCAGCCCCTCTCATGTGAGGCCATATAATGAGGCAGAGCAGCTTTTTTGAAAGACAAGACTCACATATTTGGACACACAGCATTTAAATAGTTTTTAGGTAAATGTTTCAAGTGAGTTCAGGTAGGCAAAGATTTTATGACAAGTGGCTAGAATGTAGGTTGTATATTGGGTAGGATTTGATAAATTGGGAGAGAGAAGGTGGGCACTATAGGTGGAGGGACTAATGTGGGTAAGGACAGAGTAGAGAAAATCCAATTGAACTTCTGAATTTGTATTTCCCTCAGGCAGCACAAACTCAATATGCCCCAACATGAATCTATTCTCCCCTCTCAAATCTGTTTCTCCTCTAGTTCCTTGTCTACAAATCCAGTGTCTACCCTATGATCTATGTCAGGAAAGTAGGAGTCATCATAATCAAAATGATTTTATTCCTGTTACCTTTCCATCTTGCATATTATATCATCCATGCATCCAGGTCAATTAGTTTGAAGAAATCTTCACACTTTTTTTCTTGGTATGGATCTATACATAGGTTCATGTTTTCTCTTCAGCCTCATCTCTCACCATCGCCCTGTCAGAGCTCCCAGTTGTTTCATACATTCTCTCCATTTGGGGATTGATTCTCTTTGGCATTCAGTTCAGCTCAAGCATTACCACCTGTGAGAAATGTGTCCGTCTCCACTATCTCATCTTAGATTCATCACAGTTCTCAGTACATTCTGGGGGACTTGTCTGATTACTTCTAAGACCTCCCAACTCTGCTGTGAACAACTACAGGTTTTATTTGTCTTAACATTCCTTGGATAATTTGCATAAGACAAGCATTGACTAAAGGCTCACAAAAAAAAAAAAAAGAAGAAGAAGAAGAAATGTATGGATGTTGAAGGAGAATAAGTAGTTCAGGCTGTCTGGAGTCCAGGATCTGTGTTTAAGCAATTTCTGAGTGGGGACATGAATATGAAAGGATTTTGTAGAGCCTTAGGATTTTATTCAGTGGACCAAAAGGAGTCCTTGAGGTTTTCATGGAGGAAAGCTGACTTGATAAAAGCAGTGATTTAGGAAGATAAACGATGGTGACTAGAATGCTAGGAAGAAAGGTGGCAAGTGTTCAGAGATTGGCTGAGAGGCCAATTAAACAATTTAAATGTGAGAAAATAAAGGCCTGATATATGGTGGTGGTAGGAATGAAAAGGTTAGGTGCATCTTGGTTCTCATCTACGATGGTTGCATAGGAAGACCCTGAACTCTACTTTTTGATGGAACACTCTAAATTACATCTATTTATAGAACAAGTCTTCCTGAAGAATAACAGGGGGCTGACTGGACAGCTTCTGACAACCAAAGACAGAATAGCAAGAGAATAGCAAGAGAGATGGAGACAGGGTAGCAAAGGGAACCCCCACTCCCAAAACTGTGAAGGCAGTGGGGAAGGAAAATATTGAACAGATTCCTCTGTCCTTGGTCTCACACACACACACACACGCCACAGTTTATAAGAGTAGCTAGAATATAAGTTAGATAACACTAGAACTCTGTTAAGAAGTGGAGGAGCTGTGGGAAAGTTCTCCAGACCAGAGGAGCTGGAGAACAATATGGTTTATGTTCCTACTCAACCTTGAAAGCCTAGACTGGCTAGGGTCCAGACACCATAATAGGCAGGTCCAGTCATTATAATGAGCTTGTAACTTCACCAAGGCCATACTAGTCCTGATCATCCATCTGAGGCAGAGAAAAGAAAAGCCAGGGTTAAGAGAACTGCAGGAACATTCTCCTTCCCTCTACCTTAAATGCTCAGATAGGTACGGGTTCTAACTCACATTGAGCTTGTGATCTTAGTAAGCCCAGGGTCCACAAGGCCATACCATCCCCTATAGTGCTGGAGTATAAAAATAGGCTACATTTTAATTTTTTAATTAAAAAATATTTTAATTTTTATTATTTGTCTAATCTTGTTTTACCTATGTTCTTTTAGGTTTTTTCTTTTCTTTTTCTTTTTATCTCTTCTTTTTTCCTGATTTGTGTTTTTGTTGTTGTTATTTTATTATTTTTCCTCTTTCTGTAAAAGTCCATGGCTTAACAGAGTAATTAACATATACAGCCATATTTCCAGCCATGCAGCATTCACCAAGCACACACAGTCTGCAGAGGGAGACACCATACACAAGACTATTCCTTAAAGTTTAGGAGAATTAGCATTCTGCCTAATTCATACAAACATAGAAAGTCAAGAAAAATGAGGAGACAGAGAAATATGTTTTAAAATAAAGAACAAGAAAATCCTCAGGAAAAAAGCTAAATGAAATAGAGATAAACAATATGCTTCATGAAGAATGTAAAGTAATGATCATAAAGTTATTCACTGGGCTAGAGAAAAGAGTGTAAGAACTCAGTGATACCTTCAATAAGGAGACAGAAGATATTAAAAAGAACTTATCAGAGTTGAAGAATGCAATCACTGAAATAAAACACACACTACCGAGAAGCAACAATAGATTAGGGAAGAAAGAAGAATGTATCAGTGATCTGGAAGACAGAGTAATGGAAAGCACACAAGCTGAACACCAAAAAGAGAAAAGAATTTTAAAATATGAGAATAGATTGAGACAGCTTTTGTATAACATCAAGTGAACAAACATTCACATTATAGGAGTCCCAGGAGAGAGAAAAGTTAAAGAAAATGTACTTGAAAAAATAATAATTAAAAACTTTCCTAACCTACGAAAGGAATTAGACATCTGACTCCAAGAGCAGAGAGTTCCAAACAAGATGAACCCAAAGAGGTTCACTCTTTATGATACATAATAATTAAACTTTCAAAAGTAAAGATAAAAAGAGAATCTTAAAAGCAGCAAGTGAGAAACAAAAAATTACTACAAGGGAAAATCCATCAGCCTATCAGCTAATTTTTCAGCACACACTTTGCATGCCAAAAGGGAATGAGATAAAATATTCAAAGTAATAAAAGGAGAAAAACAGTTACAACCAAAAATACTCTACCCAGGAAAGTTATCACTGATATTTGGAGGAGAGATTAAGAGTTTCCCAGGGAAACAAAATATAAAGGAGTTTATCATCACTAAACCAGACCTACAAGAATTATTAAAGGAATTTCTTTAAGTACAAAAGAAATGGCCATAACTAGACATAAAATTGAATGTCTAAGGGTTGCCTATGTGGCTCAGTCAGTTAAGTGTCTGACTCTTGCTTTCAGTTTAGGTCATGATCTCATGGTTGGTGAGACTGAGCCCCATATTAATCTCTGTGCTGTCAGCTTTGGATTCCCTCTCTCCCTCTCTCTCTGCCACTCCCCTGCTTGTGCTCTCACTTTCAAAATAAATAAAAGTAAACATTAAAAATGTGGAATATGACAATATATACATAAAACATGCTAGAGGGAGTAAAATGGGAAGAGAAGGAGAAAAAGAAAAGTAAGTGTTTTCTTTCACCTTTTCATTTTTTAAAGAATGTGTTTGAAATTAAATACTCATCAACTTAATATAGACTACTATTTACTTATATATGAACCTCATGATAACCACAAACACAAAACCTATGATAGATACACAAATAAAGAGGAATAAAGCCAAACACAATACTGAAACTCACCAATCACAAGGTTAGAAAGCAAGAGAAGAAGAAACAAAGAACTACAAAACAATCAGAAAACAAATAGCAAAATGGCAATATATAATCACCCATCAATAATTACTTTAAATGCAATTGGCCTAAATGTTCCATTCAAAAGACATAAGGTGGCAGATTGATTTTTTTAAAAAGAACCCATCTATATCTTTCCTACAAGAGACTCACCTTAGACCTCAAGATGCATGCAGACTAGAAGTGAAGGGGTAGAAAAACATTCACTATGCAAATGGAAGGCAAACAAAGCCAGTGTAACAATACTTACATCATACAAATTAGACTTTAAACAAAGATTGTAACAAGAGACAAAGAAAGGGCATTACATAATGATAAAGGAAGGAATCCAACTAGAGAATATAACAATTGTAAATATCTACACATCTAGCACTGGAACACCTAAAAGCAAAAATTAATAAAAATAACGGAAGAAATCGAAGGTAATATAATAATAGTAAGAGACTTTCATACCCACTTACATTAATAGATAGATTATCCAGACAAGGTTAATAAGAAAACAATGTCTTTGAATGAGAAATAAACAATCTAACCTTACTCTTAAAGGAAGCAGAAAAAGAAGAGCAAACAAAACCCACGATTAGTAGAACAAATGAAAAATAAAGATCAGAGCAGAAATAAATTATATAGAAACTAAAAAAAAATTAGAGAAAACTCAGTGAAACCAAAAGGAGCTGGTTAATTGAAAAGAGAAACAAAATTGACAAACTCTTAAGCAGATTCATTAAGGAAAACATAAAAGAAAAAACCCAAATAAAATCAGAAACAAGAGAGAAGTAACAACTAACCACAGAAATGCAAATGATTGTTAAGAGAATCCTATGAAAAACTGTATGCCAACAAACTAGACAATCTAAACAAAATGGATGCATTTCAGGAAACATATAATCTTCTGAAACTGAATCAGGAAGAAATAGAAAATCTAAACAGATTAATTATAAGGAATGAAATTGAACCAGAAATCAAAAAACTATGAAAAAAATAAATATCCAGAACCAGATGAATTCACAGGGGAATTCTACAAGATACTTAAAGAAGAGTCAATACTTATTCCCCTCAAAGTATTCCAAAAATAGGAGCAGAAGAAAAGCCTCCAGATACATTCTAGAAGGCCAGCATTACCCTGATACCAAAACCAAAGACACAAACGAAAATAAAACTGTAAGCCAATATCCCCTGATAAACATATATGCAAAAATCCTCAACAAAATATTAGCAAACCACATATAAAAACACATTGAAAAGATCACTCACCATGATCGGGTGGGATGTATTTCAGAGATACAGATTGATTTAATATTTGCAAATCAATCAACAAAATCAAATCAACACTATATCAACAAAATGAAGGATAGAAATCAAGATACAAATGATCTTGATAGATGAAGAAAAAGACTTTGGGGAGATTCAACATCCATTCATACTAAACAACAACAACAACAAAAACTTTTAATAAAGTGAAGTTAGAGAGGGAACATTCTTTAACATAATAAAGGCAATGAAAAACCCATAGTTAATTTCATATTAAATGGTGAAAAACAGAGTTTTCCCTCTAAGGTCAGGAACAAGACAAGGATGTCCACCCTCACCATTTCCATTGAACATAATACTGGAAGTCCTAGCCACAGCATTCAGACAAGAAACAGAAATGAGGACTCCATATTGGTAAAGAAAAAGTTAAATTGTCACTATTTGCAGGTGACATGATCTATACATAGACTCTTTAAAGATGCCACCAAAAAAAACCCCCCAGAAATAATAAATGACGTCAGTAAAGTGCCAGGATACAATATAATACCCAGAAATCAGTAGTATTTCTATACACTAATAATGAAGTAGCAGATAGATAAATTTTAAAAGTAACAACATTTATAATTGTACCAAAAAGAATATAATACCTAGGAATAAACTTAGCCAGAGAGTGAAAGAACTGTATGCCAGAAACTATAAAACATTGATGAAAGAAATCAAGATAACACAAGCAAATGGAAAGACATTTCATGCTCATGGATGGGAATAATTAATATTGTTAAAATGTCATATTACCAAAAGAATTTATCGACTTAATGCAATTCTTATCAAAACACCAATATCTGTGCATTTTTCCACAGAAATACAACAAATAATACTAAAATTTGTATGGAACCGCATAAGACTCAAGAAAACCAAAGCAATCTTGAAATAAAAGAACAAAATTTGAGATAGCACAAGATTTCAAGATACATTACAAAGCTGGAGAAATTAAAACATACAGTACTGGCAAAAAAAAATAGATACATAGATCAATAGAATAGAATAGAGTCCAGAAATAAATCGACAGTTATATAGTCAATTAATGTATGACAAATGAAGCAAGAATATACAATAGGGAAAATACAGTCTCTTCAACAAATGCTGCTGGGAAAACTGGACAGCTACAGGCAAAAGAAAAGAAAAAAAAACTGGACCACTTTTTACCTACCATACAGAAAAATAAACTCAAAATGATTAAGGACCTAACTGTGATACCTGAAATCATAAATATCCTAGATGAGAACACAGGCAGAAAATTCTCTGACATCAGCCAAAGCAACATTTTTCTAGATAAGTCTCCTGAGACAATGGAAACAAAGTCAAAGATAAACTATTGGAGCTACATCAAAATATAAAGTTTCTACCGAATGAAGGAAAGCATCAACAAAACAAAAAGCTGACTTACTGAATGAGAGGAACATTTGCAAATGATATATCTGATAAGGGTTAATATCCAAAATGTATAAACCACTTGTTCAAGTCAACACCGAAAAAAAAAAAAAAAGAAGAAGAAGAAGAAGAAGAAGAAGAAAGAAAAAGAAAAGGAAAGAAAGTAAAAAACAAAAAAATGCTATTAAAAATGGNGAGGATTAGGAGGAACTTGACGGAGGAACAAGGGGGAGAAGAAGGGCGGAAATGGTGGGGGAAAGGGAGAGAGGCAAACCATGAGAGACTCTTGAATGCTGACAAAAACTGAGGACTGATGGATGTGGGGGGGAGGGGGGATGGGCATGGAGGAGGGCACTTTGGGGATGAGCACTGAGTGTTATGTGGAAACTAATTTGACAATAAACTATTTGTAAAAAAAATAAAAATAAAAATAAATAAAAATGGGCAAAAGACACCAAAACACAAAAAAATCTGATTAAAAATGAGCAAAGGACATTTTTTCACAGAAAACAAATGGACAACCAACAGACACATGAAAAAATGCTCAACATCACTCATCATCAGAGAAATGAAAATCAAAATCATCATATCACTTTACACCTGTTAGAATGGCTAAAATTAAAAAAAAAATAAAACAAGAAACAACAAACGTTGGCAAGGATGTGGGAGAAAAGGGAACTGTTGTGCACTGTTGGTGGGAATATAAATTGGTATAGACACTGTGGAAAACACTATGGAGATTTCTCAAAAAATTAAAAATAGAAATACTATATGATCCAGTTATTTCACTACTGGATATTTACTCAAAGAAACAACTGTGATTAATATGGTAAGGGTGCTAATGGATAAAGTAGATAGCATGCAAAACATATGGACAATGTAAGCAGAGAGATGGAAATATCCTAAGAAAGAAACAAAAATAAATGCTAGAGATTAAAAATACTGTGAAAGAAATGAGGAATGTCTTTGAAGGGCTTATTAGTAGAATAAACAGAACTGAGGAAAGAATCTCTGAGCTAGAAAATTAATAGAATCATTGGGGGAAGCAGGATTAAAGAAAAAAAAGACCAAAAAATTCCAAAAATCTAAAAACCCAACGCGATCCAGAACAAAATATCCAAGGACTATAGGACAACTACAAAAGGTATAACATATGTACAATGGGAATATTAGAAGGAAGAGAAGGAGAGGAAGGAATAGATGAAATATTGGAAACAATGATGACTATTTGCCCAAATTAATGTCAGATACCAGCCCACAGATCTACAATTCGCAGAGAACACCAAGTAGGAGGAATGCCCCTAAAGCCAATACCTAGACATATCAGTTTCAACGAGACATATCATTTTCAAATTCAAGATAAAGAAAAATCCTGAAAGAAGGAGAGGGTAAAAAGCAACTTATTTATAGAGAAACAAAAAAGTGTTATAGTCAACCTCTCTTCAGAAATGATGCAAGAATAGGGTGAACTAAAATAATGCATTGAGTGGGGAAAAAAAACTAGGCTTTTGTACCCTGTAAAATTGTCTTTCAAAAGTGAAGGAGAAATAAAGACTTTCTCAAACAAACAAAAATTGAGAGAATTTGTTGTCAGAAGACCTGCATTGCAAGATATGTTAATAGAAGTTCTTTAAAGAGAAGGAAATTTATACAGGTCAGAAATTCTGCAATACATTTAAAAAAAATAAAAATGAGCACTGGAAGGTAAATGTAGGTCAAATGAAAACTTTCATTTTTCTTATTCTTAACGGTACAGATAGCAATTTGTTCAAAACAACAATACCAGCAATGTATTTGATAATTGGTAGACAGACCGGTAGATGAGAGAGAGAGAGAGAGAGAGAGAGAGAGAGAGAGAGACTGACTATTCTTAGATATAAGTGAAATGAATGACAGCAATAACAATAGAAGTGACAGGAAAGACAGGAAAGAAGTAGAATCCCTTTGTTTTATAAAGTACTCATACTGCCTGTGAAGTGGTATAGAATTATTTGAAAGTTAACTTGGATTAGTTGTAAATGTATATTGCAAACTTAGAAGAGCCACTAAAAAAGCCTGAAAAAAAAAAAGAAGTAAACATGAAAAGAGAAAGTAGCATCAAATAAAACGCACATTAGCATCCGTCTGTGCACATGCACCTGCACCCTCAGTATCTCACAGTGTGTTCAAATTTCTTATTCTTATGAGGACAAAAGTTGGATTGGATTAGGGCCACCCTAACAGCTTTGTGTTCATGCAATCACTTCATTAAAAGTCCTATCCTCAGATAGGCCTCAACACATGAATTTGATGGGACACATTTCAGCCTATAACACTAGTACCTAATGTCTATGTAGACTTCAGATTTATCCTTTGTTGCTAATCTTTTGAAAAAGTGCCCATTAATTTTCCAAGTCTGACTTATATGCCTACTTCTGAGCACTCTCATAATACTTTGGAGTTTCCCTTTCAAATCATAAGTTGTCTCCCATTATATTTTAAACAAGATGAGCAAATCTGTATAATTCTCATCACTATAGTGTTTCTTCAGAATGTAGTACAGTGTATGTCACAGAAAAATTATTGAATTAACACAAGAATAAACACAGAAATGCATACAACCCCGTTTTCTTTCCTTGCTTCTTTTCCAGGTTTTTTATTTGTCATTTGTAAATTGAAGAGGAACTTAAATTGCAGTTCTCCAGATAAACTTCATCCTCTACTAATTCTGTGCCAATGCCTTCTGCCTAAAATTCCCTCCCTGAATTTCTTCTTAGCTTAGTAACCCTTTCCACTCCTTCAAGGGTGAGCTCTTCTGGGAAGCTGGAGTATCTGCAATATGTACTGGTACATCTTCTTCTGGGTCGGTAGCTCCCTGCGCTTATCTCATTACAGCATTTATCACTTCCACTAGACTGCTTCTTTGTGACAGTGATTTTTTTAATATTTGTATTTTATAAGCTTCCAGAGTAATTTGCAAGGCAGGAGGTCAATATAGATTTGAACGAATATGAGACAAAGCTGACTGTAGTCACACTTATGATGTTCTACTGAATCTGATGAATAGAAGACACTTTGTGGGCACCAGGGTGGCTCAGTAGGTTAGGCATCTGACTCTTGATTGCTCCTCAGGTCATGATCTCATGGTTTGTGAGTTTGAGCCCTGGATCGGGTTCTGTGCTGACAGCATGGGGTCTGCTTGGGATTCTCTGCCCCCCCCCCCCC
>NW_027530356.1:934709-1032684 GCF_008692635.1 Crocuta crocuta | reverse complement strand
CGCCCTTCCTCTGCTGGCACTCTCTCCTTCTCTCTCTGTCTCAAAAATAAAGAAATAAACATTAAGAAAAAAGAAAAGAAAACACTTTGGTTTCTATAAGATACAGAAATATTGAGGGGGAAGCAAGTCTGGTGTGCTACAGAAAGAACAGGAAATCCAGTGTAGCTGAAGTAGAAGAAATGAGGGGAACATTGGTAAGGAATGAGGTCTGAGAGGCCATGGGGATCAGATCATGCACAGAGCTTAGGAATCATTAAGGGCTTTGAATTTCATCCCAAGTAAAATGGGAGGAATGGAGAGAATTTTGACAGTAGATTGGTAATAGGACATAGGAGTGGGGGCAGCAGGAATGGGGGCGGGAGGAAGGCCAGAAGAGAGAAACCGGTTAGGAGACTCTGATGATAATTTAGGTGAGAAATTATGTACAGGTGGTATAAGAGGGAAAAATATTGTTAAGTAGGTAGAGAGAGAAAGGTTAGGACTTAAGGTCCCTGAATTTATAAAAAAGAACACACACGTATTTTAAAACAGTACTGGGAATGTCTGACCATGAGAGAAACTGCATCAGGCTTGACCATAAGAGAAACTCCCTCAAATGTAAAGTTTTTCTTAAGAAAGTAGTAAACACTACCTACCCCCCTTCATGTTTCTCACAGAAAGTTAACAACTCAGTACCTACAGTTATCAGGCCAACAAAGGGGGAAAAAGGAAGGAACAGACCAAAACCCTATAAAACAAAGACCCTTGCCTATAGTTGGGGGTATTCATTTTCGAATTCCCCCGCCCTGCAAAGAGAGCTTCCATGCTATTCTTCTTTTCTGACTTATACTCTAATAAACTTTTGCCTGCTGCTCATTTTATTTTGTGTCCATCTCTTCATTCTTTGAAGCAGTGAGACAACAAATCATGGGTATTGAGGTAAAATGTCCTACTATACTGGGAGGTCATGGTAAAGATGGTAAGACATGGTTGGAGTCTAGATATATTTTCTCCCTCCCCGTGCACTCTTTCTAGGGGCACCTGATGGCTCATTCGGTTGAGTGATTTCAGCTCAGGCCATGATCTCGAGGTTTGTGAGTTTGACCCCTACGTTGGGCTCTGTGCTGACAGCTCAGAGCCTGGAGTCTGCTTTAGATTCTGTGTCTCCCTCTCTCTCTGCCCCTCCCCTGCTTGTTCTCTCTCTCTCTTTCTCGCTCTCTCTCTTTCAAATAAATAAACATTTAAAAATGTTTAGATACATTTAATGATTGACCTTGAAGTGTGTGTCCCGATACATATGTAAGCTATCTCTCAATATCTTTTAACTTACTTTGTAGATAGCCCAGAATTTGAAATGGATGCTTTAAGAAACCTAATGAGTCTGGAGTCAGAAATACATTGTGGGACCAATGGTGGGATGTTGAATAAGACAAAATTCGAGTCTTTAGAAGAGATTAAATGCAATTTTTTAAATGTTTATTGATTTTTGAGAGAGGGAGAGAGAGAGAGCAAACTAGGGAGGGACAAAGAGAGACAGAATCTAAAGCAGGCTCCAGGCTCCGACCTGTCAGCACAGAGCCTGATCGGAGGCTTGAACTCACAAATGGAGAGATCATGACCAAAGTCAGACGCTTAAGTGACAGAGCCACGCAGGCCCACCCTAGAAGAGTTAAAAGGGAAATTTTATTTGATGCTGTAGTTGTATATATACAAACAGAGCCTAATTACAATTGAGGGGAAAAGTGGAGGAAAAGATGATGGAAATTATTTAGGAAAATATTCTTTTAAGGAACCCTCTACACTATCAAAACTGTATAGTTAACATAAAGGAATAAAGATTTGAAAGAAGCAATGAAAAAAAAATCTTATCTTTAAAAACAATTAAAGCTTGGAGCACCTGGGTGGCTCAGTCGGTTAGGCTTCTGATTTCAGCTCAGGTCATGATCTCATGGTTAGTGGGTTCGAGCCCCGCGTCGGGCTCTGTGCTGACTGCCAGCTCAGAGCCTGGAGCCTGTTTCAGATTCTGTGTCTGCCTCTCTCTCTGACCCTCCTCTGTTTACGCTGTCTCTCTCTCTCTCTCTCAGAAATAAATAAAACATTAAAAAAATGTTTAAAAACAAATAAAGCTTATCTTAGTAATGGAGAGAAAAATAAAAGAAATTGTGCTATTTGCATGAAGCATAAAAATATTTATCTGCAACTATTGAAAGATACTTTATACTTATGAAGTAAATGCTACACGATTCAAGAATTTATTATTTTAAAATAAATATCTATAAACTTCATCAGAGAAAATCTTCCAAGGAAAACTGATAAGTAGTACATATATACAGGTTGATGTAAGGAAAGTACACATTTAACAAAAATATATTCTGATATTTTATTTACATAACAAAAATAGCAACTCATTTTTCAAAGAATTTTAATAATTCCTGCCTGATTTCTGTTAAAATTCCTTTTATCCTAGATATCCTAGTTCCTTTGACAAATTTGTTTAGACAAAATAATTTTACCTCTGTTCACTTGTACAATAAAGATTTGTATTTCTTTTTAAAACTCTCTTTTACATCATGAGATGTGATTGAGGTTAAGGATACTTTTAATCATCGATTTCATTTTGGCCTATCTCTTCTTTCATTTTCAGATGACACTTTACTTTTTTCCTGTTTTGCACCTTTATAGTTTGTATTTTGGGTTCTGTTTATTTTTTTTTTACTTTTTTGACATCTTATTCAATGAAATAATAAATATGGCTGAAAGATAAAGAAGAAAAATAGTTCTTATTTTGAGTGGAAGTGTCAAATGTTAAGAATAATTGTGCTGCCAAAGGAAACAACACAAGCATATTTCATGGCCTCAAAACCTTACAGAGAATTACATATCTTTTTTTTTCCTGTGAGATTAAAGAGTAGAACTTTCTCTTTCTCCTTTTCCTTTACATTTTAAACAATCACAGCATTAGGGATTGAAACACAATAACACATTTGTACTTAGCAGGTGTTTATGTAATTATGTTATACAGATATTCATTACAAGTAATGTTTTTCCATATAGTGCATTTAATATGGGCAGGGATATTCTTTTTCAAATGCACTTTGGTATAAGACTGTAATTTTATCCAAAGGTTATGCAGTATGAAAAATGACAGAGAACATTTTATTTAGTTCTTCAATGTCATTAGAATTGCAAGATGGAATTATAGCTTTCTCTGTTCTGTTTTGGAGCATTCATCAATTTAAATTTTAATAAATATCAGTTGTAAGCCGGTTTAATCTAATAAAAAGGAGAATTATTTCTCATTTACTAGTCAGTTTCTACAAACCTCTTATTTTGCCTTTCCAGCAATTTCTACCATTCTTATTCTTCGCATGATCCAGAGTTTAATTTATTGGTATAGAATTCAGCTGTAGCAAATATAATTTCACATGGAAATATTTTACTTTATTGTGAAAAAGAATAACAGAACAATCATAATCATTTTGTAATTTTTTTAGAGAACAGTAAACTGATTTGTATAGAACACCAGAACACTTGTTCAGTTCAGGTCAGTATACGTTTACTGAAAAACAAATGTATGCAAACTTCTAAGTATTGCAAAGGTTAACGAAACAAATAAGACATTTCCAATCCTTAAGAAGATGATAGCATAATGGAGGGAAATATTGGGTCATCATAATGAAAGATAGAAAATGACTATAAGAGAGGTAAAAGTTTTACGAAACTACCAGACCACATGAAGCACATGTGGGAACAGGTACTGGAAACGTGTAGCTGTCTGGAAACACACACAGCTGAAGGGTCATTTTGGTAGTTTTCTCTAAGTTAATACCTTGTCAGTATTAGAAAGATGAGATAAGGAAGTCTGGAAAATAAAGATCAACTTGGGAACTGTAGGTAAGTAACGTACCACTTCTCTGAGCAGAACAGAATGTGTGAAAGTAGGAATAGAGATATAAGAAAGGGTAAAGAATCTACCTAGGGATTCCCCTTATTCAAGACCTCAGTTTCCCAATGTTAGAGGTGAGAAAGTGGGTTTGATTATAAATGAAATCCACTGGGGTTTATTAAAAGGGAACAATAGGGGCTTTTTATAGGAAGGTGTGTGCTTGTCCTTGAAGAAGAAGTTGTAGATGAGGGCATTAATGTGCACAATTCCAATATGGGTATGGATCATGAAAAGGCAGGTCTGAATTTCCACTCAAATATAAGGTAGGCATATGGTGTTATGTGGAATAAACCCAGAGCTTTAAGCTGTGATAACATGATGGAGAATTTTCAAAGTCAGGAAATAAAAATTTCATTTCATTTAGTGGCTTAATAATATTCCATTTTAATGAGGATTTTCTTTTCTTTCTCATACTATTTCATACTATTCTTTCTTTCTCTCTTCCTCTCTCTCTTTCTTTCTCTCTCTCTGTCCCTCCTTCTCTCTTTTATGTGTGGTTCTGGAAGTTTTGGTTGCAATCCACAGGACTGATTGAAGAAGGGTATGTAATAGAAGTCAGAGCCCATAATGAGACTGTTCTCCTGAAGTTCTCCTGGCGGAACAACTATGTCCACATCTTTGGCCTCACACATTTGGTGCATATTGGGTGGGCTGAACAATTTTTACTTCAGGGCTTTTAATACTGATTCTAAGTTTTACTAATAAAATTGTGTAAAGAATAGTGGAGTCAGAGCATCTACACATTTAACTTTGACTACTTCATCTTGTCTCTGGTATTCCATTTAATGTACATACATCCCAGTGTGGAGAGCAAAGGACACAGGAAGTTGATTTTCTTTGGTCTCTGTTCTCCTGCAAACCTTTACGGTATGAGTGTATCTCCAAGCTGAGATGCCTCTTGTGGTTACAAGCCTTTTGCTCTGCTTTATGGACAACTTAAGGAATTTTTAATATAAATTTTTACCCTGGTGGATTTTTACCTGACATGTTAATCTTAGAGTTTAATTGTGCCTAAAACAATGATTTGCATTGGCCCTGTGCCTGTTTGCCCTCAGATACATTACCTGCCCGTTTCCTGCTCTGCAGAATCACAAATGGGCTGCTTGCTGCTGGCTTTCCCACTCTCATGGACTAGCTCTTTTCCATTGGGGTTTGGCTATTGGGAGGTTCTGTCAGAGATCACAGGGGAGGCAGGAAGCAGATGTTTCAGTGCTCTCTCCTTCTGCCTTTGCTTCAGATGGTAGAGAGGCAGTGGTCATGTCTCTTAGTTGGCTTGAGATCCTCTCAATTCTGATTCTTCTAATTTCTCTGAGCCTCTGGACTCCTCTAATACCTCCTGATCTCTCTGCCACTTCAGCCAAGGTCAGGTAGCAGTTCTGCCTCTTGTTTAATCTTTGGATTGCCCCACTACTCCATGATTTGATTCTCAGCTTCCTCTGTCACCTTTGTGACCATTTTACTACATTAAATTCTCTCTGCTTATGACTCTGAATGGCTTTATTTTCTTGATTATCCCTTGACTGACAAACTTCCTGTTATTAGTAGTTATTCCAAGTGTCAGGCTTCTCAAGACGGGTTTGCAGGTTTAGATTCCTTCTCTGTTTGAGTGTGAATATAACAATGACTTGCTTGCAGGTGGGAAAATAGGATACTACTAATACCTGGCATGTAGTGACTTAAATTACTTAAGTGAACCCATGATTTCCTGGAAGTAAGTGCCAGTCAAAGGCAAGACTCTGGGAAAACAAGTAGTAACTGCTACTATCATACCATTATGGCAGTAATGATTTCAAGAACTGTCCTTGGGATGGTTGCTTTTGACAGCTTTGATGAACTTCCAGAAAGAAAATTACAGACTGAGAGCTTTGAGTTCTTTTTTCATGTCAAGGTTAGAGAACCAAAGAGATGTTATGGGAACATTAAAATTATACCTAATCTTCTGTAGTAGCAAAAAAAACATGATGGAAGATCAGGCCCCAACTCCAATGGTAA
The DNA here is from genome assembly GCF_008692635.1 of Crocuta crocuta. Taxonomy (NCBI): domain Eukaryota; kingdom Metazoa; phylum Chordata; class Mammalia; order Carnivora; family Hyaenidae; genus Crocuta; species Crocuta crocuta. Next base: position 1,026,767 of record NW_027530356.1, on the reverse strand, counting down.
ACATTGTAGAATTATAAACTTGAATATACAAACTTGAAATATGTCTTATTTTTTTTAACTTTGTTTTAATGTTTATTTATCTGTGTGAGAGAAAGGCAGAGCACGAGTGGTACAGGGGCAGAGAGAGAAAGAGAGAGAGGGAGACTCAGAATCTGAACCAGGCTCTAGGCTCTCAGCTGTCATCACGGAGCTGGAGGTGGGGCTTAAACCCATGAACTGTGAGATCACGACCTGAGTCGAAGTCGGATGCTCAACCGACTGAGCCACCCAGGTGTCCAAAATATGTCTTATATTTAAGTTGAACATGGGCAGCAGCAGTACATCATAAAATGGAATTGGCTTATGTTGGCTCGAACAGATCCCGATGGCATAAGTAAATAGCAAGAAAAGGTGACTCATTTGCATGACACCTACTTCTGCTGCATTGCTGCTCCTCTATTAATCAAACACTATAGTCTCATGTGGTCTTTCTATGATCAGTTGTTGGGGGAAGAAATTGTTAGTCTCCATTTACATAGAATTTGCACAATACATTGGCATCGCCTGTACATGAATTGCTGCCACATTGCAGTTTCAGTCAGGGGTGATCCTGGATGATGGTCAACCTTCTCATAGTTAAGACTTTAGACTGTCTGTTGGGTTGTTCATTACCTTTTGTGGAATGAGAGAGATGGCTTGAGGTGAAGCTCTATTTTCCTTCATGACAACGATAAATATTTATCCTCATTGATCAGGGACTTGAAAAGAACTACATTGGAAGATTGATGGCAAGCAGGTTGAGAGGAGTTATATGAACAAACTGCCAAATAGGCATGTATGTCCCATGTGTGTCCACCCAAGGGCATCTACCACAGAGACGGATATCCCTGATCATGTGGGCAAGATGTTCCACTGCAGGACTACTCTTGCATCCATCCAGAGTTTGTTTGTCTGTTTAATGATAAAAATATGGCCATATCAACAGGGATGTAGGCTATGTATGATCTCAAAAACATGGACTTTTCCTCATCAGTGTTGACCTTCTTATTGTAATTGTCTCTGGTAAGTGTCCAATTTCTGAACTACAGATGCCAATAGTGAAAGTTCAGTAGAGCACCATTCTCTAGAGGTATTGGTTGGTCCACGAGTTGTCACCGGATGACATTGGACTTCTTCCACTGTGAATGTAATTTTTCCTCACTGGAATAAACATCGGTTATTTTTTTCCCATAATGTCCTTGAGGTCCTGAGATCCTGATTTCAGTCATTTTGGATATATACTTACAAGTGAGACTGCTGAATTAAACATTGACTCTTGATATCAATTTGCCTTCCATACCCACCCTGCTTCTGTCAGCACTGCCGCTTATGGATTTAGAGATTTCCCTGTACATCATGATGTTATCTCATATGACAGTGTTTCCTATTAAGGAAGATATTTTGCTGAGAGAGAAATGAAACAGTGCGCTCACACCCAGGGACTTCTCTGACCTAATCACAAACCTCATCACTCAGAAGCAGCAGGCCTGAAAGAAAGGTGAATAGTCTACTGAAGACAGTTATGTTATCTCCAGTTAAGAAGCCCAGGAGAAGTTGAGATGTTCTCTTACAGCATGTAGTATATGCCTTGAATCAGCCATAGTTATGTGATGCTAGTTCTCTGATAGCCAGCATTCACAGGTCCTGAATCCAAGAAGCAGAAGTTAGAAGGGTCTCCCTCACTATTACACATAATAAGTCATCTCACAGACATTTTTCTTTCAGTTCTTGCAACCTTGTCCAAGTGTCTGTTATGGGACACAGCAAATAGGCTCATTAAACTGGAAGTTAAGACTACCACCTGATTCTTTTCAGAGACAAGACTGAAAGAGGTGATAGTGAAGGCAGTGAAAAGATTATAGTATTTGTAGGGATGAGTGTTTCAAGTCATGAAAACAAATGGGTTTCTTCTAAAAATAAGGGCAGAAAATAGCACATTTGGAACTTGAAAGATTCCTGGACCTCATTACTTTTCTGGCTGCTAATAAGGACCATTTCAATAAAGACCAACCATTAAGGATTCAGACCCTTCTGGAATTAAGGTTTGGGACTGTTTTTGATATAAAGAATCCTACACAACTGATCTGAGAGCAAGCAAGGTGACATTTAATGAGAAATGGGAAGAAGTGATGAATATTGACTAATATCAATAACACCCTCATAATCACTTCCAGGAGTGAGGACTTTAGCACCTGCACACATACACACACAGCTAGGCAGCTAGAGGTAATTACCCCAACTAATAGAACAAGTGAGAAGAGTGAGTATATCCTAACACAAGGTTTGTAAGAAATTGTCTTCAGAGACATAACAGAGTCCAGTTAAGAAAGGGAATAAAAGAGCACATGAGGGAAAGATAACTGGAAAAGCAATACTGTAGGAAATAAGACCATGGCATACTGAAGTTGAATCAGTTCCACCATTTACTAAGTGTACCATGGACAAGCTACTTAATAAAGTTCAGCTTCCTCATCTCCAATCTTAAGATAATAATAATACCTACCTCATGGGATTTTTATAGGTATGAAATATAGCTAAATAAACAACAGCAATGATATTTGGGGAAATAATAACTAGTGCCAGTAGGTATTATGGCAGATCGATTGAGGAGAGGAAAAAAAAAAAGATAATACATAAGAACATGTGGCAGATGGGCAGTATTGATTAAGGCTGTGAGTCCCAGTGAGAAGGAACTAAGTTGGGATGAACCTCTGTTTAATAAAAGGGAATGCTGAGTAGGTAGTATTTTTTTTTTTTATGGAAGAGTATGGGAGCAATATACACAGTTGAGATTATATTCAAAATATCATTTTGTCAGTGTAGAACACTAGAATTGTCTCATGCTGGGAAATTGGGTGATTTCTTCCTAATTTCAAACCATTACATGAGGCCAGTGAGGAGGCAAGTGAGTTTTGCTGATTGATATGTTTACATAGCAGCTTGTGTTTATATTGCATAGGCCTTCACCTTCATCCCTAATCAACGGATGCATAACAAAAGACCAACCAGCCAGGAAACCGAAAAGTCATTGAGGTGCAAAATATCTAATAGACAATAGAAAATGAGAATTTGGGTCATCTGAATCTCCTTGATCATTAATTGATTCTGTACATATAAAATTTGGAAATAGAGATACTATTTAGAAACATGGTAATATTACATTCTCTGTTAAAATTGTATATCCTTTCCTCTCTACCTCCTCCAACAATGTAATATTCCATCTACATTAATAAAATTAATTAGGTGCGTCCATTGTCCATTATTTTTTGCAAACTCCATATACTCTCAGAATGATTAAGAAGGCCAATTTAGGGGTGAGTGGCAGCCTCCTTTGGCCACATAAGCTGATGCTCTCTCCCTTCCCTCCCTCTTCTTCCTCTTTCCCAGTGTGCCTTTCACTTTCTCTTTGATTGCAGGAGTCATTTTCTCCATTCTGTCCTCTTCTGGGTATGAAAACGTAAATGCTGAATTACTCCAACTTAGGTAACCCTTAGGATAATTTTTTAAGCAGCAGGAAACAGGGCTATCTGGCTGCGCAGATAATGATATCAGCTGCTTCCTTCCAAAACAACAGGTGCTTTGGCATAAAAATGTATATCATCATACTGAGATGATGACATCAGTTCATACTTCAGCTTAATTATAAACTACCTCCATTAATCCTCAAATAATTAAACATTTTGTGTGTGCTGCAAGGTGAAATGTAAAGTTAAAGGTGCCTGGCTCTTTATTACAGGGTTTTGAAAATGTATTTTCTCCACAATGCCTTTCTTTGTGCACCAGTGGAATCAAATTCAAAGTCTAGTTCAAATATCAAATTTTGCTTCTATCAGAGAAACATAAAGCATAAAATCACCAGTGAGATATAATTTTTCTATATGTTTTTATGAACTTAGAACCACCACAAGAAATGCTAATAGCTATGCAGCCTACATATGATTGGGAATTCATAGCAAAATAATTTTAATTAAAATATTAAATATTTGAAGCACCCTTATTCCAATTTTGTATTTTTAATAATGTATGCCAAATACTTGCATTTACATTTCACTAAAAACAAATATTCAACCTAGTAGAGTCTGATGTATACAGTGAAAATTGGGTACATCAGACTTTTTTTGGTGAACATGAAACAATTCCTTATGAAGTAATATTTGACTCATTGATTATATTTGTAATCAGAAATTTTAGTGAAAAAATCTTGTTATATTATCTAGGCCATCAAACCCAAAATAGAATTACATAACTTAAAACTTGTCTTGATGTGGTATAGAAATATAACCAATGAGATTACTGTCTTCCTTTAACTTTGAAACATAGAGCTAGCCTTCTTTAAAACAGTTACCTTCACGAGCCAGATGTGTTTCTAAGCAAATTACTTATATGGAATATATCCAAGGACAGAGCCATTTAAGACTCTATAAATTATGCATTTGTCATTTGTTATTGGGTAAGGCTTAAGCTGACATCTTTGACGCGCATACAAGTGTCCCAGCACTTAGTAATTACATTAACAATTTAGCAGAGGTGATTTTCGGGGGGATGAGAGAACAGTGGTTTATAAAATTGTTTTTTATCACAGAAGTAGGTATTTCCACAGATTTTAATTATTCACGACACATCCATTAAAAAGTCCACCTTTCTTAGGTTATATTACAATTGATATAAATTCTGTGGAGTTCCCAGGAGTGCATCATTATCTGTTTATCACGAGGACGGCATAGCAGCTGTACCAAGTTGTTCTTAAAAGGAGTATTTTTTCCCATTTTTTGAAATGTAACCAGTTAACAAGGCTTTTTCTCTTGGTGGGCACATAAATGATAAATTCATACAAGAAGAGTTTTATATTTTACAAGTAAAAGTCAGACTGGAAATTTTCAGTGGATTTAGCTGGAACATTTGGGTGACCATATGGAGTGCTCCGCGGCGCCACGGGACCACGCAGCTATGAAATCTGATCACTATCTCCCCAGTGACAGCTGGGCCTTTACACCATCAGAAAATTTTCAGACTTCTAATTTGTCATAACTACCTCCTGTGGAAAGGAAATATGTTATGTAGCCAGATACAAAAATTCTGAGTACCCTGCACTATAAACGGTTAATTCCTTAACTGCATTTTGTGATTCACTGATGCAACTCATATACCAAAAACATACGGAGTCTTGTTCAGTTAGGGTTGGCCAGTTGCTCCACCCATTCAAAAAGCCATTTTCACGGAATTGTATCCAGAGAAAGATTCTGTCACAGAGCTTAGCATTTTAAGTACATTTAACTTTCAGTTGCTCTCAAAAAGTCAGTGATGCCACTGAGAGGTTTCATCTTAGTTCCATTGGTCCATATTGGTCTATTTAAGTCTAATGACTCTTCATTTGAGTAGTTGAATGTTATGCTATGGCTCCCAGGCTTTGCTTCTTTCTACATTGTGAGGCCAAAACTGTTCTCCTGCTGTGATTCTTTCAATCTATCAGCAGCTCACAAGCTTATTAAGTATTCCTCAAGCTACCCAAAGAGATAGAGATGTTTTGCTACTCTCCCCTTCTGACCACTTAACCTGAGTTTCTGCTTGGGAATTCCCCCATAACCACTCCCATCATGGAAAGAACTCCTAGGACGTAAGTTGTATTTTTCCTCAGTTCAACTGTCATGAAAGATGAAATTTTAAGTGACTTCGCCTTTGACTTCTGTTGCCCAAGTCCTTTTGTTCTGTAGCTTTTTAATTGTCTCAGTTTATTGCTAATTAAAAAAAACAAACCACCTGTTGTATTTGACTTTCTAAACGGATGCTCTACACAGTCTCTAATTCAACGTAATGAAGAAAGCCTTTGAGGTGGTCTTTTCTTCCTCCTCTTGTTTATCCATCTTCTTTTTAGTTCTGCAGAGATTAGGATAGTACTTTTGAATTCATTACCAGGTGCTACATATCTTTTGTAACTTAAAAATCCAAAATTTATCCATGGTAATTTTACAGCACAGCTTACATAATAATAATAATAATAATAATAATAATAATAATAATAGCTAATATCTATGCATTCTTACTATGTCTGGCACTAGGCTAAACACTTTAAATAAACAGACTCAAATATACTCTATAACATTCCTGTGAAATTGACACCGTTGTCATTCTCATTTTAGAGTTGCAGAAGCCCAAGGTACATTTGGTTTATGTCACACACCTTGTTAGTGTCAGATTCAGGATTTGAAGCCAGGCCAGTCAGGCTTGAGTGCCACTGTTGTTAACCACTACACACCATGATACATCTCAAACTAGGAATGTGGGGAATTGCCCTGGCACTGAAGTAAACAGAAAACAAACACATACAAATTCTATTAGTTCTGCTACTTTGAACTAACTCTATAAACGCTAACAATGGCACCCACTCTGGGACTCTTTCCTCACTTTTAAGATAACAAGATGAGGCTAGTTTTTGGTGGTGTTTTGGTTTTTTGAGGGTTTGTTTTGTTTTGTTTTGTTTTTTGTGGGGTTTTTTTTTGCTGTTTCTGCTGGTGATGGTGGTTTGTTTGGTTGCAGCAATAAAATGTTAAGATACAAGTTCTTTATGGGTGATAGTTCACAGCTATTCGTAGAGGTACTGGTTATGTCACAGACACCATTTTAATGCCATTTTCTTTAATTTCCACATTTCTGGTACTATTATTCTATATATAGGTTTTCAATCCAACTAGCACAATGCTTTCTGTTACTTATTCCTCCATACTCTATTTTTCAGTATTTTTTCTTCATGCTCTATATCAAAATCAATTCCTTGATTTGATTAAAAGCAAAATCTTGCTTTTAATTCCAGGCATCTGCTATCCTCACATCCCAAACCACTCCTTCTGAGTTATCCATGCCAACCCTTTCTCTGACCTAAACTAATTTTTTGTCATGCGAATCATTGTATCTGATAACATGCATTAGCCACTCTCATTTTCCCTTATTCAAATGGACATTGCATTTACTCACAAACTGCTAACTTGGGGTTGAATGGAGTCCCTCAAGCCACCTCAGCTTGCCTTTCACCACTGCCTTTAAATTGCATTTCAAATATCCCATGTACTTTCCCCATTTACAGAAAATACCCAGCTTTTTAGCTTTACTTAATCTTTTCAGAATGTCAACCTTTGACTGACTATGGACTTTACACAGATTTACAACATACCTTCACTGCAATACTTAAACTCGCATTTGACTGAATAACTAGGGACAGCAGACTAGCCAAGAAGACACATGAAAAAGACCATTATATTCCACCCTGTCAAAGCATCTATCTTTTTGGAACACATTTTAAATCTTATTGAATCTCCCAATAAAAGCAACAACAAAGTCATATTTCTACTGAGCAAACACAACTATTTTGGGTACAACCAAAACCAGACTAGCTCTTTTCTTTAGAATAGGATGAAAGTTTTTGGGTGATGTTCACTCTCTTCCTTTAATATCCTGCAGCTTCAATACTGTGAGATAAAGTTAACTATTGTTATGTTTTGTATTGTTAATATGTTTTATATTACATGATAAAGGTATAATAAAGGGAATAAATAAAAAATTTTGGTTAAATATATACAAATATTCATTACAAAATAAGGAAGAAATACAATGATTATAACCTTTGTTTCTATAGTGATCACATGGTCAGAGGTAGTATGTTTAATTCTTCAATTACCCATTTCATATTTCTTTTGCCCATAGTTTTCACTTGGTGGTATTCCCTTAAACTTTCCTTCCTGAAGGGTTTGAGTCTCTAGTGGTTCTTCCTGAATTGGGTCATCATAGGTTTTCATCACAGGATATGGTGATATTAAAAGATACTATAAAGAATCTCCTGTATTCCAGACATACTCTACCTTAACTCCTCTGTGTAGTAGCAAACCAATTTATCTTGCACACTAGCCAGCACCATAACCACCTCTTTGCCTACCAATTTAGAAGTGTGAGGAGACCAAATTGGCTGACAGTCTCAATTTTTCAGTTCAGTGGAATCATTGTTATGTCTTCTGGTCGAAGCAATTTTCCCTTTGGATTTAACACGTTTAGCATAAACGCTCAACTTATAGCTAAATGCTCAACTTATAGCGTAAACTCAAAGTCCAAAATCTCATGTAAATCTCATCAGCATAAAAGTCCCAAAACTAACATTATTGAAATAATCTACATTAAGTATGAGTGTAGCTCATTTTGGTATAAAATTCCTCTCCACTTGTGGACCTTTGAATGTAAAATCAAGTTATCTGCTCCCAAAATGCAACAATGGGACTCGCATAGGATCACAGTTATAGACTTTCCTTCTCATACTTGGAGAAAACAACAACAACAACAACAACAAAAAGGAGTCATGAAACACAATAAATTTCAAAATTCAGCAAAGCATACCCTCTTAGGTTTCAAGGTCTGGAGTAGTCCCATCCTCTGGACTCCAGGCTCTAAAGTCTTGAGCTTGAGGCTCCACCCTCTTGCCTTGAGGCTCCACATTATGAGTCATCTTTCCTATTTTATAAATGACAGCATATGTGTACTGCTGAGTAATTTTACTGGCCTGTTTCCTTCCTGGAAAATTTGGAGGATCAAAAGCTTTCTTTTGTCTTTTCTCCACTCCTTTCAGTCTGAGCAATATTTCTCCAAGCATAACATTCTCAAGAACCTGATGGGTTTCCTGTATATGTCCTGGAGAGTCACTCCAGTAGATAAGAATCTCCTCCACAGATCTATCATAGATAATCTCATCTCTGTTTTTGGCTTCTGTCTCATTGACTGAGGGAATGTATGAATCACACACCTCCTGTGCTCTCTTCAAAGTGCATTTGTGTCATCAAATAATCTGATTTAGTAAAATCTTCCTGAGGTATTAGCTAAAAGTTGTATAGCCAGACTCGAGGTGTTTCATTGGAGTCTGCTTTTCTTATGGGGAATATCTTAATTGCAGACTCTTTTGCATTTTTGACAAGCTGATATTTTCCAAAACCACCAAGTCCTAATTTCTCTGTGTTTAACAATTCTTTCTCAATTTATTTATTTCTTTTTGCATAACCCACAAGAAGAAACCATGGCACAAATTCAACACTTTGCTTGGAGGGCTTCTGCGATAATGTCAAATTTCATTGCTTCCAAATTCTCCTTTCCACATAAATTCAGAATATAATTCTGCTAAGGGTTCTGCACTATATAGCAAGAATGTCTCCCTTCTTTGGTTTCTAATATCATATCTCTCATATCCTCTTGAGCCCTCACCAACCACTTTTAACAACCATATATCTACTAAGAGTTTGTTCATCATAATTTAGGTATTTGCTAAGGTAACTTGGGTTTTGTCTTTTATGGTCCTCATTTCCTTTGGAGTCCTTAATTGTAGAGTTATTGACACATATTTCTGCTAATAGTATGTTCAAGGCAATCTACTTAAAAAAAAAACTGTGTTAATAGTTGGGGAGAGGGAGGGAGACAAACCATGAGAGACTCTTGAATACTGAGAACAAACTGAGGGCTGATGGGGGGGAGGGGGAAAGGAAGGGGGGGTGATGGGCATGGAGGAGGGCTCTTGTTGGAATGAGCACTTGGTGTTATATGGAAACCAACTTGACAATAAACTATAAAAGAAAACAAACCTGTGTTTCTCAAAAGGCTAGCTTCTTCTTACTGCCCACTTTTATTTTAAGGTATTTGGTACAGCAGTATCATACTTTCAGTTACCAAAATCTGTGTCAATCAAGGTTCATCCAGAAAAGTAGACCCAAGAGGACATAAATACTAAGAGATTTATTATAAGGAACTGGCTTATGTGATTTTGGGGACTAGATAAGCAAGCCTGAAACAGTGCAGCCATCAGAAAGGACAGGCTAGAACTCTTAGGCACAGGCTGAAAGTCATCTACATGTGGAATTTCTTTTTTAAAGAAACCTCAGCTCTGATTTTAAGACCTTTTGACTAATTGAATCAAGCTCACCCACAGTATTTAGAACAATCTTAAAGTTAACTGTCTATTATCTTTAATCCCATTTGCAAAATACCTGCATTGTCAGCACAGAGCCTGCTGTGGGGCTAGATCTCAAGAACCGTGATATCATGACCTGAGCAGATATCAAAATCAGCTGCTTAAGTGACTGAGCCACCCAGGTGCCCCATGACCTTTCTTGTTTTAATCCTTGCTCAGGCACTTACTAACTCAAGCACCAAGGAACTCAATAAAACATTCTAGCAATAATTTTCAAACATTTAAAAAGGAATAGTAACCTCTATCTGACACAGTATAAAAATGAACACTATAAATTATTGATTATGGTATCAGGTGTATAGTAGATTCTTAATAAAGATTAATTTTCTGATATCTATGCTTCTCAAAAGCAAAAAACAGAGTCTGTGAAACTTTTTGTGTCTACTTCCAGAATAAGAAAATTAGTTATGGACATTTAATACTGTGTTGTAAACATAATATTGCAATTATTTGTTTACTCCTGGCTCTCTCATCAGTCTGCAAAGATGTAGAGTTCTTAAGCCATTTAGCATCTTTGTTTCTCCTCTTTCTGATCTACTTTAGTACATATGAATTCTAAGTTTTTTTAAATGTTTATTTATTTTTGAGAGAGAAAGAGACACAGAGCGCAAGAGAGAAGAGGGGCAGGGAAAGAGGTAGACACAGAATCTGAAGCAGGCTTCAGGCTCTGAGTTGTCAGCACAAACCCCGACCCAGGGCTCAAACTCACCAACCGTGAGATCGTGACCTGAGTTGAAGTCAGACATTCAGCCAACTGAGCCACCCAGGTGCCCCAGTAAGTATGAATTCTAATGGCTAGGGACTAAGTCTCTTATACTCCTTTTTTAGAGTTACTATTAAAACATCATATTCATAGCAATAATAATGCGGTGTTTTTCATGATGACAATGATGATGATGATGATGATGACGATGATGATGATGATTTGCTACAGGGTGACAAATATGATTGAGTGTAATGTATTTGTCAGGCACTGGGAATACAAATAAATAGGGACAACAAACAGATCAGAGTCTAAGGGTGAGACAAATATTAAACATGTAAACTAACACATGAGTAGTTAAAATAATAAAAAAATTTAACAGTTCTTGAGTATCTGTCATGTTCTCAGACATGTACAATTTTAAGCACTTTATATTAACCCAATAAAGAAAATGTATGACGTACTATGTTTAAAGAAAGATGAGTGGAGGCACAAAACATTTCAGACTACATTTAAAAGAGAAAAAATTCTACTAATGTATTCAGAATAATGATTTTTAACCTCTATTTTAAAATTCTGTTAAAGGGTAGTTTATGGTTCAATCAGAAACAGCTATATTATTGTATAGTTTCTAAAAATTAAATTTGAACCTGTCCAACCTCATCCCTGAACTCTTAGAGTTAGAGTTTAATGTTTAATTAATGACAGAAAAAAATATACAGTGAAAGATATTTATAGAAAACTGTTCTTTGGCAGTATAGCTAAAGTTTAACCTCAGTGCTTTTGTTGAACATGGCAATCGAGTGCAGAGCCTTGCCGCCACGTTGGAACTTGGTAGGATATGGGATAAATCAAGTAAACCCTACGTACAGTGATTAAAATGAGATCCATTTACTGGTATATGTTTCCTGGCTTCTGCCACTGCCAGGATAATTGCCACTGCCAAGGCTTTATGTTCAATGAACTCAGCCAGTCCAAAAAGTCACGTGATAATACTGCATGGTGCCAAACGAAGGGGAAAGTTGCTGGGGAGCCTAGGAGGAGGGAAAGCTCATACAAATGAGCTTTTTGGCAAGATACAATCCCCTTTGGAAGGACCCCTACCTTTCAAAGAGCATACTGCATTTTGCTAGGAACAAATCTCAACTGTGTTCCTTTATAGAAATCCCAGTAAGCTTTACCATCACTGATAATAGCTCTAATGGCAAGAACTCCACTGTGAATGCCTACTATCTCTCCAATGAGTTTGCAAGATGAGCACTTATTCTCAAAACATCGTTTCTTACTATTTTTCTTCTCAAATGAAAACTTTCCAAATTCTCTATGTTGCAATAGCTGACTATTCCTATCATTTTTCTCTCACCTCAAAGTTAGAATTCATGGGACTGTAAAAAAAACAGTATACAACATAAGAGTGTATAATTAATAACAATAGACAGATAAAGGCTTTTGTAATGGGATTTAAGTTCATTTTAGGATATACACTTCTTTTTGTCTCTTGTATGTAGATTATTTGTTCTCTTGATTTTATTTTTATTTTTAAAAAATTTTTTAAAAATTCTTTTTAATGTTTATTTATTTTGAGAGAGAGAGATAGAGTGTGAGCAGGGGAAAGGCATAGAGAGAGGGAGACACAGAATCTGAAGCAGGCTCCAGGCTCTGAGCTGTCAGCACAGAGCCCAACACGGGGCTCAAACTCACAAACATGAGATCATGACCTGAGTGAAAGTCAGATGCTCAACCAACTGAGCCACCCAGGTGACCCTGCTCTCTTGATTTTAATCCAAGGCACCTAGGGGCATTTTATTTATCTTGTTCCTTCCCATAAAAATGAACACAACAGTCTCTTATTTTCTTATTCCAACTTTCCCAGAATAGATACATTTTTTTCTACCAATTTTTTATTACTCTATTACTTTGGCATGTTATTATGTATTGCTGTACTTGGTTTCTTGAGAGCATGAGAATATGGTTGCTACAGACACTGTTGAATATGTCTTTCATTTATTCAGCTGGTAAAAAACAGAGAATGAGAGTTGAAATTTAGTAAAGTAGACTTTGCAATGACAAAACTGTTCACGGTTTATCCTTGAAACATGAGCATTGAATCCTTTGTATAATTTTTATAAATGGTTGTGATTCAATTTAATATTCTTATTAAAATATTTTTTGGAATTATAAATAGATATGGAAGGCCACATACTAAAAACAACAATATCCCTAGAATAGTAATGTTTAGATTTTACTAAGAAATTAATCTTTAAATTTTAAGCCCACACAAACATAAATTAAAAGCTATTAAATGGCCCATTCTATGTTCAGTTATAGAAATGCAGCCTAGAACTGTTCTCTGTGTTTGTTATAGGGGGTGGTATGGTTTTCTCTTTCACATTGTTTAGAGAAATTGTGTTTACTCAAGAAAAAAAAAAAGACAAAATCTATAGATGCTAAAATCGGTTATATAAAACTTCATCTCTAAAATCAATACTCTTTAATGTTTTATACTATTCCAAGGAGAATTTATAAAAACTTATAAACCACTTATTAAAAACATCATTTTTCAAAAAAAAAATGTAGCTCCTCTGTGCTTCTTTGCTGTTCTATATTCAACTGTCTTCCCCTCTTTCTCATCAGCATCCCATAATCAACATTTGACAAAAAAGTGGCAAGGCTTTCTAGGATCTATGGAAGTTTTAATTAAAATACCTCAACTAATATGTTTAGTAGTTTTTAAAGTTAAGGATAAAGTGGTTAAATCTAGTTGAGTGTAGTTATCTTACTAACATATGAAGATCAGAGACCCAAGAGAGATTCACACCAGCTTTCTAAGCAATGTCCCCTTTGATTCCTGAATGAAGAAATGGATTGAATCTGTGAGGGAGATTTTCTTACCCTGATTAACTCTGTCCCCCACACTCCCACCCCACAGGGTTCTGTGTTCACCCCACACTTAACTTACTATCCCTTTCCTCCTTCTGTGTATATAAGCCATTGTTTGAGAGATCCTGAAAACACTATGTTCATATAGAAAAGTGTTTCTTCAGTGTTTTGTATTTATCCTTGATTGTTGAAATTCCTGCTCTCTCTTATTGTTGTTAGTTAGCCTTTGCTGTTAACCATGTTTGTACTGTTTTATTGGTTATTTATTAATATTGGTTTGAGTAAATGTGCTTACTAGTAACAAATAATTCTATTCTCTGGCTTTATTACCCTACTACTCTATATCTTGAAAATGGAAGATTCTTCTTCCTTTACTTAAATAGCCTGCTGTTTTACCAATCATATCTTTTTACCTTCCTTGAAGGGATGCCCAGACACCAAAACACAATTTTTAACCACAACTTGACAAGATTTTCATATAATTAGAATGTTCATACTTTTCCTTTGTTTTATTCCTTGCAAAAGCAAATTAATTTTAACCTTTATTAGCTTTTGGCCAAGGTTAGGTTGAGAAATGCAGAATGTATGTACATAGAAGATTGAGTACATAAACATCCACTCTTCTTAAAGGTAGTTGTCACACAAGGGTCTGTGAAATCTTGAAGCACCTCAACTCCTACATGCAACTGGTCATTAAGTCTTATTAGCTCTCCCTCTAAGAGGCACCTCACCCATTTTCAGTACTGCCCTCAGTTCAGTACAAGTCCCCAGTGTTCGTCACCTAGCTTCCAAATTGCCCTCACCTCCCATGCTTGGCTCCCATTGCAACCCTTTCTGCACATACATTCTGGAAGAAAATTTAACCATGTCATACATCAGCATAGAATCCATCAGTAAGTAGCTTCATCATATTTTAAGTTTCAGACAGAAAAGCTCTGATTATCTTGCTGTGGATTTCCTATCTCTCTGATTTAATCTCGTACCAGGTTCTCCTATGCTCTTGGCACTCAGTGGCTACCTCTCTACCCCCAGGAAACACTAGACATAGAGCATCCCTAGGGTTTCTTCATGATCTTCTTTCTGCTTGGCCCCATCTTAGCCAGATCAGCCCATAACTGTCTTGTCATCATCATCTCTCAGAAATCACTTCATTTCTGCATCCCAGAAAAATCTAAATGATTCATTCTAAAGTAGGCACCCTTCCCCTCAACCTAATTGCACTCTATGCTGAACAGCATCACCCAGTTGTCTTTATAGCTTGTATCACCAGATCTTTCTTTATCCACTTACTTATATTGCCCGTCTCCTTCTCTAGAAGGTAAGCTCTATGAGAGTCCAGCTTACATCCTCACTGTTCTCTCTATCCCCACATCTGACACTGAGGAGGTTCATTATAAAAGGAACCAGAGGTTAGTATGCAGCCTGGTTAGATCAAAGAAATTACAGTAAGAAGCTATATATTATGATTATGGCTACAGTTATGATTATGATTACTATCCTAATTCAGTACTAATAAAACTTACTCTGTGGCTGACATTAAAAAAATCCACAACACATGTTTAAAATTATGTGCATATGTCATAAAATTATTTAAAGAGAACTAGAAATCTGTGTTAGCTAATAAATGACTATACCTTATAATGCCTTTTTGTAGTCTCCATAGAACTGATGGAACAAAAAGGAGGGGAAAGGTGGAGGGCAGGCGAGGCCCTGCTGAGAGGAGAGCTGGACAGAGGGTTCTCCTGGTGCATGGGACAGGGTGGGAGAGGGCCTTCCCTTAAGATCTGCTCACTGCCTACAGATTTGTTTGCCTTATGTTCATCCATCTGGGATGTGACAGCTAATTCATTTTCTCTTTTAAAGAAATTATAGTTCTGGCACAGGTCTTAATGCTTTGCTCCTAAATCTTCCATTTTCAGTCTTGTTCAATGTTGATTTTTCTATCCACTCTGAAAAAATATGGCAGATATTTTCAAACCTAGCTTACTTGAAACCTTCATTTATAAGATGCACTTTAGGCCATATAATTCTATCCAGGCCTCTCGTTCATTCTTTCAAGGAGGTGAGAGAGGGAACTAGGGTAATTTCATATGAGATAACAAGCATCTGATCTTCATGGAATTTTGGAGAGTAGAAGTCTAGTGATCCTCTCCTGATAAGCAACTAAAATAAGAGTTCATGGTAGACTTTTCCCCTGTGTGGCAGAATGTCATAAGCGTTCTTCAATGGGATTCAGATTGTTAAATCCATCTTGGAAAATCTGTGATCAGCAGGAGAGTGAGGGAATATGGTTCATCTGAAACTCACATAAGCTTTCAATAAAAACCATTTTGATAGTATATCTGATAGGCCAGATTATTTTATACTTGAATCTAGAAGAATGGCCCAAAATCTCCCTTTATACTGTTTTTACCCTCATGATAATGTTGTGTATTTTATATTTTTGTATTTACATTGTTTGCTTCTATTTTAAGTTCTATAAAATGAGTCTATAATTATGCAGATCATCCCCCTTCAAACCTCTTCTTTCACCCTATCCCTGATTCTAACCACATTTTTTGTCATGGAAAAATATTTTAAAAATTCCTCTAGTATATCTAACAATATGTATATCTCTCATCTGGAAGAAAGATAAAGAATATATCTGTTTGCAAATTTTAGTTAAAATACACTGCATCTTCAGGCTATGTATTCTGCCCCAAATCTATCTCCTGGACCACTTTAACACCTAGACAGTTACCATTGCCACCCCCAGCTGCGGACACAGTGAATGTAAAGACTCTACAGTTACATGGAGAAGCTGCCTAGGGGACAAGGGCTTATTATGAACATCACTCTGATTACAAGTTATTTGTGCAGGGGCGCCTGGGTGGCTTAGTCGGTTAAGCGTCCGACTTTTCCCTTGGGTCATGATCTCGCGGTTGGTGGGTTCGAGCTCTGCGTCGGGCTCTGTGCTGACTGCCAGCTCAGAGCCTGGAGCCTCTTTCAGTCTGTGACTCCCTCTCTCTCTGACCCTCCCCTGTTCACGCTCTCTCTCTCTCTCTCTCCTAGAAATAAGTAAAACATTTAAAAAAAACAAGTTATTTTGTGCAAAATGGTTTTTATGAGTTTTTCTTTATTATGACAGATGTCTTGATGGCCCAGATGGTAAGATAATGTCCAATATCTTCCAAATAAACCTAGAGAAGGTAAGCCTTCCAGAACACTTATTACCACTAAAGACACTTCAGTCTCAAAGTCTTTGCCTTGTAAATATCAAGCCCCCAATTTATGGCTTATTATCTTTTATCCTTCAAGATGTCTGAGAGGCAAGACCTGACAAATTTCAATAGTTGATTCTTTGGGCAAGATGACTAGATGGCACTTTTATATTGGATAGCCATGGCTTTTTAAATGATAAATGAATTTTAAACATTATTTTTTAATCAATTGAGCAACAGAGATACCGTTCTATTGCATATGTTTCACTGTTTTGAATTTCTGCAAAACTTAGAAAATGATTTACAATAAAAATCACCCTCAAAACAAAAGTTTTCACATTAAACACCTAAAAATGGTGAAAGGTCACTGTCTGAAATCAAAAGTCACCTAATTCATTACCAGTTAACTGTTAAAAGAGGTCCTGCCATCAGACTGTATTCATTTAAATTGTTCGCATTTCATGTGGACATTGGTATGACTGTAGTTTTTGCTTCAAAATACCGATGTTTTCCATTCTTGTCACTCAGTTACTCTGCGTGTGTGTGTGTGTGTCTCTGTGTGTGTGTGTGTGTGTGTGTGTGTGTGTGAGATTGAGTGAATCTCCCACTGACCTCAAGCCTTTGGAAAGATGAAGAAAAAATACTTGTCTTTACTAATCTATTATTGTGAGATTTTTAAAAAACATGCATATATAAAAGAAGAGCAAGTAAAAGGAAACATAATGGCTTTCATTTTCCAGGTCTCTTTCTGCTTCTCTTTGCTTTTTTGCTTTTGTTTTGTTTGTTTGTTTTTTTAAATGAACAAATGCAACATTTACTTTTTAGTTTCATGTAATTCTGCTAAATTTATGGAATTATCAGATTATTCTATTATAGGATTGATTACTAAGGAAAAAATTCCTTTTATCATTTTCCAAAATAATGAAACTTTGCAGCTACTAACCTATAAAAACTCATTCATTTTCATTTATTGTTGATGTTTCCTGAACAATAAAGGAAATTCCCTTTTCTTCTCCATTTACAAATAATTCCCATTACCTGTTCCTTTCCTTGCTTCATGATTGTGCTTATTTCTTTAAATCATAAATGGTTAGGTTTTTCATCAGGTTGTTTTCTCAAGCTGTTACAATTTTACTAAAAAAAATTAATGGAGTGTTTTAGGAATCATCATTACTAGGGCACCATCATTAACTAGCTCACTTAGTTAAGTTTTCAACTTTGGCTCAGGTCATGATCTCACATCTATGAGTTCAAGCCCCATGTTGAGGTCTGTGCAGACAGCTCAGAATCCTAGAGCCTGCTTCAGATTCTGTTTCTCTCTCTCTGCCCCACCCTACACTCATGTTTTCTCTCTCTCTCTCTCTCAAAATAAATATTTTAAGAAAAGAAATCAACATTACCATTACGTTTAATAATTCCTTTAAATCTTACAGTGAAAAAAATAGTCTACAAGTCACTTACTCTATGAAACTTGTCAGGCCTCTCCTCTCTGGGATACATATGCATAGTTCATTGCTCCTCTCAAATGCTGAATAAATACACCTGCTGTAGCCTTCACCTGCTGATGATAAAGGTTCATTTTCATGTCTGCTTTCTCCATAAGTCTGACTTCTGAATGGTATGGGTCTTGTTTATTTAAAAATTTACATGTTGGTACTCGAACAATGCCTCGCATATACTAGACAATATTTAAATATTTATTAAAATAAGCATTTTGATATTCACGTCTTAACATTTTTCTGATTATGAAATAATAAAACTTACTGTAGATTATTTGAAAATTAGGCAAAAATACAAAAAAAATCATTACTTTTAACTCTATCATCCTAAAATAGCCACTGCTGTACTTATGTCTTTTTAAAAAATTTTTTAAATGTTTTATTTATTTCTGAGAGAGAGAGAGACAGTGTGAGAAGGTGACGGTCAGAGAGAGAGGGAGGTACAGAATCTGAAACAGGCTCCAGGCTCTGAGCTAGCTCTCAGCATAAAGCCTGACACAGGGCTCGAACCCACAGACCATGGATCATGTCCTGAGCTGAAGTCGGTTTCCCAACCGACTGAGCCACCCAGGAGCCCCTATATTATGTCTTAAATTGTCCTTATTGAATTTGATATGTGGTTTAGGATGAATAAAGAAGAGCTTTTGTAACCCCCAAAATCCCCCTTTTCTGTCCTTGACTGCATTATATTTCACAATTTACTTATCAGTTTATATATTTTTTGAAATTTTTCTTATCCACTGGCTCTTTTGAGTTATTTAGGTTCAGTGTTGTGTGCCTTTGTTTTTATCGATCATCCATATATCTATCTTCTATTATCTATCATCTATCTATCTATCTATCTATCTATCTATCTATCTATCATCTACCTATCTTCATACAATAAATATCAATTGACCTCCTGCTATGATTTAGGTACTACCTAGACCTGAAAAAATATTACTGAGAAAACATACAGATCTTTGCTTTCATTTAACTTATAGACAGGAGAGCAGATGGTAACAGATAACTTATAAAAGTAAAGATTCAGATTTTGATTTTTAAAATGTGAATCCTTTTCGAGGTGGGTGGAGAAAAAGAAAACATGGATAATGTGCAATTGTCATACTCTAGACATTTAGGAATTATCTCTGCTTAAACATATGCCAAGGTGACTACTCTAAACAACAGATTTTCAGTGTAAAGGAAACAACCTTCTATTGGAAGAAGATGTCATCCAGGACTTTTGTAACTAGAGAGAAGTAGGTGGCTGGCATCAAACTTTCAAAGGACAAGCTGACTTTCTTATTAGGGCCTAATGCAGCTGATGACTAAGTTGAAGCCAATGCTGGAGTGCCTGGGTAGCCCAGTTGGTTAAGTTGAAGCCAATGCTCATTGACCCTTCCAAAAATCTTAGGGTCTTTAAGATTAAGTCAAATCTACTCTGCCTGTTCTCTATAAATGGAACAACAAAGCCTGAATTACAGCACATTTGTTTATCACATGGTCTACATGATGAGAGATCTATTGCTCAGGAAAAAATATATATTTCTTACTGCTCACTGACAATGCATCTGGCAACCAAGAGCTCTGATGGAGATAGACAATGGATAAATGTTATTTCCATGTCTGCTAACACACATCCATTCCACAGACCATGAATCATGGACTGATTTCTACTTTCAAGTTTTAATATTTAAAAATAAACTTTGTAAGGTTATAACTGCCATAGATAGTGATTCCTCTAATGGATCTAGCAGAGTAAATCAAGAACTTTATGGAAAGAATTCACTGTTTTTAATTCATGGGAAGAGGTCAAAATATCAGCATGAACAAGAATTTGAAAGAAGTTGGTTCCAACACTTATGGATGACTTTGAGGGATTTAAGATTTTAATGGAGGAAGTAACTGTAGATGTCATAGAAATAGCAAGAGAACAACAATTAGAAGTAGAGCTTAAAGATGGGACTGAATTCCTGTCATCTCATGATCAAACCTTAACAGATGAGGGGTTGCTTTTTACAGATGAACAAAGAGAGTGGCTTCTTGAAATAGAATTACCCCTGGTGAGGATGCTGTTAAGATTGCTGAAATGAATATAAAGGATTTAGAACATTACATAAACTTAGTTGATAATGCAGTCGCAGAGTTTGAGAGGATTGACTCCAATACTGAAAGAAACTCTACTATGAGTAAAATACTGTCAAATATAGTCACATGCTATGGGGAAATTGTTCCTGAAAGAGTCAATGGTTGGGCAAAATTCATTATTGTCTTCTTTTAAGACAACAGCCACAGCCCCCCAATCTTTAGCAACCAGCACCCTGATCAGTCAGCAGCCACCGACATCAAGGCAAGACCCTCCACCAGCCAAAAGATTACAACTTGCTGAAAACTCAGATGAAGTTTAGCATTTTTGATCAGTTAAGTATTTTTAATTAAGGTATACACATTTTTAGAAATAATGCTATTGCACACTTAATACATTATGGTATGGTGTAAATGTAACTTTTATATGCACTGGAAAACCAAAAATTTAATTTGCCTTGCTTTATTGGCATATTCACTTTTTTGCAGCAGTCTGGCACCAAACCTACACTATCTCTGAGGTGTGCTTAGACTACCAAACAGCTTTCCAAATTTGCAGCTACCAATGATGTGCGAGAGTTCCAGTTGCTCCAATTCACCACCACCACTTGCCATGGTCAGCTTTAATGGAGTACAGTCATAATTTGGAGAGATCATACTGGAATGTCAATCTGTAATAAGGAATATACCTCTATTCATAGTATTGTTATGTATATTTAAGTTTAAAGTATTTTTAAGTTTAAATATTTAATTTTAGTTGATATGTACTTCCCTCCCCCCACCCCAGTATGGCGTGCACACAAACACAAACCCACACAAACATACCAACAACTGAAATAACAGCAAGAGCTCCATTTGCTAGTTCTGGAAGAACGCTGCGATTTCTTGGTGTGCTTTGGGGAAAAAAAAATACCCATGCATTCGTACGCTTAGAGAAATTTAGAAAAACAGTGAAACATCCTATTATCTTTAAGAGGATCATTTTAAAACCTCAGATACTTTCTCTAGTCAGTGCTTTCAAAGTCAGCTCAAAGTGCAGTGGGACGTGCAGAAAACGTTCATTAGTCAGGCACACCGCGAGTTAAGACCTTCCTTCTAGGAATCATTTCTAATCATTTGTAATTAGAGTAATGCTTTTGAAAATGTTTGCATTACTAACCATGAGGAGTTGAAACTCTCTCTTCTGGGAAAGTGAGCAGATGGTGTCACTTCATTTACTTTTTCCCGTTCGGCGGGGAGGACTTAGGGATTTAACTTGTCCTTTCCGTCTCTCCTGCCTGGGGTTAGGATAGTTGTCTAGTCTGTGGTCATAGCTCTTGGCTCAGCTATTTCTTGTCCAGTTCCTTTTGTTTGATACCACTTTGATCTTCACCCAATATCAGCATTGCCTTGCTTGGATGACTCTCTCGCTCTAGCTCTTACTCTTTTCCTTGGCAGGAGTATTCTTTTCTTTTGGTTGTAAGAATCTGGCCAGTAATGAGGTGGTAAGCTCCTGTCGAAGCAGCAGGAGTTGTCAGTGCTCCTTTCTTTCATTAACTTTCTTGGGCTGTAGCCACAACAGCAAGACTTCAGGGACTGAGAATTTAACCTTCTCTAGCACTGATCATTTTTCCACATGGATTCACATGGCCCCATAGCCCCTTGGCCCCTTTCACCACCTCCTTCCCTCCACCCTGCTTTTTATAGATTATCCTGAACTTTCTGTCCAATGCTCTCCAGGGCCACCATGAAATAATACGCTTGAAGTATTTTTTTTTTCAGTTAACTACCTTTTATTCGTTGTTGTTAAATGAAGAGCACATTCATATGGCTTGAACAAAAGGTGCTGAAATTGCAGATAACAGCTGTGGCAAATTATCTTTTTTCTTATGAAATAAGCAAGTAATTGGTAACCATCCTTTGTAGCATAATGTCATGTATTTTAATCCTAGTAGAAGAATGAAAATCTTGTGCTTAATGGTAATGATTATATATATTATGATATATAATATATATGTGTATATATATATAAGTAACATATATACACATGTGTATATGGTATAATTAGAAAAATCCCTATCTCTTGAATGAAGTGGCCATTTAAATAATCACATCATCTCTCCCCACTTGATTCATTCTAAAAGGAACAATGCAGTCACTGGAAACTTTGACCAACTTAATAATGATAGTAATAATAATATAATAACAGTAATACCAGTAATGATAGTGATGGCAATAAAACTATCACATTTTAGATGCATATTATATGCCAGAACAATGCCACACATTATTTGTTTTGTGTGTGTGTGTGTGTGCATGCAAAATTTGTAATTCTCAGTTCAAACTTGTATGACAGTTACGATCATGTCCAGTTTACAGATAAAGGGAATGACACATAGAGAAGTTTCTTGCCTAAAGTTAGACTTGCTCTGAATGGTTCCCTTACTTTCCAGACCCCTTTCCCCCAATTTGCTATTATCTCAGATTAAGTGTCACACATATCATCAATATTCATTTACCACCCCCCATATGAGTATTCATTCATAAAAGCATTTCCTAAGAATAGGTGGATATGACCTGTTCTTGGACCTATCATTATAAGCCATACATATCTGCTTGGTATTTCAAGCTTATTTTGAAATGATTTCTGCATACTAATGGAAGATCCAAACGCTCTGGTGTTTTGTCTTATATAGGCTGATAGATTTATTTATAATAACTTATGGATTATGCTTTTGTGTTTATAGGATTAGAGGATATAGAACTAAAAGCACAAGTACTATTGACTAGTTTTAATTTATATTATTTCATTAATTTCCAGTTTGCCATTAGGGACTAAGAATGAGTTTCCATTCTTTCGATCTACATTGACAGGAAATTAATGTCAATACAGAAAAATGTCCATATTGGGTACTACTTTCTTGATATGTGCCATTATGTACTTTATTATAGTTTCTCATTTCCTGGTCTGGCAGTTGCTCTAATGTTCCTTCATTTTTATACATGCAACTCTCTTATACTCATATTTGCTGATGGATATATTTCTATCATCTTTCATCACTAGAAGCCATGGGCACTTAGTTAGCCTGGGAAAATTTAAAAAAGCAACATCTTCAACATGGTGCTCTTTTTCTCTTATTTCACAGCATAAGCAACATGCCAGTCTCAGTCAATTCAGCTTCATCAGATAGTCTACTAACGGCTTAGGCACTGTGGCAATTACCTTCAAGGCCAGAAAATGAGTTCAGGAAAGAATACAGAGGGAGTTTCAGATGATAAAGATATGAAAATTGTAAAGCAAAGATAGAAATTGCACTCTAAATATTTCTCTTTCACTGATGGAGATGTTTCTTATAAGGAGATGTAAGGTGTTCAAATATTTCATTTAGGGGTGCCTGGGTGGCTCAGTCAGTTAAGCGTCTGACTTCGGCTCAGGTCATGATCTCACGGTTGGTGGGATCAAGCCCCACTCCAGGCTCTGTGCTATCAGCACAGAGCCTGGAGCCTCTTTCAGATTCCGTGTCTCCTCTCTCTCTGGCCCTCCTCTACTCATGCTGTCTCTCTCTCTCTCTCTCTCTTTCTCTCAGAAATGAATAAAACATTGAAAAAATATTTCATTTATTTCAGTTCAAGAAGATATCAAACAAAAGCAAAAGAAGTGATTTATAGTATTTCTAAAAATTACATGTAAATGACCCCATAGTTTAAAATCAAAATACTATTGCCAGAATTATAATTTTTCAGTGGCTAATGTCCTTAACTCATTTTCCCAGAGTAATTGAATTTGTTGCAAGTACTGGAGCTCAAGAAATCAAAACAGCCAGGCACAGTAGAAAGAAACTTGGACTGAGAGCAAGAGAACTTGGCTTAGTCCTTGACCTCCCACTCTGCTCTTAACATCCACAGGTGACCTTGGGTAAGTACCTCATCTTTATGGTTCCTCCTTTTCTATACAATAAGGGATTTGGGGAAAATTAACTGTTATGTCCTTTTAAATTCCAGACATTTATTATTATTTTCTGTATTAAGACAGGGGTTTACTAAAGCTGTTTGAGTAAATTAGGCTTCATATTATTCACTATGGGAGAGGAGCAGGAACCTGAAAGAAATTGTCTAAATTATAAGAAACAATGACCACTTCTTCATTATAGGTAGAGCTAA
This sequence comes from Crocuta crocuta, assembly GCF_008692635.1. Lineage (NCBI taxonomy): Eukaryota > Metazoa > Chordata > Mammalia > Carnivora > Hyaenidae > Crocuta > Crocuta crocuta. The sequence goes on along the minus strand of NW_027530356.1, from coordinate 1,002,269 downwards.
CTGAAAATGACTGGTTTCAGTTCCTAGAATGCCTACAGTCCTTTTTGCCTCAGGGCCTTCACCTAGAATCTTCTCCCTGTTCACCTGCCTCCAATTTTCCCTTCTGGTCTAGATTGTGACTTCCCCTCTGGATTTTATTTCTATTTGATCTTTATCATAATACTCACTGCAATTTACTTTATTTAACTGCATGTTTTCTCCGTTAGATTCTACATTCCTTGAAGGTAGAGACATACTTTCTCCCTGTGTGGTTCAGAAGTGATGGAACAGAGGGTGAGAATAGGAGAGGAAGAGGAAAAGAAAGAGAGAGCGCATGAGAGCTCGAGAAAATATAGTACGTAGATAGGCTACAGTGTCAAATGTCTTGTGTTGTTGTTGTTTTTTTTTTTTCACTTGAGTAGCCTAGTTAATTTGGCATGGTATTGTCAGATAGAAAAAATGTCCATCGTTCTTTGTGGTTATAAAAATGGCTGTGGTGTTACAATATTGTGTTGTATTAGTACAGAATATAACAACTTCTCTGGGATGACAAGGAAACGCTAATTCTAAAGGAAAGGGGCTGCATCTGAAAATATTTTCACTGCCCCAATCTTGTCTTGCATCTCAGCAGTATCCTTTTAAGCACCCCCAAATGCTTGCTGTCTCATTCACTCTTAAAGAATTCACAGCGCTTCTCTAATCATCTTCATTGAATGGTAACTTTCTCATTCTCACTGTGAGATTCTCAGGCTGAGAGGTGAGAGGCTACATAAGAAGAATGGAACAAAGATCAGAATCATTATGGTTTGCTTTTGAGAGAATTATGTGGAGATTTGAAAACACAAGCAGCCAAACTACCCTCAAATTACTGTGAACCTGTCTCCTTAAAATAACTTGGAGCCAGAGAGCTACAATGTTTCCAAATTTTACATTTACAAATATATGTGTAAAATTCTCTTTTGGTTTCCCTTTGTTTCCCAAGGATATATATTGATAGAAATTTCTATATGGTGAAGCAGGTATGTACTCTTTCAGAACTAAACATGTGGTGAATTTAGCCATGGCAAGCAGACATTTCTGATGCTCAAATTGTAACACTTATTAGGAACCACACATAGAGGTAAGAAAATAAATAAAACTCTACATTGATAATTTTACTCTCATGTAATGAATGCAAGTCAAATCATCTAAAATAATGTAATGTATAAATTAGACTACTTGGCTAAACAGACATCTGAAAGAAATAAAACACACAATCATTTAGAAATGATTTGAGAAATGTTTTGTTTCAGATATGAAATGAAATTATTTTATATGATGTGTCTTTTGACTTCAATTCTCACAGGAGTTGAGACACAAATCTCAGAAAAATATTGAAATATGAAAATTTTTTAAAATGTAAATTAAGACTTCATGAGTCACCGAAGGTTTCCATATCAGTGTGGAAAGCTGCAAAACAGATCAGGGATAGCAGACTTCTTTGCTACTGCCTATAAAGGAGTCAATGCGTGGCACAGCATAGATTAAAAATTTAATGAAAAACATTAGCTGTGTTTCTTGTACACATCAGAGAGCCGGATTTTGCTTATTAGCCCATCTGAAAAATTTTTCTCATTTAATAGGGAGTTAAGACTATTTATATTTATTGACAGTAACAATATGTTCAATTATAGACATCCTATATTGTTTTATAAAAGTTTTTATGCATATATAAATATATATGCATAATTATAAACATAAATATAAATATACAAAACAATCAGTTAAAACATACCAGCTTATAAGCACTAAAATTATAAATATAAGTAGCTGCAACATTTAAGCACCCAGACAATATTTAAGAGTCTATTAACCTCAGAGTTCTCATTGTTTATAGGTAATGAAAACTTGACCTCCATTTATTGACTTGTCAATCCAGCTGGATTCAGATGTTCAGATCCTGTCTTAAACTCCTATTACTTGTCTATCTTGGATCCAAAGATGAAGAATTTGAGCATTTACATTTTTAAGAAAATTACACCAAGTTTTAGAATTATGCCGTACTTTTTTTTATATATATATGGAGAGACCAAATTGTCTCTTATTTTTGTTTTGGAGCTGGGAAAAGTAAGGCTTGAGAAACTGAAGCCTGAGATAAAATGAATACTTACTCTGAGAACTAGGATTTTCAATTGATTTTTAAAGGCTGTTTTCCTAAGATATCTTCATTATTTGGATTTAGTTTAAAACAAAATGTTAACCCCTATTAAAGAAAAGAATAATCTTACATTTTTAGACTGGTTTATTTTCATCCATTTAATCTGTCAGCATGTAGACAGTTGTTTCAGATATTTTGCCACTTTGATAAGGTATTATTTACATTTCTCTTGAATGACAAAAATAAAAACATGGTATATAGTGATATTTTAATGAGAGTAATGTCATCTCAAAGAGTCTAAAAAGAAAAAAGAGGAAGCTCTTTCATACTTAACATAAAGGAGACTAATTCTGCTTTGCTCTTGCACCTGCTTAAAGGAATTTATTGGAAGAAATGGAATTGGAGATATTTGCCTTTTTTATTAAAATGAGCTTAATAGTTCTTAGCACCACCTGTCACCACATCGTATAATCCAACTTTGGGTACTAGATTTTCTCCAGATGTTTAGCTTTCTGTTGTCTTGGGGATCATGACTTTTTTTTTTCTTACAGTCCAGTGAATCATAGGTCACATCATTTGCCTGTAGCAAATACACAGATGTATGTAGTTTAAAAACATTTTAGTTAATAAAGAGAACCAATTACTATTGGTTTTGGTGATTCTACTTTTAGATTTAAATAGCAAGCTAATATGGTATTCCTGAGGACAGGCAATAAGCAGGTAGAAAGTTACTGATGTAAACAAACTCCATCAAGCTATTCTTAGAAGTTCCCTCATGAGTCTATTTTAAATCTCTTATTCTTATGGGCTTTTTTTCTGGAATTGTCCCCTGTTTTCATGCCAGGATAGTATCATGCAACTTTAAATTAATTACACAATTATACCAAAGCATAAGATAAATGATCTATTGGTTTTATCTATTATTTGACAGTGAAAGCACAAGTCAGTATACAAATTATTTTCAGAAAATAATCTATTGCATGCCCAGACAACATATTTTTTCAATGAACTTGAGCCACGATAAAACTCAAGTTGCAGTTACTTTGAAACTGGACTGTTCCTTTCTGTGAACATGAATAAGCTAAAAGTGTCAGAAGAAGCATCTCAGGGAAATACGGTCAGGCTCCTTACATCTTCCCAGGATTCCTTAACTCGTGTTCAAGCTATATTCTAGAGAAGAGAGGCACTAAAAGAAAGTATGTATGATGTAAATCTATGATCTATGATGTCAACAGGTCATAGTAGAGCTTATCAGTGTACTTGTCCTTTACTAGTTCTTGGGAATTAGAATTTCTGTATATGAGACAAAACCGTTTATCCTGACTTGTTGGCCTGTAGCGTTTGGAATGGATCTATCTCTACTGGATTCAGTATAAGAGGACTTCTTTTCTGTTTCTCTGAACTTGAAATTAAGCCCAGGCTTCTTTGGAATAAAATGAAAACAGTGCTGATGAGATAAAACAACCTACAGGGATGAACCCTGGTTTAAGATTTAACAACCAACGTGCAGTACCTTATGGAGATACCCTGAAATTTGAGGGCCAGTGGTATTCCTGTGTAGAAAGATTTCACCAGCTGTCAGAGACCCAAGTATCTCTAAGGGCAACTAATTGCCCTTTATAGCATTAGGATGGGGGTCATGACAGCACCTAACACATTAGCTAATTCCTGCGCACTTCTTTATTCTGTCCTTATGTTTTAATGTCTTGTTGAAACTAAAGCAAATCATAGCATTGTAAGTAAATGAGCTATGGTGGCATATTAGTTATTTACTCTGATTTGCAGAAAGATTTAAGAATCTTGGGGCATCTGTTTGGCTCAGTTGGTTAAGTGTCCATCTCCAGCTCAGGTCATTACCTCGTGATCCATGAGTTCGGGCCCCACATCGGACTCTGTGCTGATAGCTCATAGCCTGGAGCCTGCTTGAGATTCCTTGTCTCTCTCTCCCTCCCTCTCTCTCTCTCTCTCTTTCTCTCTCTCTCTCTCACACACACACACACACTCACACACATACACACACACACACACACACACACACTCACTCTCTCTCTCCCCCTCTCTCCTCCCCTACTCATGCTCTGTGTCTCAAAAATGAATAAATGTTAAAATTTTTTTTAAAAAAAGAACCTTAACTGGCTTAGTCTTTTCATACTGCATAGAAACTACCTATTCCTAATTAAATAATCAGTTTTAACTTTGGTAACATCACTTGTCATCCAACTTTTCTAATTAAGTAACAGTATCTTAGGTGGTAGAGGGAAACTTTCCTGGAAAAAAATTATTAAGGAAATATGGGTACCTTATTATATATTCATTTTATAAGTGAAAAATAACCACAAAAACATTTGAAAGGGATATATGTTTCTAGTGTTCTATCAAAAAGAGGTAGGGGTGGAAGTATTTTTAGTTTAGATAGTTAAAAATTCTTTTATCCTAAATTTTACATATCAAACAAGGAAATAAACAGGACTTATTATATTATATTTAGTGAGACTTTGAACACAAGTTGAAGGCAGAGATTCAGCTTCCTTTCCTCCAGTCTCATTTTAGCAAAGGTTTTGGGATAGAGGAAGGTAGAAATAAGTTGTAAAATGTTAAAGGGAAACCACTTATATGAAGTGGCTTTAAAGTTTTGATTAAAAGCATTTATTCGGTACATACTGTGTCTGTGTGCCAGGCTCTGTATTAGGAGCTGGGACTATAAACTTTCATTTAGTCAACAACTTATACTGATCCCTTACTACAAGCCAAGCACTATTCTAGGCACTAGAGATAATAAAAAGAAGAAACAGAAATTCTAGGCCTCATTGAACTCACCGTCCTGTGGGAAAAGTCAGAAGACAAAATTACAGTATACAAGTAAACTCTAAAGTTTATCAGGTCGTGAGTTCTGGTGAGAAAAATAAAGCAGAATAAAAGGGACTAGGGGAACTGAAGGGTTATAATTCATTTAAACTGAAGTACAAATTGGTACAGCCACTATGGATAACCGTATGGAGGCTCCTCAAAAAATTAAAAATAGAACCATATGATCCAGCAATATTACTTCTGGATATTTACCTGAAGAAAATGAAAACACTAGCCTGAAAGGTCATAGGCACATCTATGTTCACTGTAGCATGATTTTCAATAGCCAAGATATGGAAGCAACCCATTTGTTCATCAATGGATGAAGGGATAAAGAAGATGTGGTACACATGTATGTACACACAAATACACATGCATGCACACACACAATGGAATATTATTCAGCCATTAAAAGAATGAAATCTTGCCATTTCAGAAAGATGAATGCATGCATGCATTACGTGAAGTGAAATAAGTCAAGCAAAGACAAATCCCATAGGATTTCATTTATACATAGAATCTAAGAAGCAAAGCAAGTGAACAAAACAAAACAGAAGGACACTCATAAATACAGAGAACAAACTGATGGCTGCTGGGGGGGGTGGGGAATTGTTGAAGAGGATTAACAGGTACAAACTTTCAGTTATAAAATTAAAAAGACACAGGATGTAATGTACAATGTAGGGAATATAGTCAATAATATTGTAAAAACTATGTATGGTGGCAGACAGTAACTTGCCTTAGAAACTAAGAGCTGGTTCTTTGAAAAGATTTAAAAAAAACCTGGATAAACCTTAGCCAGACTCATCAAGAAAAAAAAAAAAAGAGAGAGAGAGGACCCAAATAAACAAAATCAGAAGTAAATGAGGAGATATTACAAAGAATACCATGGATATACAAAGAATCATAAGAGACTACTATAAACAATTATATGCCAACAAATTGGACAACCTACAAGAAATTGATAAATTCCTGGAAACATACAATCTTCTAAGACTTAATCATGAAGAAAAAGAAATTTTGAATAGCCTGATTAGTAGCAATGAAATTGAATCAGTAATTAAAAAAAAAAAAACACCCAAAAAACAAAAAATAAAACAACACTCAATGAGCAAAAGTCCAGGACCAGATGATGAAACAGGTGAATTCTACCAAATATTTTAAGAACTAATACGTATTGTTCTCAAATTATTCCAAACATTTGAAGAGGAAGGAATGCTTCCAAACTCATTTAACAAAATCATCATTACTCTGATACCAAAACCAGACAAAGACACTACAAAAAAAAGAAAGAAAAAGAAAGAGAGAAAGAGAGAAAGAGAGAAAGAGAGAAAGAGAGAAAGAGAGAAAGAAAGAAAGAAAGAAAGAAAGAAAGAAAGAAAGAAAGAAAGAAAGAAAGAAAGAAAGAAAGAAAGAAAGAAAGAAAGAAAGAAAATTAGGGGCCAACATCCTGGGGGCAGGGGAGATTGTAATTTTAAATGGGGAGGTTTCAGCAAGGGCTCCTTGCAAAAAGAGCAGCCAGTGATAAGGCTCTGTGGTGTGAGCCCACAGGGTCAGTTTCAAAATCTGCAGGCAGGGAGGCTGGAGTAGGGAGAGCAAGAAGGAAAAGTATTAGAAGTTGAGAAGTGGTAATGGTGTGTCAGATCATGGTGGTGGCATAGGTATTATAAGAAGTTTAGCATTTACTCTGAGTGAAAAGACACTGTCAGAAGGTGTTGAGCAGACAGTTTAAGCTCATTTAAATTTTAAAAGGGCCTCTCTGACTGAGGTAATGAGGAGAGATGGCTACAGGGAGACATGGGGACCGCTGGGTAAGAGGGAAGCAGAGTTTCATGCTCTTTAAGGGTCTTGGGTCTTGTTCAGGATCTGGCTATGTTCACAGATTGTAAAGGTGAGTAAGGAAGAGGAAGTAGGAAGAAAGTATGGTCTGAGAAAAGAAGCAAGCTCTCTCAGGGTCAAATGCATTCATTTCCAATTCTGCCTGTGCAGTATTAGTAGATTTTACAGAGGCCTCCTGGGATATGGAGGCAGAAAAAGGGAGAAGGAGGGTGACACATTTTTATTTAAAATATTGATCTTTTAAAATTATAACTGTAATACTCACTAATTATAAACAAGTTGAGAAGAGTATAAATTTAAAAGGAAAAGGAAAAATTTAAAAATTTTTAATGGAAAGCAGAAATGATGACTTACCATTTTTATTTATTTTATTCCAGCCCTTTCTCTTTCTACCTACTTATTTATGAAGAACTAAAAAAAAATACTATATATGAGTAGATTTGTTTTTTCCCCTCAAATTGTACCAATTATATTTACCTATGTCATGGAGTATTTACAGAAACTATGGTATTCATAGCAGTATTTCCATTGTAGTGATGTAGCATTATTTTATTATAGCCATATATTTAGAAAGATGGATTGTTTTTACCTTCATATTATTAAAGGAAAATTGTTTTGATCATCCTTGAATATAAATCTTTTTAAGAATCTATAAAGCTTTTCTTAAGATACATTAATAACACAGTAGTAGTGAAATTCTAAGATCAAAAATACAATTATCCTTCATCTTCCTGGCACACTGCATCAGACTATTCACCAGAAAAGCTATAGGTGCACACCTTTGATGGCTCTACTCAGCTATCTCTGAACTATCTACCCAATTATCTCTGAACAATGTAATTAAATACACATATGAATTTAGTTACTATTGAATTTTACATTTGTTTATTAGTATCATGTCTCTCTTTACCTTCATTGGGATGCATGTATATACTTCTCACTCATTTATTAAGATCTTGTTATAAAATAAGTTTATTCAACATTCTATCACGTATGTTGTGAATATATTTGTCATTGTGCCTTTTAGTTTGCATGCTATTAAATTTTAGATAGTCTTTTTCTTTCTTATTTCTTCCCTGTTTTAAAAATACTGTTTTCCATCCTGATATTGATATCATCTAGTTTTTTTCTATAGCCTTTGAGTTATTTCTTGATTTTTCTTTTTTTATTCTCCTCCCTCAAACTCATTCTCCAATTGGACTTTTTCAGGTGGAGTCAAAGATGAGAATCTAAGCTGACTTCTGTATTTTTAGCATGTGGCCTGTTTTCCCAACAGTATGTTTAGAAGTGTCAATCTTTCTCTCATTAAATTGTGATACTTTCTTTATTGCTGTAAACTTTTTACATGTACTGGGTTCTACTTCTATTGATCTGTTTAAAGTTTTTCATGCTACAGTATATTCTGATATATGGTAGGAAATGTCTGCAACATTTCAAGTCTTAAACATGTGATTTAGTTGGTTTGAGGAAATCAGACTAGTCAAAGAGGCATCCTTGTAAGCTGATGAGTTATTTTTTTCTAATTCTCTTTCTGCCTAAAAACAAAATGGTTATTATTATCTATTCTGTCATTTATCATTTATTCTGAATAAACTCTCTCCCATCTGAATAAATGCTCCTCATGCTGAAAATACTTAGCCAGAAATAAAACTTCTAGGATTTTATGTTAAATCAAATCAAATCTATATATGAATGCAGTATAAAACATGCAACAACTCTGGTAAGTTAGTGCCTGTAGGTGAATTCACCTGTAGGTGAATGAATGAATGAATGAAGTATAGGGTATGGAGATACATAAACAGATAAGATTTTCAAGATGAAATTACACTGGTAGATGCAAAACTAAGAAACTCTAATACATAAGCCCATTTTATGGTCTTAAGTGTAAACGGTAATTAAGAATTTCGAAATGGTAGTGGAGAATATGGTTTGACACAGAATGACAGAAATGGCTTGAGACAAATAACTGAAAATATGAAATGATTTTCCAGTTTGAATTTTTTCCTAGAAATGAGTACAAAGACATTTCCTTTGGCAAAATATAAAGATTTTAATACCTTGATTAGCCTGACAAATGAAATAGGAAGCATATTCTAAGAGGTTCTTTTTAACCACAGTTATGTTTTCTTATATGGTGTTTTGCCTCCCCTACTAATTGTCTCTCTTCCTTCACTCACTTTTTCCTCCTCCTTTTTAGATTTCCTTTTCCTTTCCCTCGATTTCATTTTAAACATCCAGCCTAATTAACTCCAACAAGAAAGGTCTAATAGCCAGTCAGTCATGAAAAAGAAAAAAAGAAAGCAAGAAAAGAAACTATCAAGCGATTAGTATATCTTTCTCATTATACAGTAGATTAGATATTACTGTTTTGACTTCACAGTCTCATGAGAAAGACTTGGCTAAGAAAGACTACAACAAAACATTCATTAGTATGACATATGGCAAAAATAATGGAAGTGGGACCCAACAAACCCATTCAGGTTAAAATCTTGAAGCTGTAATTGTAAGATAATTGCGGAGTCTTATTGTCAAGCAGTTACAGCATGAGACTAATAGGATGCCAAGGGAAATGTTGATCAGTACTTGAGAGCCTTAATTTTCTCCAAATTTTATTCACCAACTTGTTCAATGAATAGGGCTCTCTTCTGAAGTTGCTATTCATGTGTGAGTTACTGAACGGTTATGTGCTTTAAAGTGGGGGCCAAACAGAGCTACTGAGAGGGTGTGGAGTGGGCCCTCAGATGAGAAAATGAAAGATACGCTCTTCCAAAGTTTATTCCAAGAATTAGAGAATGCTCCCAACATCTGGACTGCATTTCTGACTGTGCTGATGATGTTACATATTATAACTGTGCTAAAAAAAACATTGCATTAATCTTTTCTTTTTTAATTTAAAATAGTTACTTTCATGTTTGCAAGAATAATTTGTAGGATTGATCAAATCCTCAAGTCGGTATAGATTTTCTTTTACAAGTTGCTCTACAATCACAAATTTTCAGATTCTGCTGCAAGATGATTATAAACATAATAATATCTCAGGAATACTGAAATTGTAAGCATTCAGATATCTCCAATTACTGCTTTTAATAGAAAAGTGATATGTGCTGTACACCATTCTTATTTTAAGAGAATTATGCACAGTTTTTCTCCCAATAACTGCATATGTTGAGTTTAATAATGAACTTTATTTATTGTGCACAGAGAAAGCAAAAACAGAGAGAGAGTGAGAGAGAGAGAGAAAGAGAGAGAGAGAGAGAGAAATATCTCCATCTACAATAGGCAGCCAGAAGACACTGTTTTAAGTAGTGCAGTAATTTGATTAATGTCAGAATGAACTGCTAAACTTTTGCCAGAATGAAATTAATGATTATCAGAGTCACCAAAAACCTAAAATTCAATGGAAAATGTCAAAAATGAATTGAAATATCACAATAATTTAAGAAGGTTCTTAGGGTACATTTTCAATAACTTTTCCACAAAGTTATAAGATTTGGCCATTTATTCTAGAAGGTTGATTTTATAGATAAGGACAAAAACTGCACAGTGAGATCAGGGTCAAGAGGCTTTTCCAAAACCACACATCTACTCGGCCCTTCTTCCTAGCTCACAGATCTTTTTCACAAATAACGGTCTCCAGAGGTGATACCTTGAATGAGAAACCAAGAAAATTAAGATATTTATTTAAGGATGTCTGCTAGCTCTTCTTTTGTGCCTTCTGCTATTTGCCATGATTCTTTTAAAACATCAAACTGATCATGAAAATCTTCTGTTCAAAGTCCTCTAACAACAACTTCTCCGCTACAATTCAGTCAGATTGAAAGCCTGTCCTTGTAATGCCCTTGCAGAATCCTGCTGCTCACTCTGACCTCATTGCCTCCATTCCCACCCCCAACTTACTCTGCCTTGGTTCTTCAAGTTTGTTTCAGAACTCTTTGTAGTTCCCTCCACCTGGAATGTCTCTCCCCGCCACGTTCGTCAAGACTGTGCCCCAGGACTACTCCTCACCATGGAAAGTGGACTCCTCCACCCTGCATCTGTTCTAGAGATGCCAGTTCTGCTCCCCTTCCCGCAGAGCTACACCTCCCACAGGGGAGAGTTCAACAAGCCCAGGGGAAACACCCATATGACACTGGCAGTCCCCTTCTAGGATACCTGTCATTTTGTTTTTGTTTTTGTTTTGTTTTGTTTACTGAGAGAGACAGCGTAAGCAGAGGAGGGTCACAGAGAGAGGGAGACACAGAATCTGAAGCAGGCTCCAGGCTCTGAGCTGGCTGTCAGCCCAGAGCCCGACGTGGGGCTCCAACCCACGAACTGAACCGTGAGACCATGACCTAAGCCGAAGTCGGATGCTCAACCGACTGAGCCACCCAGGCTCCCCTACCCTGTCATTTTCAATGATGCCCAGAAAATATCATAGGTGAAGCTACTTTGCTTGAGTCACAGCACCAGTGAGGACTTCCCTGGTTATCTTATTTAAAATTATGCCCTCATTATTACCCAGTTCTCTCTGTTTCTTTTTTGTATTGCACGTGTTACTTTCTGGCATAGTATATAGTTTATTTACTCATGGTATCTGTCTCCTCCTGCTAGAATGTAAGCTCCACGAGGTAGGGAATTTGCCCAATTGTTTCCTGCTGTGACACCTTGTACCAAGTAGTGGTTGGCACACAGTAAGTATTTAATGATATTTGTTTATTGAGTGAATACATGAAAGAAGGACACAGATTGATCTTCTGTCTTCTGGATAGCTGCAAATATGACAGGAATTCATTTGGAGAGGTTATGTTGTTTTCAGTTCATCTTTCTGGCCCATGGAACCTGTTCTAATGATTCAAACCTTTCTTCTGAAATCCACCAAGTAATGTCAAAAGTATAAAGAAAATCTTCAAAACATCAGAGTTTAATTAAAATTAAAACTCTTCAAAAAATTGATTATAAACAGCTTCTTTCCTTGAGCTTTGGACCTGTAGTTGAGAAGTTATTTATAAGGAGAATCCTCAATTCAAAACAACTGTGTTTAAACACTTATAAGCGAGGAGCCTGTTTGGGATTCTCTCTCTCTCCTTCTCTCTGCCCATCTCCTGCTCTCACTCGCTNAAAGGTTATAAGTTCTGAATGACCTCTCCAGGGATAGTCTGAAGTCTTTGTATCAAACCTAATACAAACAAGCTTCCCAAAGATGTGTGAACCACTTTCTGGTGCAACATTTTCCTCCTGTGCTTTCTAAATATTTTGTAATTTACTAAATATTTACTCTTATGACCTAAATAGAATATTGATTTGGGGTGTCCGGGTGGCTCAGTTGGTTAAGGATCCAACTTTGGCTCAGGGCATGATATTACAATTCTGTGCTATCAGTGCAGAGCCTTCTTGGGGTCCTCTGTCTCCCTCTTCTCTCTGCCCCCCCCCCTGTTCTCTCTCTCTCTCTCTCAAAAATAAACATTAAAAAACATATTGATTTAAGGACAAAATATTCCCTAAAAAAGAACTTATATTTTTTTAATAGTTTATTTATTTTGAGAAAGTGAGAGAGAGAGAGAGAAAGTGGGTGAGGGGCAGAGATCAAGGAATAGAGAGAGAGAGAATTCCAAGCAGGCTCTGCACTGATGGGCTTGAACCCATGAACCATGAGATCATGACCTGAGCTAAAACTAAGAGCCAGAGGCTTAACCGACTGAGCCACCCAGACACCCTAGAATTCACATTTTCTAAAAAAGAGTTTTAAACTTTTACTTCTTGCGTATTGTGTTTAGTAAGATCCGGATACTGTCATTGGTGGTGGAAAAATGAGAAATCATGGTGTCTTAGAAGACTAAGGACATTCATATCTAGTGACCTTTTCAAGTATTAAAGCAATAGCAAAAAAAAACAAAAAAAAAAACTAGGATTAACAAATACCTTTCAAACAGAATTTTTAGTGTCATATTTTCATTAATATAAATGCTCCATTTTGTCAGGACATTTTGAGCACCTGGAAAAGAATTCTGAAACTTTAGGAGCCTGAGAGATTATCTAAATTCAATCTCTTCTTTTCACTAGTGAAAATTCTAAGCCTCAAAGAATATTAGACAGATAAATAGTGCACATAGCATTAAAAATAAAATATTCAGGTATTTAGAGAAGGAAGTAAAAGCTCCTATTTGAGTGATTGGAGACCATCGGTGTCCGGAGAGGGAGGCAGCATGGCCAGGTCTGACACAAGCAAAGGAACAAAGGTAGGAATGCTAGGGTGCTATGATACGGAAGAGTAAGTGCTGCGATTTGATTGGCACATCAGGGAGAATTAGGGGCATGGTTGAGAAGTAGGATCAGATGATGGTATGCCTTATGTTGTAGGCTTAAATTTTTGAATTTTACTCCTAAGCAATGAAGGAATATTAATGTTTTTGCAGGAAGGTGATTAAGTTGTGGTCAAGAATATAATTTGTAAGTAGTTGGGAAGGTCAGTGGGGTGGGAAGATTACTTGCTTGAGGATCACCAGTGTTTTGAAATGATTGATGTTATGTGTAGTCATATTAGATTGTTGGGATTTGTAGTTCAGGGAGATAAAAGCCCACTTGAACTCAGGTTATGGGGGCAGGATAGAGAAAATGGAGTAGAAAGAAGAAATGCCTTGTGGGTGGGTTTTAAGGAAACATAAGAACTAGTACATTTCAGCAATCTCTCTCATATAACTGTGGTAGAATCTAACTTTGGGTATTGAATTAAAATCATGATATAAACCAATATAATAAAATAGAAAGATGTCTATTCAATATTTCCTTGTCACTTTTACCACTTCAGAACCAGAGCGAAGTTTTCTTTGCTTTTGTAACCTCCAGGACAAATGACAAACTCCCTCTTTCCAATTATCATTGAAGGAGAGACTCACCTGCTATGATACAAACTAAATTTAAGGAATAAATAGAACACTAAGATGTTGAAGAGTAGACATCAGTGGAAAAATTAGGCAAAACAGATGTGATTTCCAACACATGAATATATTGATAAACAAGTAATAAAATAATTTAGAAGAGAGAATTAAAAATTATTTTGAGCATCATTTTGTACCAGATGATCATGGGATCATCTGTAGAGCAAGGAGATGAACTACAGACCAGCTACATTGTTTGTGAAAAAGACGATAGAAATACTTCACAGAATACAAAATTTATAGCATTGAGAGTCTTATTCATTGCTTCTGACAAGAGCTCTCAGTTAGAATATAGTGGTATAGAACATTTTACAATTAAGTTTTATGTATCATGTTAGCAAAATGTTTCCCCTCTGAATATGTGTCATAAAATACTCTACATTTCTAAGTGCGATATTTACTTACCTTGGGTCAGATTTCCTCCCATAAAAACACATCTCTAATGTAGTAATGTAAATCGATGGAAAACATGATCCAATTAATAATTTTTTAAACAAATGCATTGCAAAATTTTATTTTTTTAAAGTATCCTATCTCTGTAGTTAAATTGTTTTCAAAAAAGTAATTTACATTTGACTTAAGGACACTTTTCTCATTAAGATACACTACTGAAAAATCCACCAGACAGCAAGTTTGGAGAGGCTAGGTGTATTAAATTATATATGGTCACTTAGGGAATTGCTCAAGGAAATACTAATAGTCGCAGCATAAGCCCATAGGTATTATGGCAAGTACATCCATCATGTGAGAAGAGTTGTCATTAATAAAGCCTTAATGCCAACTACAAAGAGCTTTCAAAGCATTTTCCACTTGGATTACTGTATTGTCTTAGAGATTTTAAAGATTCAGTCGTCGGCTTAGGAAATTGAAAATAGATATCAAAACCCTAAGTGTGAAGTTCTGCAACAACTATTTAGGTTTGACTAATCCTTGCTATAAGAACATAAAAACAAGACACACTTAGAAATGAATTAAACTATTTGAATGCAGTAAACCAAATAGAGTCCGAAGAGATAAAAAAGATATTTAAGAAACATATAACACTTTTTTTTTCTAACAAAGAACATTCATCTGGACTAATCTTATTAAATTTTTGTCTCACTACCTTGACCTTCTATTTCTTCCACTATCTTCTACATTGTCATTTAAATTTTCACATTTTATCTCAGCTCTCCCAGAATAATTGGAAACTCCCTGACTGCAAGAAATACACTTTAAATTCTTTAAAACATGAAGAGTTTCTATCAAGGTAAGTGCCTGATAAATCTATAATGTTTAATTATAAATTTTCTATCACCAGTTTGAAAATTATTAAAGGTCTCACTTGAATTAATAGCTAACATATATTGAATACTATGTACCAGGCATTGCGTTAAGTGTTTTATGTGGACTATCTAATTCAATCTTCAAAATACATCTATGTATTAAATAGTTTTAGTAATAAAGTTATCAGTTTTCCTCTAGAAAAGTAAGAGGTATAATTTAAGGAACTTATTCAGGATCTCACAGTTCTTTGTGGTAGACAGAGATAGGGTTTTGAACCAGGAATTTGGATGCCAATGTCTTACTAGACTTTATACTGAGTCCACCTCTCTTAGTCAATGTCCTTGCTTTCACACAAATGACCTGGAGAGTTTGTGAATTTCACTAATACTGTAATTCAGGAATGCAGAGAATGCATCTTTGGAATTCGTTTTCAGGGTGCTCAGCTATATAACGACAAGCAATAAGTGACTGTTCTATATACTTACAGAATGATCATGAGTTTCATCCTGTATTTTGAAGCATACATAGCCTGAATTTTCCTTCTCCAATTCCATCCCTAAGGCTGTCATTCTACTGGGTGGGCCTACCATTCCTCATCCTCTGAATGGGTCTATGGCAAAAGCCTCCTGTTCTCTGAACTCTTTCAGGATCCCCAGGTCCCAGCCAGCCACTACTTGCAGTTCTTTTAAGATTCCTTTCCATTGACTGGTACTTTCATTTCTTTGCACATATCTCCATGTTTTTTGTTTCATCCACCAGCCAATTCCAAATGTCTGCATTTATCTAAGAATTTATTGCTTGTAATTCCATTTCTCTATGAGTTAAGGTAGGTTGGTTGCAAAAAACGGAAAATAACTCTGAGAAACTTAGAGAAAAGAAGCCTGTAGCAGAGAAGAGAAAGGAGGGGAGGGGAGAAAGACCGGAAGGATGCTGGAGTAGCTCACAAAATCAAAGCAAAAGTAAAATGAGGATACAGATCTCTCCTCTTATCGCATCAATTTCTACCTTGTCTGTCACCATTAGATTACTGAGATCTTAATGTCTTTCACCCACCCAATACACCACTTATCAATGCTAAAATTTGAAGAAGAAATAATCTATCATGGAATGTAATTCATTTTAGTAGTCTGAGGGATGCAATTTGTTTTTAAAAGGTGGGAAAAGAAAGGTATTCAGGAAAGACAGAATATCCTAGATAGCAATAACTCCCTAAATCCTTTTCTCCAACAGTATCTTTTTCTTCTAAACATACAAGTAAAAAATGGCTCTCTGAACATGATTCTTTCCCATGTAGGACCTCAAATGTTTTTTTTTTCCTCCTAATGGGAGATAATCCAAAGTCATGTCTAGCTCCTACATGAAAACATGCTATCACTGGTATCAGTGCTATCACTGGTAATGATATTACGCAGAGACACTGGGTAATCTATTTTCTTCTAGTTCTATCATATTCTTTCATGAGATTGTGCAACCTGTATAGGAAAGGCATGTGTATAGCTTCCATTCAACACATCATATGTATAAGAGAGGAAAAAATAAAAAAAAATAATAGAGAATTTTAAATATCTTATGTTCAGCAAGCAAAGAATAGACTAGATTCCTATTTTTGAAAATTGCCAGGGGCATGTGGGTGGCTCAGTCAGTTAAGCGTCTGACTCGATCTCAGCTCAGGTTATGATCTCACGGTTCCTGGGATCAGGCTTCCGGTCACACTCTGCACTATCTGGTGCAGAGCCAGCTTGCGATTCTTTCTCCCTTTCTTTGCCCCTACCCTGTTGTTCATGCACACATACGTACTTTCTCTCTCTCAAAATAAATAAAATTTTAAAAAAGAAGAAAACTGCCAAAAATCCAGAGTTGGTCATTTTTTACTTAACTACTCCACTAGCTATTTCATATTCTCCTTGTTCAATATCTACTTTTCAGAGGTTTTTACCTATTAGGGTAATTCAAGTTGTTATCGTTCCTGAGGGCCCAGAGCTTCTAGTGGGATAGGGATGCCATAATTTTTACTTCTTGACCAGGCAGAACTAGCATATACTCAAGAGGGATTTCCTACACTTACTCTAGTCCTGAGAGTCAGTGTTAATCATCTCAACCATAATAAGGAAATGTACTGCTTTAAGTTCTGCTGCTGACTGGGAGGGGCCCCATTCTCCACTCTCCTTCAGGGCCCCACTCTGAATGGAGCTGTGTTGGCAAAAGTATCACTTTCAGCAGGTGACCACACTTTGTCAGAGCTGGCTATAATCTACTCTATAGTTTCCTTATTTCCAAATTGAAGGGAAACTCCACATGAGGACCCCAATCTTAGGTATTGATTGAGGAAAGGCAGCATTATGGCAGGAAAAGATGCTGGGAGTGTAAGCATTTCCCTAAAGGACTTATCCAGATTTTCCAGAACTATTCAGGCAAGGACCTCTTCTTTATGGCTGATTAGATCACATAGTGTTTAACTCAAGATAGACAGTTCAGGGGGTGCCTGGGTGGCTTAGTCCATTAAGTATCCAATCTTGATTTCGGCTCAGGTCATGATCTCACAGTTGATAAGATCAAGCCCCATGCCAGGCTCTCAAAATAAATAAACATTAACAACAACAACAAAAAAGATGGACAGCTTAGGTCAGTTAGTCAGCTGATCTCTCAAGCTCTGTCTAACCAGAGCTGTGTCTTACCAGAATTCCATTTATCACATGACTCTCAATATTACTCAAAAAAGAAATATTAACTTGCTGAAGAAGACATGGCCTAGTTCAATAATCCTAGTGATCTTTGGGGCACCTGGGTGTCCAACTTCCACTCAGGTCATGATCTCACGGTTTGGGAGTTCCAGCCCCGTGTTGGTCTCTGTGCTGACAGCTCAGAGCCTGGAGCCTGCTTCGGATTCTATGTCTCTCTCTCTCTCTGCTCCTCCCCCACTCATGCTCTATCTCTCCCTCAAAAATAAACATTAAATTTTTTAAAAGAAAATCCTAGTGATCTTTCCTATAACTGCTCTATCAGGGTTTTCCACATGATCTATCCAGGACCTCAGGATGCTTTTAGTAGCATTGGTTCATTAGATTAAAAGAACTAGTGGCAGAACTGTTCAGTCTGTGGTCTGGACCAGCTGGGTTGTACACTTCTGAGCCCTACTCATTATTGGATTACTTGGTAAAGGATTTGGAGGAAGACACCTATAGATGGTATATGTTGCCATCAGAATCCAGTTACCCACTAGGCATTATGCATCCGTCTTAATGGTTTAGGACACAAAGTACAATGAGGAAGAGGAAGAGATTATTCAACATGTTCAATGACACTGAACTCTAGAAAATTCTGTGATAATATCTTTGCCATTTTGTTCTGAATTTATTTTTCATTTATTTCCAATGTTTCACATTCTCTCACTGCTTCCTGTTCCTTAGATCATATTATCGTGATGGCATCAATATAGTAGATCAGATTGATGCTCTGTGGCACAATGAGATGGTTGAAGAATTTAGCTAGAATGTTTTCTATCCTTGAGGTATTATATTAGTACTGCTGACCCTTTAAGATGTTTTTCTAACTTTCTGTATATGCGAAGGAGTAAGATGCACTCACCAGTTAATGCACACCAAGTATCAGAGACATGCATTTTCTGTAGTTAGGCGCCCCCACTAGGAAGAGCAGTAGCAGGGAGTCATAACATTATCCAGTTCAATAATCTACCATCTTTCTTCACGTACCATCAGTCTTTTTAATTAGCCAAAATAAAGATCAGAAATGTGATAAGACCCCAAAAAATCTCTATCTTCCAAGGCTGTAATGGTAATATTAATCACTTAAATACTCTCAGAAGTGTGTTACAGTGCTCAACTTATTCCTATGATAGGAAAAGCCAGGCACGGTATGGCTTTTGCTTTTATTTCCAACCATAGTAGCCCTTGTTTCAAGTACCTGGAAGCCAGTGTGGCAATTCCACAGTTATGACATTGATTCAAACCATGAACACAACAAACATAGAAATATCCACAGAATGGTCTGGGCCACAGAGAGCTGAACATGAGATTAACTTATTGAATTCCATTTATCACATGACTCTCACAAGCCCTTAAGACTGCAAGTTTTGGTCTGGATGCTCATTTTTAGCATTTTGTTAAACCCTATGAAAATTAGGGTTAGTGAGTGTTTTTTGTTTTTTGGGGTTTTTTGTTGTTGTTTTGTTTGTTTGTTTGTTTTTGCCAGTGCACATAAATTACTCATAATTGCTCTAGGAAGTTTAGGGAAAGACTCAATTATATCTATTTAAGGAATCAAGACAAATCAACCTTGTGGAACAAAGGGGGAGTAGGTCTTATAATCAACTGTTTTTTATAACCATCTTAAAATTATTTTTCTCTTAGAGGACATATGCATTTTTTAATAATAGAATTCAAATAAAATATAGAGTCAGACAAAAAAACCTAGAAATTTCTTAAAAAGACTACTATCCAGTAATATAATTCATTTTTAGCAGTAAACAGTTTTTTTTAACTATATTTATATTTGTTGAAAGTTATGGAAATCACAGGCTTACACTGGATCAAAGAGAAATGAAAGAGATAAAAAACAGCCATTATAAAATATTCCTTCCACATTCTTCACATTTAAAAATGGCAAAAACATAGGGTGCCTGTGTGGCTCAGTCAGGTAAGCATCCAACTTTTGATTTCGGCTCAGGTCATGTTCTCACAGTTTGTGAGATCAAGCCCCATGTTCGGCTCTACACTAACAGTGAAGAGGTCTGTTTAGGATTCTCTCCCTCTCTTTCTGCCCCTCTTCCACTCATGCATGTGTGTGGACACATACTCTCTCTCTCTCTCTCTCAAAAATAAACATGTTTTTTTTTAAAAATGGCGAAAACAGGGGCACTCACATGGCTCAGTTGGTTAAACGTCAGACTTCTACTTGGGTCATGATCTCATGGCTCACGAGGTAGAGCTCATCATTGGGCTCTGTGCTGACTCAGAGCCTGAAGCCTGCTTTGGATTCCATATCTCCCTCTCCCTCTGCCCCTCCCCTGCTCATTCTCTGTCTTTCAAAAATAATTTAAAAAATTTTTAAATAAATAAATAAAAATGGCAAAAACATTAGCACAATGTTTCAGCTATGAATTAAAAAATGCAGACTCTTTTCTTTAAAAACTTTGAAACACCAAATATATCAAAAGTATGTGGAAAGAAGTCTGTCTTAAATTTTTTAATATCTCTTCACTCTTAGATAACTGAAGAATAAAATACTATGTGATAATGTTTGAAATATTGATTGATTCAATAAAAACATATTGAGATATTTTGTCTGACATGAATGAATCATTTAAATTTTAAAAATATTAACAGTTACTATCAGAACTTAACCCTGGCTATGTGGCTACATAATTTAGCATGTAAAATACATTGGATGTCTTGGCTATAAATACAGTACTTGGTTCTGTAAACTCAGTTGCTTTCTTTTACCCATAAGCATTCTTATTCTCATCTTCTTTCTATTGTCCTTAAACAAGACCTTAAAACAGTGGTTATCAAACACTGGATGAATATTAGAATTATCTGGGGACATTTTAAAAACTGATGTGAAGATCAGACCTCAGATCAACTAAATCAGACTGTTAAGGAGCAGGACCCAGGCACGTGTGACTAAGATTGAAGGCTACTATCTTCAGGATAAATGTGATAGATTTCTTTGTTATTTATAATAAATCAAGAAACTGTGTTCAAGACTTTAAAATGTTTAAGAAATAGGCTATCTATTTCTTAAAGAAAGAATTAGCATCACCTCCTAAATCTGAGCTTACTCTACCATTTAGTTGACTTGATGGTACGGGTGAGATAGCCATGTCAGAAAATTTAAAACACTGCTTTTCATCTTGTGGGTCAGTATGACCCTAAAATAGTCAAGACTGTCAAATGACATACATCTCCTGAGACAAAGAAAACAAAAGCAAAAATAAACAATTGGGATACATTAAACTAAGAGGCTTTTGCACAGGGAAGGAAAACATCGACAAAACAAAAAGTCAACCTACTGAATGGGAGAGGATATTTGTAAATGATATATCTAATAATGGGTTAATATCCAAAATGTAAAAAGAAGTCATACAGCTCAACGGCAAAATCCACATAATCCAATTAAAAATGGGCAGGGGATCTGAAGAGACATTTTTCCAAAGAAGACATATAGATGACCAAACAACAAAACAACGCTCAACATCACTAATTATGAGGGAAATGCAAATCAAAATCAAAATGAGATCTTATCTTACACATGCCAGAATGGCTAGAATCAAAAATACAGGAAGGAGCAAGTGTTAGTGAGCATGTAGAGAGCCTATGTGCACTATCGGTGAGAAGGTAAATTGGTGTCGGCCACTATGGAAAACAGTATAAATGTTCCTTAAAAAACTAAAAATAAGAGTA
The DNA here is from genome assembly GCF_008692635.1 of Crocuta crocuta. Taxonomy (NCBI): domain Eukaryota; kingdom Metazoa; phylum Chordata; class Mammalia; order Carnivora; family Hyaenidae; genus Crocuta; species Crocuta crocuta. Next base: position 980,868 of record NW_027530356.1, on the reverse strand, counting down.
TCATATAATCCAGGTTTCCACTACTGGGTATTTATCCCCTCAAAACAAAAACACTAATTTGGAAACATACATGCACCCCTATGTTTATTGCAGCATTATTTACAATAACCAATATTGGAAATCAATCTTGTCCATCAATAGACAAATGGATAAAAAAGATGTGGTATTTACACACTATGGAATATTACTCAGCCATAAAAGAGAATGAAATCTTATCATTTGCAGCAACATGGATATACCTAGAAGATATTATGCTAAGTGAAATAAATGAGAGAAAGACAAATACCACAGGATTTTACTTATTTGTGGAATCTAAAAACAATACAAATGAACAAGTAAACAGCAACAAAAGAGAGAAACAGACTCTTAAATATAGATAACTGGTGGTTACCAGAAGTGAAAGAGTAGAGGGATAGGTGAAATAGTTGAAGGGGCTTAAGAGATACAAACTTCATGTTATAAAATAAGTAAGTCATAGGGATGAAAATTACAGCATAGGAAATATAGTTAGTAATATTGTAATAACTTTGTATGGTGACCGATGGTGGCTACACTTATCATGGTGAGCATTTTGTAATGTATATAACTGCTGAGTCCCTATGTTGTATACCTGAAACTAGTATGTTATATGTCAACTATGCTTTGATTTAAAATAAAAAAATAAATGGGTGCCTGGATGGCTCAGTCAGTGAAGCATCCAGCTTCAGCTCAGGTCATGATCTCACAGTTTGTGAGTTTGAGCCCCATGTCAGCCTGTGTGCTGACAGCTCAGAGCCTAGAGCCTGCTTCAGATTCTGTCTCCCTCTCTCTCACTTCTGCTCACTCTCTGTCTCTCTCTGTTTCTCTCTCTCATAAATAAATAAAACATTAAATTTTTTTTAAAAAAATTAAAAATTAATCGTCATGAAGAATCTTAGTGAGAGGGTGAAAGTGTTCTAAAACTAACTTACGCACCACTCAGTCAAGTAAAATACAAAAATCATTGAGTTGTATACTTAAAATGTGATTTTTATGATGTGTAAAATAGTCTTCAAAACACAGCATTTAAAAAAATGTTTTTAATATTTATTTATTTTTGAGAGAGAGACACAGAGCATGAGCAGAGGAGGGGTAGAGAGCAGGGGACGCAAAATCTGAAGCAGGCCTCAGGCTCTGAGATGTCAACAGAAAGCAAGACACAGGGCTGGAACCCACCAACCGTGAGATCATGACCTGAGCTGAAGTCGGACACTTAACCGACTGAGCCACCCAGGTGCCCCTCAAAAACAGCTTTTTTTTTTTTTTTTTTTTTTTTTTTTTAAAGAAGGAATGCCTGAGCTTAAAGTTTGGTACCTCAGCTTACTAATGTCTATCCCTGGGCAAGTTAGTTAATTGCCCTAAATTTTACTGTCTCATAAGTAACATAGGGAAATCTGTATCTTTTTTTTTTAATTTTTAATGTTTTATTTATTTCCGAGAGAGAGAGACAGCATGAACAGGGGAGGGTCAGAGAGAGAGGGAGACACAGAATCCGAAGCAGGCTCCAGGCTCTGAGTTGCCTGTCAGCACAGAGCCCGACGCGGGGCTCGAACCCACGAACCGCGATATCGTGACCTGAGCCGAAGTTGGATGCTTAACCGACTGAGCCTCCCAGGCGCCCCGGGAAATCTGTATTTTAAGATTGAGTAAGGTTGACAAAAGATAAATATACCATGGACCCAGAACAAAGTAAAGTTTTAATTATTGGTAACTTTTATTATTTGTCATGCCATGAAATACTTTTCCTCCTACCTTCTATTCAAAACTCTTATTTCCTCTAAAATTGTGATTAAAGTTATAATAATTGATAAGCTATACATATTCGGTGAGTTGTTTATTGGTTATTTAATCTCACCTTTTAACAAATAGTGTTTAAGAAAACCGAAAAAGAATCAAAAGTACAAGAATTTATGTGGCATGTATTAGGACTTCAGGTAGTATGTCTCTGGTTGTTCATGTGCTAGTGATTTTTGGAAGAGAGGATGGGTAGGGACTAGAAGCAGCCAAGTCTGGTTAGGAATCTGTCCCTGAGCTTAAATGACAGTTGTTTTAGATTTAAAAAATTTTTTTCTATGTTTATTTATTATTGAGACAGAGCGAAACAGAGCACGCGCGGGGGAGGGGCAGAGTGAGAGGGGACACAGAATGCAAAGCAGGCTCCAGGCTCTGGTCTGTCAGCACAGAGCCTGCCGCGGGGCTCGAACCCATGAACTGTGACATCATGCCCTCAGCCGAAGTTGGACACTTAACCGACTGAACCACCCAGGTGTCCCTTAAGTGACACTTTATATTTCTCTGAAATCTTCTAACCTGGCACACTACCAAGCAAAAAAGACAAGGTATGGAAGATAAATATTGTGGAATTTATTTTAATTACAAATGTTAATTTAATGAAAAGTTTTAATGAAGGTGATAGTTTCCTTTAATTGAGGAGAAGTGCTTATGTAGGACACAATAGAATGAATGTGAATGTACTGAATGTACAAATATAACATAGGCTCTTAAACAGTCTATATANCGCGAGATCGTGACCTAAGTGAAAGTCGGACGCTTAACCGACTAAGTCACCCAGGCGCCCCAAACAGTCTATATTTTAAACGATAAAAAAACTTTCATTGAATTCTAATGTCTGAATTTTCCATATCTGCCCCAGTATAAACTCAGTTCTTAAATAATGAGATTTTTATATAAATATACTAATATGATCTTCCTCAGGCCTTTCCTACATTTATTTTCTTTACCGTTTTCAACCTGTATGTTTCAGGAAGTATTTACAACTACTAGGGGCAATGTCCATTGAATGACCATTTCTCCTGTTATCTAATTGTTTTGAATCTCTAATTCTCTTTCATGGATTTTAGTGAATTACTTTGCCTGTATGATAGGCTTCTACTCTGGATATACTTAAAAACATGCTAAGTGGCACATTGTTTTCCTGAAATTTTCCCAAGTCATCAAATATGCTAGCATTCCTCAAGGTCACACTTGACTTTCCTACCTTCTGCCATCTCTTTTCTAACATGACACTATAAAATAATATAAAGTTGCAACATACTTTACTCTCTTCACTGATTAAAAATTTACTTGAAATGTCACATCTTTCAGGACTCTCCCTCTACCCTCCTTCACCACACACATACCTGGCCAAGTATATCAACTGTTTATTCTTTGATCCTTTTCTTAATAGAACTAATATTTGTTGGAAATTATATGTGCATGATATTGGTTTGGGCACACCGACTGAATGCATCATCATATTATCCTCACAACACCTTGCAAAGTAGGAACCTTGCAAAGATTTCACTTTATGGACAAGGAAACTGAGGCTAAAGAGACTAAGCACCAGGAATATGTAAGATCATTCCTGAAATATGACTCTATTATTCCTGGTCATTTTGAGAACCATACTATCCACATAAAATAACTCACCTAACTACATGTAAAGAAAGTTCTTCACTCTGTTCTTGGCCTCTCTGTTCAGAGTAAAAATCTTTGTCTTCTGTGACTGGACTCGGACTGGAAATGGCCGAAAAGGTGAGCTCAGTTCATTAGTCCTGGAATGCTTGAACTGAGCTATTGCCATGAGACAGTCCATTCCAAAAAAAGGTTTGACTGATGGTCAGGAGACAAGATCCAGGGAGATGGCACAAGCTCAAGTGCATAGCAATTGTCATTTGTCCTCCACTGGGGAGGGGATAAAACAGACTCTAAGAGACACAAGGCTGAATTTTCTCTTCATTCTTTCTAATGTGAGAAGAAAGAGTTGTTAAGTGTCTTCTCCCAAAGAAGGGACTGATTTTCAGGGTACAGAAAAGATGTCACTGGGTAGGCTCTGGACTTCTCACAGCTTGCTCCAATTTTTTACCCATGTAGACTCAAATTGTCAAATTTTCAATCATTTTTTAAAACCCCTGTTCTAAAAGAACTCCAACTTAATTCCAAGAATGAATGTTCAAGAAAAACTGTAGTTCAAAAAATTCCAAATACATAGTTTCAACATGAAAACAATTTTAAATTAGCTCTTAATTGGTTTGTTGTTTACAATCAGTTGAACCAGTTGGAGTCAGTATCCAAACAAAAAGGAGTTAATCTACTTTGAACTTTCCTAACAGTTTTAAACCAACTTCAAAAGCTTCAATGCAGTTTGAATTTATTAGTATGGATATAAAAAACACTTGACAAATTAGAATCTGATAGGTTCTTTGAATTTCATTACTGACTTATTTCAGCAGAACCCTAACTATATTATCTTACCACTCCAGGATGTAAATTACTATCATATTAGTTTTCTTTTTAATTTTGTTTTTATTTTTGAGAGAGAGATATCACCTGAGCAAGTGGGGGAGAAGGGCAGAGGGAGAAAGAATTTCAAGCAGGCTCTATGGTCAGTGTGGAGACTGACACTGGGCTGGATCCCACAATCTTGATGGGATCATAACCTGAGTGGAAATCAAGAGTCCCATGATCAACTGACTGAACCACCCAGGAACCCCATATTGGTTTTCTTAAAATGCATCCTTCATGAACAGTATACAAAGTACAGGTACAGATAACATTTTTGGCCCTCAAATTATTGGGTTTGATTCCTCAAAGATTATATAACTAAAATGCAAACTCATTGGCTCATCAAATTTTTGTCATAGTCTGAACTCAGTCTTAATTTTCTTACAGTTTTATATAAACTCCTTTACATCTTCTAGCTATTCTGATCCACTGTCTGTTCCTCAAACACTTGAAATTTCTTTTCTTTGAACTCACAATTTGATAAGCCTGCAGAGGCATCCTTTAATTCTTGGGCCCATCAAAGTTGTTCTTGATGTAAAGAAAATTTTTGTCTGTTTGGTTGCCTGCCATTGAGTCCCTCTTTTTGGGGGTAACACACCCTGAGTTCATTTGGGGGAAGCACTGCCTGCCACCCTCTTAATCCTTTCCTGCTTTAAAAATTGGTTCATAGATAAATCCATGACTCAATCTGAGCCAATCAGACCTAGAAAGAGAGATGTCCTCTTTTACTCTTTACTTGAACCTTGAAGAATATTGTTGGAGTTACCCCCAAGGAGGGAAGTGTCGAATTTGAGGAATGGAGCCAAGAGATGGAGAAAAAATATCCCAATGACAGTGTCTGAATTTTGGATTTAAAAACTTTACATACTAGGAGCCAATAAGTTTATCTTCCCATTTATCCCTCAAAAACCAATTTACATTGGATATTTTTGTCACTTACCTCCATTTGCCTTTTCTATTCAGAAGCAATTCATTCTATTCTGTATTACTATAGAGCAAGAGTTTAGAACAGTACCTATGAAGAACATGGACCTTACAATCTTATGCATTCTGCTCTTTCTAATTTTGTGTCTCTCCATCCATTCAAGAAATTGGAAAATTAGAATATACTGTTTTCATGGTTAAAATAGCTGTATATATATATATATTTTAAAAATATATATATATATTTTAATGTAAGCACATCCAAATTACACAAAATATTCTGCAACTTAAGAAGAACAACAAAAAAATACAGGTAATATGTATGTGCTTTAAAAATGGCAGCAGTACTGAGATTTTCTCTTAACTCTACATCAAAGTGCAAATCCAGTTAATTCTATCACTGACTAGAAGTGAAATGAAGATGCGTTTGTAAACAGATTCTATGGCCTGGTGTGTATAAAGCATTTAAAGGATGTCTCATCATGCTCACAATCTTTCCTGACCTCAGTTTAATACTAGAGATGACCTTCACATTATGTTCACAGCTCTGCCGGTGATGTCACCGTCTATCTACTGGGCCACCAAAAGAATGCCAGGGAAGAGAAGAGTTTCTAGTCACTGTGTTCACTCACTGTGCATCAAAATGGACAGAATTAAGGTGTCATCTAAAACTCACCATCTTCCATACAGGGAGCAAAGACTGATTTGCTGAGGGACTGTGTTTTCCCAACTAAAAAATTTTTTTAAAAAACAGACTTTTCCTTCTTATAAAACATTAATTTCACATAGGCCAAACAGAGCATTGCAAAGCAAGAGTTTAGTGATTTTTTAAATTTTTTAATTTTTTTGTATGTTAAAATACAAAGATTTACTTAACATTATACTAAAATTTTCTGTTATGATTCCTTTTATTTTGGAGCAAAATTGTCTAGGAGAAGTTTTCATGATAAACAAATAACTTACTTTAATATATAATAACTCTCCCACATGTGCATGTTATATATATGTGTGTGCTTACACCGAGCACACAAATCCTATGTTTAAGATTTTTCTGATGTACAGACATATTAAGCTTGTCACTAAAGAGAAAGACTTCGGGGAGCCTGGGTGGCTTAGTTGGCTAAGCGTCTGACTTCAGCTCAGGTCATGATCTCACAGCCTCACATCGGGCTCTGTGCTGACAGCTAGCTCAGAGCCTGGAGCCTGTCTTTGGATTCTGTGTCTCCCTCTCTCTCTGACCCTCCCCTGCTCATGTCCCTATCTCTCTCTCAGAAATAAATAAAACATTAAAATTTTAAAAAATGATAAAGAGAAAGACTTTGTGAAAGCCTGGATCATTTCTCTGACTCATGGTCCCTGGACAAGGAATCCTCATTGAGCATGGAGAACCATGGGCCATCATTGCTTGGATCTTGTAAGTTTTGGATCCTAAATGCAGAATTTATGAAGACACTTTGTTTAATTTACTTTTATCTTAAAATTTTTTATTTTATTTTTGAAAGAGAGAGAGACAGCATGTGCACAAGCAGGGAAGGGGCAGAAGGAGAAGCAGGGAAAAAAATCTTAACCAGGCTCCACACTCAGAACAGAGCCAGACACAAGGCTCCATCTCACTACCACTGGATCATAACTTGAGCCTAAATCAAAAGTCAGATGCTTACCTGACTGAGCCATCCAGGCAACCCCATGAAGATACCTTTAAATTAACACCTCACTTTCTGTACCTCATATAATCTCATTTTCTGAATTTACTATTTATATAAACAACATTTTCAAGCAGTTTTAATTTCACAATTAAAAAAAAACACCCCTCCACACAGATGTAGTAACATATATAAACAAGATTTTGAAATGTTACCAATCATCATTAAAATTTATAACTTGCAAGGAATAATATTTTAATCAAGCCTCAGAAAATCATCAAAATTGTTAAGACAAGCTCCCTTCCAAACTAGATTCTAAGTAATGTTGGTTTACCCTCTTTATTTTCTTTGTAAGCATATATGGATTAATTAGAGTGGGTTTATCCTAAACATCTGGATAAATGTCACATTTTCCCAAAGAGACCTATATAGGCTAAGAAAGGAGTCTGCTATTAGTGTACTCCACAATAACTAAGTCATATGTGCTTTTAATCAACAGCCAGGGGAAACATGCCTGTCATAAAAACATCATATACATTATTATTACTTCTTGGTGAGCAGATACTCAGATACCACATTTAAGTACTTTCTGGCTGTCCCTAATGAGAGCAATTTCTCCTGAGATGAACAGATGAAAGAAGAAAGAAGTAGGAAAGAAGAATTATTGATGTTTGCTTGCTCTTAAAATTTACATATACTGTTTTGGTGCTAAATTCCTATTAGCTTTTGGGTTCTGTTGAATTTTCATAATAGGAAGAAAGCATTGGCTTATGAAGTCGTTTTCATACCTTGTCATGTTCTAATCCCCCAGGAAAACTGAGTCAGCCTTAGAGAGAGATTATGTGTGTGCAGAGGCAATTCAGGACCTCTTGGTAGCTGACCCAGAAAGCAACTGGGTAGAAAGGAGAGAACATGAGCCAGTTGGGTCCTTCCTGGAATTCTGGCTCTTTTAGTTACTGATTGAATATCATTAAGCTATAGACTTGAACTTCCCTGAACCCCGTTTACTTCAGTGTAAAATGGCACCAATTTTACATGGAAAATACTATGAAAACACAAATGGCAAATACTTCAGAAGACAAGTAAAATGGAACAAATATATGAAACACTTCTCATAGAGTTTGACTTCTACAAGACTCTCAATTACTATTTTATTTTTCCCCTCTCTGATAAAGAACACAAAAGCATTTCTGGCTATTTGATGAATAAAAATCTTATAATTTCAAGACTTCTAAATTTAACAGTAATAAAGTCAATTTTCTAGACTAAGGGTTTTCCATTTTTATGGAAATGAATTAACCAATATTTACTGAGCTCTATCCATTATATTTCCCATATTCTAGATATTTTAACTTTAATTAGAAGAATGAAAACATCTAGTTCCTACTTTGTTCTGTCTATGATATAATTTGAACAATGGAAACTGCATGAAAATGGAATACATTTATGGGCAAAAGATATACAATAAATTATAATGATATCTTTAAGTGGAAGTGATATTAATCAACCTGAGGATTCTATCATTAGACTTTCAGGTTATTTTATCAAAGGAAGTAAAAAATGTGTAGGTTGTTTTCTATAAGCTTCACTCTAAGCTGTGCTATGTGCCCATATTTCCTTTTAAACCTTGTGTGATCCTTTGCCCTAGGTGTTATTATATACATTTTAAGACAAATAATTATTTCAAACTAAGGAATCCAAAACTTGAACAGATAAACAATTTACAGAAAGTCATATGGTTAACAAAGGATGAATCTGATATGCTAAATCAAGTTACTCTTTCAATAAAGTCCATGCCTTTCTTAGCCACCCTACTTCGATATAGGAAGTTCAGACCTCCTTAGTACCAGTGCCTTTAGAGTTCTTTTTTGTTTTGCTTTGGGTTTTTTGGCCACCATCACTTCAGAAGGCCATTCCCAAATCATGAGTGCTTGTGCAGTCTTCTCTGCCATGTAGATACTGAATGAGTCATGGGCAGAGAAGGGTTATATACTATTTCAGAAACAGAGGTCCCTACATAACTGAGTCGTGAGGTAGAGTGAAGAACTGTTTTCTCCACATATTCAGTACTGTAAATGGCAATTGACTTCCAAAGCCAACACCCCAAAGCCCACTTAGTCTAAATAAACAGAATTATATTACTAATGGTGATATTTTAGCCACTGATGATTTTCTATTTTTCTCTCTTACTTCCTTTTAATCTTTTCTCTATATAAAGGTCAGAGGCATTGCTTTAAATCTCTTTTTGCTTCTTCAAAGGTGTTCCTTTTCTGTGTTTGAAGATCCCATTCTTCATCTATTCTTCAAAGTACTGCATAAGTTGGTTTTCGCATCTCACATTTTCAGCACCATCTCACACCACTCTTCCTCTTAGTCTATGCACTCCAGGTAACTTAGCTTCCTGTCAGAAGCTTGAAACATTTCAGGGCCTTTATATATGAAATATATTCCTCCCTCTCTCAAGATACTTCTTTTTTTTAAGTTTATTTATTTATTTTTGAGAGACAGACATACACAGATAGAAAGAGAGAGAGCGCGCCAATACACGCACGAGCCAGGGAGGGACAGAGAATTTCAAACAGGTTCATTGCTGTCAGCACAGAGCCCAATGCAGGGCTCCATCTCACAAACCACAAGATCATGAACGGAGCCAAAATCAAGAGTCTGATGCTTAACTGCCTGAGCTACCCAGGTGCCTCCCCTCAACTTTTTCTTCTTTTTTCTTTCATAGTTTACTGTCAAGTTGGTTTCCATATAACACCCAGTGTTCATCCCAACAAGTGTCCTCCTCCATGCCCATCACCCCCTTCCCCTCTCCCCCACCCCCAGCAGCTCTCAGTTTGTTCTCAGCATTCAAGAATCTCTCATGGTTTGTCTCCCTCCCTCTCCCCAACTATTTTTTCTCTTCTCCTCCCCCATGGTCCTCCGTTAAGTTTCTCCTAATCCACCTATAAGTGAAAACATATAGTATCTGTCTTTCTCTGCCTGACCTATTTCGCTCAGCATAACACCCTCAAGTTCCAACCACGTTGCTGCAAATGGCCAGATTTCATTCTTTCTAATTGCCATGTAGTATTCCATTGTACAGATAAATCACATCTTCTTGATCCATTCATCAGTTGATGGACACTTAGGCTCTTTCCATGATTTGGCTATTCCTTCAACTTTTTCTTAACTCATACAGAGCACAAACTTATATCTCAGCTTAAATAATCACTTTGAGGAAAAATGTTCCTGACCCACTATTCTAGATCTGCTGTATGCTTCTATAACTCCATGAACTTTTTCTCCATAGGACTTATGAGAGTTTGGAATTACATTCTTGTGTAATTATTTGATTAGTGTATTCACTGCTAAACTGTAAGCTCTTTGATAACAAGATCCTTTTTGCTAAGCACTTTTTGTTTTCTTTGCTGTTTTAGTGACCATAATAATACCAACAACCAAGGGAGGGCCTAGCATAGGTAATCAAACATTATTTGTGGAAAAATAAAGTATATTTTCCTAAATTATATTCTTCATTATTTCTTCAATCTGGATAGATGGTAAAAGACTTACAAAATAAAATGGGAAGATTAGAGAAAAAGGACAAAGTTTGTGGATAAGTTTATTGGAAAGGACATATTAGAATATTTATATTTCATGATTTTATTCACAAAAGAACACCCACTGCAGATAAGATTCTTAGGGTGGAAACAATGATCCATTTTATGAATTCCAATTGACTTTTTATCTGCAGTAACCCCAGTATAAGATCAATAGATTCATGTACAACATGACCATGACTTCAAAAAAGGATGTTATAAATGAGCTCAGCAATAAATATTCTCTGGCAATTGCCACTAATGAGTGCCCAACTTGCCATTAACAAAGGCCAAAGCTGAATTCAAGATATGGCACCTGAATTCTGGGGACCATCTGTCCATCTGATGGCAAGGTGACTACATTGGATACTTCCATCATGGAAGGGTCCTTGCAGATTGGATTTTTGTTTTACTTAATATTTTCTTTTCTTATCTGCTTTGCTTTTCTAGCACTACCATCTATGGATTTACTAAAGGCCTTATTTTCTATCATGGTATTCCATGTTTCTGACTAAGGAATTCATTTATTACCAAAAACCCCTCAATGGGTTCATATCCATGATATTCATTGCTCTTACAGCATCATACTAGAAGCAGGTGGCCTTGTAGAATGATGGAACATGAAATAATTTGCTGAAGATTCACTGACAGTTGAAGAGCAAATTTTGCAAATTTGTGCACTTTCCTGCAAAATTCAGTGCATACTTTGAACCAACAATCCTTTATGGCCAGTATATAAAGATCTAGAAATTAATAGATGGAAGTTAGAATGCCCTTTCTCTTACAAACTTAAAAACTCACTAATGTTTTCCTTCCTGTCTGAAACCTTTGGGCTCTTCTAGTTCAAAATCTTAGTTCAAAGGGGAGAAATAATACCAATAAGGGACAAAAAATGATTTTTGAAAATGGAAATTGTGATAGCTACCTGAGTATTGGGGGCTTATCATGCCAATAGGCAAAGAAGGTAATCTGCTTTGTTGTAATAGATGGAAATTATTAAAGGGAGAGAGAGCTTTGTATACGACCCAATGAATTATGTGGGATCTCTCTCAGTATTTCAATATTAAGTGTTAAATATTAATAGAAGACTACATATAAATAATAAAGGGAGGATCACTTAGAGATTAGACCTTGAGAAATAAATGTTCAGGTTGTTAGGCCACACAACTATGGAAAATCCTGGCCAGGTGACATTAAAGGAATAGATAGTAGAAGGAACTCATAAATTTAAAACACTATCTTGTGATCATTGATAAATTTTATTCTTCCTTTTCCTACCATTTTAAATAAAGAGTGTTGAGGATGAAACTGTAACTGAGCTAGAAAAGGAATTGATAGTCTCCAAAAAGAGTTACAATGACTAAGACCATTTTCCTTATTTTGTTTGGGGGAGGGGATTAAAGTGCTGTCATTTATTTGAGCGAGAGTTGGGTCATGTTAGTAAAAATATGATGCTGCATTATTATTGTTATTCAGAAGTTTAAATATGGCAAGAAAGTGTATGGGTACTGAGTAATCAAAGTGTTGGAAGTTAACAGACATTATTAGTTGGCACTTGACCCTGTCATACTCTCCTTTTTTCTATACTTTCTCTTGTACAGGTTGTGTACAGTCAGGTTGAAGACTGCAAATTACATTCCACATACTATCTTACCAACTAGGTTCTGGCTGTCTTCTGGTAATGGAGACCCTGTACCAGATATGAGGCTGTTAGGTAGAAATTGTTCTCTTCTGACAGCAGTAGTTGAGTGACTATAGGCTCCTGCAAAAGCACAGGTGGTCCCAGTATTTGTCCCAGAGTTCTGAATGTAGCTGAGTTAGTGGCAGCAGTGGATGACTCTGGGCCACTGAAGGTTATTGTGGGATGTGCCAAGAGTTTTAGAGTTCTGGCAGGGCAACTGTAAATGTGGGCATTTTATGGATAATGTCCAGCAGGTGATGGAGCTTCTGGCCTTATAATATTTCTATTTGAAAATACTCAAATGGTTTCTAGTTTCCTAACTGGATGCTGGTTCTTCTTTATCCCCCCTACCTCTTAATGTTTCCCCAGAACTCAGTAATTCATCCTCTTCTATCTATATTCACATCCTCTGTAATCTCTTCCAGACTTATAGTTTTTATACATATATTTAGCTCTGTGTCAACAACTCCAATTTAAATCTTTAAACTCGTATATCCAATTGCCTGCTTTGCTTCTCCGCTTCAATAGCTAATAGAAATCCCAAACTTGTGGCCTCCAAAAAACAACTTTTAAACTTTCCTCTCACACTTGCTTCCCTTCCACAATCTTTCTGATGTCAGGTCATGGAAAATCCACCTTACAACAATGATAGCATCCTTTCAAATGTATTTCTTTTATTCATATTCTGTATCAAATCCATCAATAAAATCTTTTTTCTACTTTCAAAATATTTCAGAACCTACTCACTCTTAACCACAATCTTTGCTATCACCATCATGATCTTTCAGCTGATTTACTTCAATAGTCTTCTAGATAGTCTATCCTTCTATCATGATTCTCAATACTACAAAGCAAGTGCTATTTTCAAAATGTCAGTGTGGGGTCCTATAACTCCTCTACTCAAAATCTTTCAGTGGCTCACTTCCATTCAAAATAAAATCTAAATTCCTTATATCTGACTCTAAATGGAAAAGCAACAGAAACAAAAACAAACAAGTGAGACTACATCAAACTCAAAAGTTTCTGCATAGCAAAAGGCAGAACAAAACAAAAAGACAATCTACTGAATGAGATAAAGTATTTGAAAATCATACGTCCAATATGGGGTGAATAGGGTTAATACCTAAAATACATAAGAAACTCATACAAATCAGTAGCCAAAGAACCAATCCAATCTTAAAAAATGAGCAGAGGATCTGAATAGCCATGTTTCCAGAGAAGGCATACAGATAGCCAACAGGCACATGAAAAAACACTCAACTTTACTAATCATCAGAGAAATAAGATCAAAACCACAGTGAGTTATCACCTCAAGTCTGTTACAATGGCTATTATAAAAAAGACAACAAATAATAACTATTGACGAGATATGGAAAAAGGGAACAGTTCAACTGTTGGTTGAAATGCAAAATGGTGCAGCCACTGTGGAAAACAGTACAGGAGTTTCTCAGAAAATTAAAAATATAACTAACTACTATATGATCCAGCAATGCCACTTCTGGATATTTATCCAAAGGAAACCAAAACACTAATTCAAAAAGACAGATATACTCCTATGTTTATAGTAGCATTATTGCACCAGACAAGATATGGAAACAACCTAAATATCCATTGGTGGATGAATGGATAAAGATATATATAATAAAATATTACTCTACCATTAAAAAGAATAAAACCTTGCCATTTACAATAACTTGAATGGATATCAAGAGCTTTACACTGAGTGAAATAAGTTAGAGAAAGACAAATACTAAATGATTTCACTTATATATGGAATCTAAAAACAAAACAACCTCATAATTACAGAGAACAGAATGGTGGTGTCAGGGGATGAAGAAAACTGGGGGGAGGGTGGGCATCATGGATGGAGGGTCAAAAGGTACTAACTTCTAATTACTAAATAAGTTAGTCATGAATACAAAATCCTTAACAAAATATTAGCAAACTAAATTCAGCAATACATTAAAAAGATCATATACCATAACCAAGTGTTGATCATTTACTCCAGGTATATAAAAGTGGCTGAATATCCACAAATATATCAAAGTGATATTATACCATATTAACAAAAATCATATTATTATCTTAATAGTACAGAAAAAGCTATTTGATAAAAGTCAACATCCATTCTTATGACTAAAACTCTCAACAAAGCAGGTATACAGGAACATACTTCAAATAATATAGACTATATATGACAAATCCACAGTTAACAACATACTCAACAGTGAAAAGCCCCAAAGGCTTTTTTCCTTTAAGACCAGGAACAAGACAGGATGCTTTTCTCACCACTTTTATTCAACATAGTACTCGAAGTCCTAGCCACAACAATCAGACAAGGACAAATAAAAGGCATCCAAGTTAGAAAAGAAGTAAAACAGTAACTATTTGTAGATGGCATGATACTGAATATAGAAAACCCTAAGGATCCACCAAAAAAAATCAGAACTAATAAATGAATTTAATGAAGTTGCAGGATACAATATTAATATAAATAAATCCACTGCATTTTTATACACAATAGTGAACTATCAGAATGAGAAATTAAGAAAATAATCCCATTTTCAATTGCATCATAGTTAATAAAAATCCCTAGCATTAAATTTAACCAAGGAGGTGAAAAGAACTGTATTTTTTATTTTTTTATTTTTTATAGTTTACTTATTTTTGAGACAGAGAATAAGTGGGGGAGGGGCAGAGAGAGAGGGAGACACAGAATCCTAAACAGGCTCCAGGCTCTGAGCCATCAGCACAGAGCCTGATGCAGGGCTTGAACCCACGAATCACGAGATCTGAGCTGAGCCAAAGTTGGATGCTTAACCGACTGAGCCATCCAGGTGCCCCAAAAGACCTATATTCTGAAAACTATAAGATATCACACAGTTGTTTTTACTATTGTTCACTTTCAATTCTCATACACACACAAAAAAGGAAATTAAGATAATACCAAAATAATCANTTCACCCTCGGTTCTTCTCATGCACAAAGAAGGAAATTAAGATAATACCAAAACAATCATCCTACAAGAGAATTTTTTTTTTTTATTTTTGGAGATGCTTTGAACAACTAATGAATGAGACCACTAATTTGCATCAGAGTAGATTGTCAGTTTGTATTCTGGAAATCCCCCCTAAAATATATTTTTAGAGCTTATATTATCTTGTGGTACTCAGGCAAATAATAGGAATATTTAATGGCTCATTTTAGCATTCTCCCTTTATACTTCTTTACCATACTTTTCTTGCCCCATCAAAGAGCTAGGACAGGTTTGGAATTTCTTAACAACCATAGGTTATTATGGAGACAACTACAATCTCTTTACATTTCTTTTTTTCAATTCAATTTAAAATTTAAATTAAATTAATAAATTTAAATTTATTTATGTTATTTTGTTTTCTAGAGAGAGAGAGGGAGGGGCAGAAAGCGAGAAAGAGAGAGAGAGAGAGAGAGAGAGAGAATTCCAAGCAGGCTCTTAGCTGTTAGTGTAGAGCTCAACACGGGGCTTACATTCACAAACCATGAGATCACTAAAGAATCAGACACTTAACCAATTGAGCCACGCAAGCATCCCTCATCACAGTTCTTAATTAACAGTGATGCTGTATACATGATAAAGATAATAAAGTGTATGCATCTATACATATAGAAATATTTTGTTTAAAGACCTTTGAGAACAACTAATCTATCAGACAAATATAAACATTATAAGCATGAGAGAAATTGATGATGACACAAATAGAAAGATATACTGTGTTTATGGGTTGTATGAATTAATATTGTTAAAATGTTCACACTACTCAAAGCCATTTACAGATTCCGTGCAAGCCCAATAAAAATACCAGTGACATTTTCCATGGCACTAAACAAATAATCTTAAAATTTGTATAGAAACATCAAAGACCCCCAATACCTGAAGCAATCTTGGGAAAGAACAAAGCTGGACGTATCATGCTCCTTGATTTCAAACTACAAAGGTATACTGCAAATGTATAGTAATCAAAACAGTATGGTACTGATACAAAAGCAGACACATAGATCAATGGAACAGAGAGTCCAGAAACAAGCCCGTGTCTATATGATTAATTAATCTTTGACAGAGGAGGCAAAAATGTACAATACAATGGGGGGAAAGAGAGTCTCTTCAATAAATGGTTTTGGGAAATCTGGATGACATGCAATAGAATGAACTGGACCATTTGCTTATACTTATACAAAAATATAAAGTCAAAATGAATTAAGCGCTTAAATATAAGATTGGAAACAATAACAAATCTAGAATAAAACAAAGGCAGCCAGCTCGTGTACATCAGTCTGAGCAATATTTTTTCGGATCTATCTCTACAGACAAGGGTAACTAAAGCAAAAATTAACATATGGAACTGTATGGAACAAAAATGCTTTTGCAGAGCAAAGAAAGCAATCAACAGAGTGAAAGAGGAACCTGCTGAATTGGGAGAGGATATTTGCAAAGAATATAACTGATAAGAGGTTAACATCCAGAATTTAAAGAACTTACACAACTAAAATTTTAAAAAATAGACAAACCAAACAAAAATAGAGGACCTGAATAGATATTTTTCCAAGGAAGATATACAGATGGGCCACAGATACATGAAACAATGCTCAATAATCAGGCAAATGGAAATGAAAAACAATATGATGTCACCTTATGCCTATTAGAATGGCTAGTATAAAAATGATAAAAAAATGGTAAGTATTGGCAAGACTGGGGAGAAAAGGAAACCCTTGTGCACTGTTGGTGGGGATGCAAAATGTTGCAGCCACTATGGAAAACAGTATGGAGTTTCCTCAGAAAATAAAAAATAGAGCTACCATGTTAGTCCAGCAATTCTACTTTTGAGTATTTGAAGAAAACAAAAACACTAATTAAAAAAGATATATGTACCCCTGTATCTATTATTTATTGCAACATTCTTCAAAATAGCCAAGATATGAAAGCAACCTAAGTATTCATTAATAGGTTCATGGATAAAGAAAATATAGCATACACATGCATACACACACACACACACACACACACAAGGGGATATAAAAAAATGAAATCTTGTCATTTGCAGTAATGTGGATGGATATGGAGAGTGTTATGCTAAGTGAAACTGTCAGACAGAGAAAGACAAATACTGCATTATTTCACTTATATTTGGACTCAAAGAAACAAAACAAATGAATAATAAAACCAAACCAGAAGTGGACTCGGATATACAGAACAACCTGGTGGTTGCCAGAGTGAGGAATGTAGAAAGTTAGGCAAGAGCATTAAGAATTACAAATTTCCTGGGTGCCTTGGTGGCTCAGTCAAGTTGAGAATCTGACTCTTGGTTTCAGCTCAGGTCATGATCTCACAGTTTGTGAAGTGGAGCCCCAGTGTTTGGCTCTCCACTCATGGGCTCTGCACTGATGGGATTGGGATTTTCTTCCTTCTTCTCTCTCTGTCCCTCCCCTACTCATATCTCTCTCTCTCTCTCTCTCTCTCTCTCCCCCCATCTCTTTCAAAAATAAATAAATAAACATTAAAAAATTTAAGTTACAAACATCCAATTCTGGAATAAATAGCACAAGGATATACAACATGCAGCATAGGGAACATAGTTAATATGTAACAGCTTTGTATGGTGACAGATGGCAGCTAGATTTATCATGATGATCACTTTGTGATGTATATGTGTTGAATCATTACGTTGTATACCCAAAATTAATATAATATTGTGTGTCAATGACACTTTATAAAAAGTTCTCATCACAAGAAAAAAAATTGTAACTTTGCTGACAGATGGTAACTAGATTTACTGTAATGATCATTTTGTAGTATTTACAAAGATGGAATCATTATTCCATACACTTGAAACTAATATAATCAATTATATCTCAGTAAAACCTGTATTCCTTGTAATAGATTACAGGATCTGCTTCCTTCCGATTAGTATCTCTCTGACTTCAACTCCTATAAGCCCTCTCTTGATTTGTGTGGTTTTTTGATGTGCCGTGCCTACTCCCATTTCAAGCAAACTGTTCTAGCCACGTGTTCTGCCTGATACTCTCTTCCTCTAACACATCTATTAAGTCTAACCCACTCACTTTTTAAGTATTTATTCAATGTTGTCTTCTCAATTAGGCCTACCCTTACTGCCTGTCCCCAATACTGTAGATGCCATTTACCATGAGTTTTTTCTCAGCAACATACATATTTATCACATACCTAAAATTTTACGGTTTATTAGGTATTGCCTCTCCCATAAGAATATAAATTTAGTGAAAGCAGAGATTTATTTTTAACTAT
Organism: Crocuta crocuta; assembly: GCF_008692635.1. Classification (NCBI taxonomy): domain Eukaryota; kingdom Metazoa; phylum Chordata; class Mammalia; order Carnivora; family Hyaenidae; genus Crocuta; species Crocuta crocuta. Next base: position 962,436 of record NW_027530356.1, on the reverse strand, counting down.
CTTTTTCACTTACACATCATTCCAAATACCTGGCATGTGTAGATATTCAATGAATCTTTGTTAAACGGAATAATAAATTTATTTTCTTGCATAGCTATTGTCTCCTGAATTTAGGAGAATTCTTTGAGAATGGAGATTGCTGAAATGTGGAAGCAGATTATCTTTTCCTCCCTGTGCTCTTATCTGACTCCTTCTGTTTCTCTCACAGACACAAAACCCCCCCACAGACATGTTTAGGGACACACATTGAAGAGGAGAAACTTGGTAAGCATGACGTGATATATAAAAGGTTGATGTTGCAAGTAAGAGTGGCAAGAAATAAAAAGAAAGAGAAAAATAGAAGGAAGGAAGGAAAGAAGGAGGGAGAGAGACAGGGAGGAAAAACAGAAAAGAAGTCATGTGAAATTGATTATTTCTGATGAAATAAGGAGTAAGGTTTTAAGCAGCCACTTGAATCCTGGTGCACAGTATGCTTTCATTATTATTCACCCTCGGTTCTTCTCATGCACAAAGAAGGAAATTAAGATAATACCAAAACAATCATCCTACAAGAGAATTTTTTTTTTTTATTTTTGGAGATGCTTTCAACAGCTAATGAATGAGACCACTAATTTGCATCAGAGTAGATTGTCATTCTGTATCCTGGAAACCTCTCTTAAAATATATTTTTAGAGCTTATATTGTGGCACTCGGGTGAATAATAAGAAGTTTAATGGTACATTTTAGCGTTCTCCCTTTATATTCCTTTACCTGACCCATCAAAAAGCTAGCACAGGTTTGGTATTTCCTAACGACCATAGATTATTATGGAGGCAACTATATTCTCATCACAGTTCTTAATTACCAACAATGTTGTATACATGATAAAGGTGATAAAGTGTGTGTGTCTATATATATAGAAATATTTTGTTTAAGGTGCTTTGAGAGCAATTAATTTACCAGACAAATATAAGCATCTTCAAGACAAATGCCTACTATTTTGTGGCTACAAATTTGGATTTCAGCATTGTGGATATACATGGAAACTGAGGATGCTGAACCTTCTAAGAGTTGGCATAAAGACCACAGAAACAGACATGAACTCACATTGTCACAGGATATCTTCCCTTGTCCTAACCTAACCTTTCCTGGGCTATGCATTGTTAAACATTCTAGAAGTCACCAGAGTCTAGGCTAGAAGTTAACAAACGTAACCTGGTCTTAAACTGGTTTGTTTCAAGGTGGGCAGGTGTTGGCTTAATTAACAAAGGCCTAAATGGAATGTTTAAATGGAATATTTTCAGTATCCTATTGGGCTTTTGGGCTGTGTGGATTGGAGCACAGAAACCAGAGGCTTAGGGGTTATGAAGCAATTGACATACTGTCCTTACTTAGAACAGGATAGATGTTTTGTTAAGGAAAACTATCTCTGTCTCTGTCTTTCTACCTCCTCCCTCTCAAAAGTAAAGCATATGAACTGGTAATAAGGATAAATACAGAGGCAGTTTTGCCTGCATTTAGCAGATGCTGACAATGTGGCACAGGTAGATGGTCATGGATGAATCTCCCAGAAGACTGCTGTTCTCACTCCACCATCTGAAGACACGTCAAGCTCAATATCTAGAAATCTTCTCTGGATTCAGAAACTAGGTTTTCAATTATTAATCTTTGTTTTTAATTTCATAAAATCCCCTCTCATTAAATGCCTAAGTGATTGTACAATTCAGCAAAGATTCCTACTACCAAGTCTCAACAGATGGCTCAGCAGGTCCTTAATGATCATAGAACAACTGAAAGAGAAAATGGACTTATATTGTTCAGAGGAAGGAAAAATGTCTTTTCTTTCCTCTAATCAGAGGGGGAACTGACAGAGGTTTCTTGGCCAAACTTCAGTCAAGTTCCTCTGAGCCATTTTCTGGACTAGGCCTTGACCTTTGGACTTCCGAGTCAGTCTTTGCATTGCCCAGGAATCCTGCTAACTAGGTTTAGTCAGAACTCCACCTTAATATCTAATCATTCTTGCCTGCCTTCAGCAAGAATCTTGTTGAGTTGGTTTAGCAAGAATCTGCATTCCTCTTAATAATTTTCCATCCACAGCCCTGCTCCGTGGTTATACGTACCGACTTATGGCTGAGCCCAACCTCTCCTCTCCCTTACTGCAAACCCCATTGCACTAGTCCATTGAATGAGGTGTTCTTTATCATCTTTAACAAGTATTGGAAAAATTTTTTCTTTAAAATTTTTTTCTCCTAGTATAGAAGAAAATACAGGTACCTAGGATGAAACAATAGTTTTCCTGAAACAGAGAACCATCATTGTCAAGGATTAAAAGAAAACCAAAGTATTTCAATCTTGTTGGACCCAATGTGCTGCATGTTTACCTTTTATCTGGTAATTAGTAGTAACATCCAGATAGTCTCCTAAATGAATGAAATAGTGTTTGTAATAATGGGTTTTAGAATCAGACAGACCTATGTTACTATCCTTACCATGTCACATTTTATTCTGTGATCTTTAGGCAATCACTTGACCTTTCTAAGATTTAATGCTTCATTTGTTAAATGAGCATAATGATGATATATATATGTATATATTAAATGAGATAATACATAAAAAGAGCATAATATCGTGCCTAAAACATAATAGGTTCCCAATAAATATTAGATATTTGATTTTAAATACTAATAATAATTAAGTACTTTCCAAATATCTTGTTTTGAGTTGTTCCACTTGTTATATCAGAAATTCTCAGAAGTCTCTTTAAAGGGGATATGCTAGATAACACCATATTCTGAAATTAGTGACTTCATAGGAAAATGTGTTTGATATGTGAGTTATATATACATATATAATTTTTTCAAAATAAATCACTTCATAATTCTCTCTAAACAAATCATGGTCAAAATTTATTTCCTTTCTAATCATGAAAGCATTCATCTGGAGCCCCAGTAACATTCTGATATTTTATAGGTAATCACAGAAATATAGTAACTTCTGGCAGATAAGAATATTAATGTGGAAAAAATCCATTTTTCTGTAACTCCTAAGGATAAAATATGCCACAGAAAGCTGTAGTCAACTCAGTAAGATATTCTTATTGTTGGGTTGAACCATATAGAATCACCACTGAATGTCAAAAATAATCAAATATCAGCAATTTCATATTTCATACTAAAGGACTATCAAATGTATTTCCATGAATAATGTTAACTACATTTCTCCTTGTGGGTTCTAATTCTGAATGGATAACTTACTTACTTGAGCCCTGTATTTGTCCATGCCAAACCTAAACTATTACAGCTTAATTCCAATGCATATGAAGGTGAGGCAAAGTAAATTTGGGATTCTTAGATGTAAACAACAGAAACCATTTTGGGTAGCTAAGCAATAAGGGAATTTCCTGGAAAGATTATCATGGGATAGAAAGGGAGGTTGGAAAACCAGGCTTCGGTACAAAGGCCAAGACCTTAACACTTGTCAATTTAGAACAATTCCATAGTTTGGGACTCTGCCGTCTCTGACATTAACTCATATGCTACTCCACTATATCTGCAAAAATTAATCTGTACTGGACCCTGAACTATTTCTCTCACTCTCTCAAGGTTTGAACTCCTGGGAGGAAGTGTCTGATGAGCTGACCACTCACTCTACCTTCTATATGACCACAGCCCCTCATTGTCTTCTGTAATGGAAGACAAAGCCCTGCCTCTGAACTTTACCGTTATGAATGCCAAAGAGGAAGTTTGTATGTTGGGCACATGTACATAGTTTTTAAGCTAAAACCCTCTAGATTTATTCCTACATAACATGATGTCATGATAGTACCAGACTGCTAAAATAATTTCACTTTTAATTATTTTGGTTGTTTATATATACTATTTAAAACTACATCTGTACAAATGTGTAAATCTAAAAATAAAGTATGATGAACTAAATAAATGATGAACTAAAACAGTTTCTAGCCCATAAAAAGTCCGTGGTTCAGAATTGTCCCATATGTATTTGATATTTCTCAACTGTATTCTCAGTGTCAATTGCTGTTACACAAGAGTGACATGAAAGTAATACAAAGAATAATTTTTTGTGTTTTATTGTGCAAAATACACTTAAGAGAGGGCTGCCATGGATGCTATTCACATGTACAAGTCACACATTTGATCCTTACATAGAAAGTACAGACGATTATCAGTTTAACAAAAGGGAAACATAAATCAATTTTCACCCAATGCACTTGTGTGAACTTAATCAAAATTGAAAAGTAAATAAACCTGTCTGCTGATGAATATGATTTCTGTTTGAGGGGAAAACAAATGTTTGCATTGTCGATGAATAAATCATCTTTCTCAAAAAAAAAAAAAGGATTTTGTTCTTTTCCAAGGTGAAGACTTTACTTCAGATTAACCTTAATTTTTGTGTTGTAGGAGAAGTTAATGCTTTACTAATAAATGATAAACTACATTTTATCAGAATTATTTCACAATAGGAATGAAACAGACTGAATCCTACTTTCCTGAATCAGGCATATTGTCTCAGCTCTGTGAAAGACGTCTAGAATCTCATAGGTAGTGTGTTCCTTACATCTGCACTTCTTAGCACATTATATTCCCCAGTCTCAGTTCTCTCTCCCTTTATTCACTTAAAAGAAGCCAGAAAAAAAAAAAAACCAAAACTTAGTTTCAGAACATGCATCAAAATGTGACCCTTTCTTTCCATTGAATTAACATATTGAAATTATGTTGAGTTTCTATCCTAATTATACCTGTTTGTAAATGTTTCTTCTCTACTTTAAAAAGGGAAAAGGTTTCTGTGTGGGTGTGATTTTTTTGGTATTTCTGTTTTGTTTTGTTTTTATTCCTTTCGGGAGAGTAGAGAGGTTTGGGGGAAAGCTGCTTTTAATATTAAGGAAAAAGCAAGTTTATTGGTGAAAACTGATTAGAAAGTAAATGAACACTCACTAAAGTATACTTTTAATGTAGCAGTTGGATGTATTTAAAAAACTTTCTTAAGACTATTCAAAATATGGTGTTTTTCATTTAAACAATGCAAGCTCAACACATGAACTTATTGATTACAGTACTGGTGAGGTACTTTTCCTATAAAAGGAAGGGTGAAAGGGTCTATTGAACATTGATTTCCGATCTTGGTAAATTAGCATAATGTTCAATTAGATTTGGCCATTTGTTTTTTTCTTTTTAATATTTCAATGATGCTATATACATATTTCGTATCCTATGTCTGTGAGCTGGAAAGAACATTATTTTTAGGCAGGTCAAAAACTAAAATTCTAAGATTGTAATTTAAATTTTCCCCAGTTATTTTTACAGGGAACATTATTTTACAGATACCAGACATATTACCATGAAGGAAAACATTAACAGAGACAACAGTTTTGGATACTTTTATTTCTGTGAATAATACAGTCTTTTTTTCTGAGCATGAGCATGAATTCATGGTATGTAGCTAATAATAGAGACCTTGGCTAAAAGGGACTGTTGATAGTTTCAGGTGCGGTAGCTAAGTTATCCTTATTGTTTCCCTGCCCCAAATAATAGGATAGCAAAACAAAATGCAAAGATATCAAAGGAGGGAATAAAAATGACTGTATATATATCTGCTTTTGCCCCCAGGTATATTTAATATGAAGATGCATGTGTATGATGTGTGAGTGAGAGAAAAAGAGAATACTACATCTATATTTTAGGTGGCTCCTTTTAAGTTAGAGGAATTTGGAGCAAATATTAATCCTAAGGCACAAATATGTGCGACATTACTTGAGTATTCAGCATCAGATGTGCCGAAACAATAAAGAGAAGAAACAAACAAACAAACTAAAACTATCCAAGAGAAGGCAAGGAAGCACTTGGTATAAGAAAGACATCTACATCTTCCTCTCCATCTCCTCGGTTTCAAATCTTCCCACTCTGTCCCCAAAGTGCTTTTACCTCTGAATGGAAGTCAGTGATAAAAGACATGATGTCAGCTAGTGGTGACCTTGACACCAACTATGCACCTTTGGGCCTCTGACTTAGGTGCCTTGTACAAGTGCAAGTCAGAGAGTTCACATGCAATCTTATAGTATTGTATGAACAAGAATGAGGTGTACCACTCTGTGAGTGGGAAAGTCCTTTCTCTGAACTTCCCTCCTGATTCTGTCACCCAGGGCATCGGACGCAGGCATTTCTTGCATATTTGTTCATTTGCTTAGAATCCACTCAAACAGGCAAAACTTATTCATGAATGATTCAAATGATCATATATTTATTAGGAAGACAAAGTTTAGTGAATACTAAAAGCAGACCTCTATTTCTAGCCAGCCCTTACTGACAATACAAAATTATCTAAGGCATGTGCTCAATATAGTGCATTCTATCAAAAACTTATTCAGGCTTACTCTACTTCAGCTTTATCTGAGATGAGATCATTATAAAAATAATCCAAGGGAGAAAAACTTCTCCAAGGAACCTGTATTTGTAACTCACATTCCTAAAAAATAGAGCAGTCTAGGAGTAAAGATAATGGCCTAACAAGAGTAATAAAACAGTATTTCTGTTTTTGTCACTCTGCATAAAATTTCAGAAGCTTCCACCTTGTTCAGATTTTTCCAGCAGATTTTAAGCTGTCCCCATGGGGATAGCCAAAAGCAGTCCATTCAGCTCACATGCAGAGAGTATGGTTTCCTCTTACATATTCTTCTTGGATACCCCAGGGAGTCCTCCATTTCTTTTGTCTCCTACTCCTGCTACTGGGAGGATATGTCTTTCTTCTATGGCTCTGATGTTCCAGCCCTGATATAGTTCTTTTCTTTTCCTTCCTTCTACACAGAGGCTGGCTGTTTTGCTGCTTCAGCTAATGTGGCTACAGAGGTGAATAATTACCTAAATTACAAAAAGCACTGTACTCTGCTATACAGACTACTGGGCTATGGTTGCTCTATTCTTTTTATGTTTTACAGAGATTTTAAGAAACCAGCTCTATTTAATTTATATCTCTGTCATATGTCTTTAAAGGAAGTGAGAAAACACATAACACCTGATCTGTACCCAAATTTTCCATCTTTCCTCAACACTCAGTTTGTATGCACTGACTCTCTTCATCAAAGAGATTTGCTCTTTAGTGCATTAGTCCTTTATGCAAATAGACCTGGATAAACATTTAAACAGACTCTCTAGAGGTGCTGAAACATATCTGAAACATACCTCTCAAGCTAAGATCCCATCGCAGTATATGCACCATATATTAAGGTGATAAAATTCTACTTAAGAACAGGCTATTTTATTATTTTAAATATAATGGTGAATGGGCTTCAAATGAATTATTATTGCATTTGTATTGTATTATTGTATTTATCCCATAATTTACATTTTATTTATTAAAAATGTTTAATATTTAATATATTTTTGAGAGAGAGAGAGAGACAGAGTGTGAGTGGGGGGGGCAGAGGGAGAGGGAGACACAGAATCCGTAACAGGCTCCAGGCTCGGAGCTTTCAGCACAGAGCCCAACGCAGGGCTCGAACCCACAAACAGTGAGATCATGACCTGAGTTGAACTCAAACATCTAACAGACTGAGCCTCCCAGGCACCTCTCCCATAATTTACATTTAAGACTAATGAACATCTCTATTAGAGGAACAAAGTGAGCATTGCTTCTTAATATCATTTTGACTGGCAGAATACCAGGTTAACTGAGTTTCCTGGAAAGAATTAGTGTTATTCCCAAGAACAGCCATCATGGCCATTCTCAAGGCCTCTTGGGGGATTGAAGCACCAAGTGCACCATTTTGATTTATTACAATGATTTATTCAAAGAAGCACTTCTCTAAGAAATTAGCCTTTTGCTTGATAGATTTTGACCATGCTTTTCAGGCTCAGTCTCTCCTAATCCTGTGTGCAACAAACAAATAACTGCACATGCCCATATCAGTCATTGTCACACATTTTCAAAGCTATTATACATGGGTTGTGCCTTGTCGTTTTTACATATTCTATAAAAAGTACATACACAGGATAATGTTGATCTAGTAAGGAATTAAATCCTGAGTCTAAATGTGATATGATTTTTAAAAGGTGTTTATAAACCATATGTTGGGGTTCTTAGAGGGCTATAAGAAGTTTATAAAACCCTCCCCCACTTTACTGTTAGGTTAAGTTCTGATCTTAGTTAGGATTCAGTCTTCACTCTAGAAAGACATTTAAGCCTCTGACCATCTGAGTGTATATCTAAATGAGGGAAGTAGAGGAGGTTCCGGAAGTCCTGGTCATAAAACTTACCAAGGATGATGTTTATTTGTATTCTTTTCAAAAGCTGTCTCCTTTAACCTTATAGCAGTAAAATGCAAGTTGATTAAAATTTTTGTTTTGGAATGACTAGTTTTATAAATTTTCAAAACGTTTCCTCTGTAAGTCTTAGCTGCCATGCAAATAAAGGTTTTGACAGGAAAAAAAAAGACTATTTGATATTTCTATAATATATATTTAACCCATTCCTAAGTGAATATTAACCAAATTTATTATAATAATGAGGCTACATCCAATCATTCAAAGAGTCTTCAAATACCAAATTTATATCTTCCTTCTTATTCCCTGACTTTGACCTCAAGAGTTTGGAGTTGCCAAATGGGGTCCCTTAGACTTTTACATGGATGAAATGAAATAAAAGGAAAATGACCATATTTTTGAAGAGTTTGATGTATATCAACTGTGGTAGGCTTCCATGTTTGTTGGTTTGTTTTCCCTGCTATCATATTTTGAGCCAACTTTTTGACAAAAGAAATTGATACAGTACATAAGATTCTAGAATCCCAAAGTCATCAAACACGAGGATAGAAATATCAACTCGAAGTTTTCCATGATGGAACCTGATTCATAAGACTAAAGATGTTAAAATATGGGTTATCTATAAGGAAAGAAAGAAAAAGGTCTCTATTGAAAAATGTCTAGAGTAGAGCAAAGAAGAAAAGAGACAGCCAGAAGGAAAATCTGTAAAAGATATCTCTGAGAAAGGTCACTTCAATTGATGTAGGTTTTTCTGTTATGAATTCCTTTTTATGTGTTTAGCTGTTAAATGTTAAAGCTTCCATTTTAAAATGGACTTCAGTTTCACTATGGAATAGGGCTCTAACCCCTGCAAATGATGGTCAATCTCTACATATGTATTTCATTTTATGTCATGTGCTCTTTGCTCATGCTTTCTATTTTTCTTATTTGGTGCATCGATATCAGGGCACTTATCTGTCTGAAATGTCATTGTGTGAATGTGTATTGATATCCTCTTGTGTAAGTGCCTCAGGGACATTCTTTTCTGAAGGACGTCCCAGATGTCAGAGTTTACACCTGTTCCTAAGTGTAAAATGTATATGTTAACTAACAAAAATAAAGTTTTATAAGGCTAATATAATTTTAAATTAAGAAGCTCATGTAAATGGATATAGCAAGGTGTAGAAATAAAGCACCTCATATTTGCTTGAAAAACATATAATTTCCAGAAGAATGCAAATATGATATTTGAAGGAGAGGTCTGGATTAAATATCATATAATTAAGTGACTAAATAGGATAGCTTAAGTGAATGGTTTCCTGGTTCCCACAGGGTTCTGATTTTTCTCCTTGCCCTCACATTAAATAACCAATAGTTTGGGGGTAGAGGGAAAAAAGGGAAAATTATAAATTTAATAAATTTCAATCTTTGAATATCAAGCTTAATAGTTTTGAGTCTTTTAAATCTAATATAATCAATAATACAGTTAGTAGTGATATAAGGGATAATAGAATCCTAGATGATATTCTCCACTTTATCACTTACTAGTAATAGTTACTCAAACATCCATTCAACTAATATTTAAGTGCTTATATGTATAAACTCTATTTTCTATGTCTCTATGTCACAGACATAGATGATAGATAGATAGATAGATGATAGATAGATAGATAGATAGACAGATAAATAGATAGATAGATAGATAGATAGATAGATAGATAGATAGATAGATAGATAGATAGATGGATAATAGGCAGACAGACATCACTCCTGCTCAAGACTTGCTGATAATTTAAATTCATAATAAAACACAAACTCCTTATATGCCTTTAAACCTTACTTGATCTGGATCTTGCCTCCCCCTTTGACTTCACTTCCTTTACCCATCTTCAATCCCCTGCCCCACACTCCTACCCCTGCCATCCATGGTCACCATGTTTCTTCCTTACGTGTATGCTCTCTGTCCTTGAATACATCTATCTAGCTTGTTTCTATTTCATGACTTTTATACAAACCGTTACCTCTCATTCATTGTTCTCATCAGATCGAATGTCATTTATCCTACCAATCACTTATTTTTTCCTAGTACTGAGCATTATATGAAAAGACTTTATGCATTTGTTTACCTTGTTTTATTCTGTTTCCCTGACTAAAGTGCAGGTTCCATGAGAGCAGATAACTTGTCCATTGTAATTTCTCGTGCCAGATATTTCATATAAGCTTCCCAGGCTAGGTACTAATATAAGACTTAATATAAAATATAGCTAATTTACTGAATGAATGATTTAAGCTTTTATTGTTGACTGAAAACTATCATGCTAAATATTAGTTACTCTACTCTCTTGTAATATGGTAAGCTACTTCAGGAACTATTGAGAATCTAAGAACTCCAGATTTCAGTACATTTTGAGTACTAAGGTATTCGGGTTAGTCTTTCCGAAGTTCATTGATTTATCTCTCTGTTGACAGTAAGTCTTCTTTGAGTAACTAATACTTCCACCCTACCTCATCTACTACTGTTTTGAAATCAAGAAGAGGCAATTTGGTATGCACTGTATGTAAAGTAAAGGTGAGAAGGTTTAGATAGAGATCAATTTACAATCATCTGCTTGATAAAATTTTACCAAGTGAGCACACCCCTGTAACTCCCTCACAAATCAATAAATATAAATACAATCTACAATTGGGAGGCTCATTTTACTTCATCTCAGTAATTATTTGTTCTCAAAGATTAGAAAATATCTTTGATTTCTATCACCATCAATTAGCTTTTGTTTAAACTTTTACAAAAAGAGAATCAGAAATAGGTTTGTTTTTATTTTTGTTTTTGTTTTTGCTTCTTTGGCTGATCAGGACCTTTACAAAATTTATCCGTATTGTTGCATGAACGGTAGTTCATGCTCATTGTTGTATAGCATTTTATGGCATATTATTCATTNCATTGCTGACAAACATTTGGGCCCTTTCTAGTTATTGGTTGTTACAAGTATTGCTACTGTGAAGATCCTGGTTCACATATGTTCATATATCTGATAGATATTTCTGTAGGATTAGAATTGCATATTTAGCTATAATAGATCTAGCAAAACTAGATGTCCAAATGGTGTGATATTAGTTGCTGCACACCATTGTCAACTTTTGAAATTATCAGCCTTCTTAATTTGCCATTATAGTACTTGTGAAATTGCATCACATTGTCATATTAACGGGCCAATTCCTGATGAAGTCAAACTTCTTTTTATATGTTTATTGGCAATTCGGATTTTTTTAAAAGTTCCTGTTCAAATATTTTGATTTTTGTCTCTATTTGTCTTTGTAATTTGATTCTATCTCTATTTCTCTATTTGTCCTTGATGTGTAGAAGGTGTGTGTGTGTGTGTGTGTGTGTGTGTGTGTGTGCGTGTGTGTGTGTACACACATCCTGGAAATGTCTTTGTCAGATAATACATTGCAAATATGTTCTGCCATTCTGTGATGTCTTTTAACATTCTTTCTTTCATCTTTTAACATTCTTAACGGTGAGTCTTGATGGGCAGAAATTTTAATTTTCATAAAAATAGCTTGATTTTTTTCCTTCTATGGTTAATCAATTTTGTGCTATGCTACTCCACATTCATGAAAATATTCTCCAATGTTTTGTTTTAGAAGGCTTATCATTACAGCTTTGATATTTAGGCTTATTATCCATCTTAAATTAATTTTCATGTTTGATTTGAAGTACTAGTTAAGATTCATTCACAAACAAAACCACAACTAGGCAAATCATAATCAAATCGCTAAAAACTGATATGGTTATGTGAAATGGTAATTTATTAGAGGGATTTACATTTTGGATAGTGATTTTGAATAGCAGTTTAAAAGAATTTTGAGGCTTGTTTAATTATCTGGCCTCAGAATTCCAAATGAAGCTTTAAGGTGGCAGGACAGATATATGTTTAATTTTCAGAGAAAATACCTGAACGATTTCCAAAGTGGTTGTTAAGATTTTCTACATCCAACAGCAATGTAGAAGAATTTTAGTTTCTCCATATTCTTGCTAACACTTTTCAATCTTAGCTGGAGCAGTGGGTTATCTCATTATAGTTTTAACATTTTCATGATAACTAGTGATGTTGAGTACCTTTTCATGCACTCATTTGAAATTCATGTATCTTCCTTTACGAAGTGCCTATTCAAGTCTTTGCCCATTTTTAAAGTTTATTTATTTATTTTATTTATTTTGAGAGAGAGGGAGAGAGGGAGGGGAGCAGGGGGAAGGAGGGAGGGAGAGGGAGAGGGAGAGAGAGAGAGAGAGAGAGAGAGAGAGAGAGAGAGGAGGAGAGATTGAGAATCCCAAGCAGGCTCTGCACTGCCAGAGTGAGCGCAACGTGGGGCTTGAATTCATGAACATGAAATCATGACCTGAGCTGAAAACAAGAGCTGGACACTTAACTGACTGAGACAGCCAGGTGCCCCTCTTTTGCCCATTTTAAAAATTAAGTTTTGCTGAGTATTTAGAACAAAAGTTGGCATTCTCAGTGTTAATACTGTTGAAAGGAGAAGAGTACAGACAAAATAGATAAGAATACAAGTGCAATAAAAGTAGACTTGACCTCATGGAAACCAGTTGGGAATAATAAGGGGACAGAGTGTTTGGACAGAATCCCAGAAGATTTAGAGTCAGAATTTAAGCCTATGAATCTGTTATTATTTACTACTTGAATATCAGCTTATTCACAACAAGGGGAGGTCTAGCTTAATAAAACACTGTTTTCTCTTTTTTTCTTAAATAATCTGAGGCTTAATCCTTTGTATTCAACTTTTAGAGTATTTTCCTTTTTAAACATTAATAAATTATTTGCATTTCAAATGACACTTGGTAGCTATTAATAAGGTTTCACATATTTTGAAAATGTAACCTAATAAAATATTTATGTCTGGACGCTGCTGAAATTGAAAGCATTCAATTTCTTTATATGTTCTACCATTCATCAGGTTCTTATCATGATATCCATGTCTTATTTTTCCTTTATTGTTAAAAGTAAAATGATACATTTCATAGGTAACTTATGAGAAATAGGGAATTGTGTGCACTTATAAGATATTCAGGAGCTCAGGATTCAATGGCATGTGGTGTGAAAAGAGAATTGAGGTCATTCACTTAAATCTAGATGTACAGGGCACCCAGTTTGACACATACGTTATGGAAATAAACATGTTTTGCAAATTTTTTTGGAACATCAAACTAAAATAAAACATCAAAATAAAAACTGTGTTTTTACCAAATATTGAACATTTTTTAGAAATATGCTTCCAGAATGATACTTTAGCAAGTTAAAGCAGGACAAGGAGTTCCCACCAGCGTTCTGGCACATTCACCTCAAAAGTACTCTGATGCTAGGGGTACCTGGGTCATTCAGTCGGTTGGGTGTCCAACTTTGGCTCGGGTCATGATCTCAAAGCCTGTGAGTTTGAGCCCCACGTCAGGCTCTGTGCTGACAGCTCAGAGCCTGGAGCCTGCTGCAGATTCTGTGTCTCCCTCTCTCTCTGCCCTTCCTTTGCTCATGCGCTATTTCTTTCTCCTTCAAAAATACACATTAAAAATTTTTAAAGTACTCTGATGCTACTTAACATCCTCTGTCTTCCTTTAAGTTATATTAATTCCAAGATGCTTATCTTTATTTGATATCATAGCAATATAAAGAGAATCTCAATTTCCCAGATCATGTTACTGCCTTTGAAAAAAAAAAAAACTGCCATCACTCCAAAAAAAGAAAAACCCAAGGTTGGCTATTATGCAAAGCTAGTAAATGAGAGTTCTATCTTTTCTGTTTCTCTATTTTCAATACTCTATTGTTATCAATTATCTATCAAAAGCTATAAAAGATGTTTACTGAAACGTGTGAAGTCTCAGAATATAGCTAAAGATAAATGCTAAATTATATATAATGTAATCTGCCTGCATAAAAGAACAATATTGTAGATTACATTTTCAACTATGCCACACACTTATCATCAACAGAAAACAAGAGTTAGCCACGGAGTCACACCAGCCCATGCCAATTTTGTTATTTCATATGCTGTTCTCAAAGCAACAGCTCTGGAAGAAATCCAAATGGAAACTCAATTCAACAGCACTCTATTCCAAAGGGTTTGTGATGGCACTAGAAGTATAACAAATGTGACTTGAGGGCACAATGTTCTAAGAAAAAATAACGTATCGCACATGAAAATGAGCTGATTATAACTAGTGGGGGGCAAATTATAATATGCACATGGATATTCTGATAAATAAGAACACAAAAACATTTTAGCTACATGAAATAATATATCTACACACTCAAATTCTGAAGTTTTTCTATCTGATTTCATTTCAGCTCAGAATTCTTTTTGCACTTTACATATTAAATTTTATTACTGCTAGTATTACAACCTGTTGCTTTGCTTTCCTTTCCTTAGGAAATGTTTCTTCTCTTTCCATTTATTGTAAACTAAATGAAGCTATTTATTGTCAGATGAGAAACATGCCAACAATATCTATTTGTATACAGAAGTAGAAAAGTCTTAGGCAGAAAGAGCGTTTTCTTTTTCCTGAGGTAACAAAATATGTCATGTAAATACAAATGTTTCATTTACATTAGTGTAAATATGAGGTGAAAATAGAAAATTCTCACCTATTTGGGAGCTCCCGGGTGGCTCAGTCAGTTAGGTGCGTGACTTTGGCTCAGGTCATGGTCTCATGGTTCGTGAATTCAAGCCCCGTGTCAGGCTCTGAGCTGTCAGCACAGCCTGCTTCAGATTCTGTGTCTCCCTCTTTCCCTGACCCCCCACTCAATCTCCCTCCCTCTCTCTCTCTCTCTGTCTCAAAATGCTACACATTTAAAAAATTTTAAAGATTTAAAATTATCACCTTCTTAATGATTTCCTTGGGCATAAGACCAGCACAAGTCCAGCAATGCTAGGGCAATTTTCTCATAAATTTGCTAGATTTATTAGAAAGATGTTGGTTAGAAATACTTGTGTGTGTGGGGGGGGCGGCGGGGGGGTTATACAGTACTTAAGCCATCTTCCCTTGCATCACTCCAAAATCTTGACTCCAANTCTGTGTCTCCCTCTTTCCCTGACCCCCCACTCAATCTCCCTCCCTCTCTCTCTCTCTCTGTCTCAAAATGCTACACATTTAAAAAATTTTAAAGATTTAAAATTATCACCTTCTTAATGATTTCCTTGGGCATAAGACCAGCACAAGTCCAGCAATGCTAGGGCAATTTTCTCATAAATTTGCTACAGATTTACTAGACAGATGTTGGTTAGAAATACTTGTGTGGGGGGGGGGCGGCGGGGGGGTTATACAGTACTTAAGCCATCTTCCCTTGCATCACTCCAAAATCTTGACTCCAAGGATAAAAATTTGGTCCAAATATGAAACATGGCAATCAGAAGAAAGGAGTTCCCTTCTTTCTCCGTTACATTTAAGTTTCACTGTAAAAGTGTCTGTATTTCCTTAAGAAAACACAAATATTCAGTGGGTTAAATTCACTAAAGTACACTAGAAAGCAGCTTCTCTTTCCCTCTACTTCACAGCCTTCCAACCTTCTTTCTGATCTCCCTGTCCTGACCTTTTGATGGCAACTGAAGCCTATCTTATGAGTTTACAGTGACTTTCAGATATTAGAAAAATCTCAATTTCATATATTAATAATTTCATCCCAACCCATATCAAAACATCAATTTCTTCATCCATTTAAATACTTCCCCAATCTAGTCTAACCCATGGCAAAGCAAGTAGCATTAAGGAAAGGGCCACACACTGTCTATTCTTTTACTCAGGTTTGTGGAGCCTAAAGCATTTACAATTTGGGGAGAGGCACTCTCTTTACAAAAAATACTACAAATTAGTAATGCAAAATTTGGTCCATGGCAACCCCAGGTGATCTATGCAAATCAGACACTCTGAAGTTTCAGCTTCATTAGCTTCAAGGTAAATCCATCCTTATCTTCACCTTGCACTTCCTCTCTTCCTCCTCATCCTCTTGGTTTTTCCAAGAACTAAAGCACAATGAAGAACGTTTTGATAAATGAAAAGTTTTTTTTAGTAGGTAGAATTATTGGCTGTTCTTTCTTGGTTCACACTGACTGTTTATTTGCCAAAGACTATGAATCTGGAGTTCTCACTTGTCCAGCAAGAGTGGGGATTTAGAATTGAATACGAGAGAGGCTAATGTCCAGGAGGAGACAAGAGCCCCAAGCAGGGGTTTTGTCTCCATATTTATTGAGCTCTCAAGATATTACACTCGTGGTGAACGTGAACAAAACAATCAGACAGTAATTATTAACTTATATGTGTAAGAAGCAAAGGGTCAAAAAAAAAAAAAAGAAGCAAAAGGTCTTGTGGGAAAGTGGTGTTTGTGATCAAGTACAATAATATATTGGCATCAGATGGGAAATAATTTCCTGCAGGTAATATAACAAGTTCCTCATGATCATGAGACTATCTCACTAGCTAACCTCGGGTATTTTTGCCCCAGAGTGTCAGCTTTCCACCGTAAACCTTTTTCTAACCCATTTATGTAAGTAGAACCCATTTCCCTGACGTTATTGCCCTCTGTCATGGCAAACATCCAAACACTTGTACTTTTATGAAGCATGTTATCAGATTCTTTATGAACCACCTCCCCTCTCTACCCATACCATGGTGACTTCCACTATTATATGTTCTATGGTGAAAATGTGGCAATCCTGAGCTAACATTTTGATTTCACTCTCGGTTAGTGCTTCTGACAGTATACCACACTCACTCTTCTCTATGGCAAGCATGTTTTTTATTTTAATTGGTGAGAGAGGGGCAGTACCTTCATTAATAGTTCAGTCTAGCTATCTTCCACAGCATCCACTTGGCTCAAAGAAACATAAACCGCCTTGTTTGTCAAATTATAGAATTTCAGCTTGCTTCTAAATATAGTTTCTCTTCTCTTTACCTCATCAATCTACGGGTACTCTGGGCATCCTCTGAGCTTCAGAATTTTCTTTTTAAATTTTTAAATGTTTATTTATTTATTTTGAGAGACAGAGAGCATGAGTGGGGGAGATGCAAAGAGAGAGGGAGAGAGAGAGAGTTCCAAGAAGGTTCTGCACTGTAAGCACAGAGCCAAAATCAAGAGTCCAGCGCTTAACTGACTGAGCCACCCAGGCACTCCCAGCTTGAGAACTTTCAATGGGAGAGTCAGGCTGAAGTTTCCTTGCCACCAAAGTTCAAGCTCTCCTAAAATCTCAATACTCTCTACCCTGATAGCAACACCCTGGGTTTCTGAGCTCAGGAACATTCAGTCAGGAAGTAGAAAGTCAATTTCTCCTCCTTGACCCTGACTTCTCCTAATCTCTTCAAGGGTTTTTAGACCTTTTTAATTTACTTTAAGGGGTACCTACAAGGTGGAGAGGGAAATGCTGACAGTTATCTTTATTCTTATAAATTCCTTCACTTGAAGAAATCCTATCCTCACCAATATACCCCTAGACTCAATCTACATAGGTTTCAGGTGAGAAATGGTTACTGAGCTATACGGACTTTTTTTTTAATCAGTTCCACTATAATATGTTTAGTATCTCTCTTTGGTTTGTGGTATTTTGATCAGCAACCAATAGCAGAAGCAATGTGGCTTTAGCTGAGATTATAAGGTAATGGAAAGGCCCCATTCTAAATGTTGTGATTTTCTTTCCTGCCTGTGAAATTTAGCCGAAATTAAACATGGGCTTCATGACCTAGAGATAGAGCAGTTATATGGATTCAACCAGAATTCTGTTCATTTATGGTTTATGGAATACCAGTGTGAAGGTTTGAAAAAAATTGCACACACATTATATAAGAGAGGAGATGGACTTTCAGTGATGTCTCAAAATTATCAGCGTTTAAGATATGTGGGGGCTCATACTCCTTCTCTTTTTTGCACCTGGATTCTTGATTGGTCCTTATTAAAGGAAGTTTTTATAATTTCAAAAAAAATTTTCCACTTTACACTTTCTAAAAATGTTTTAGCAGCTATTCATTGTGCATTGGCCAGAGTCCAGCTTTAGTCACTTGGTTATTTAAACCTCTTGTTATCAGAGTTGAGCCTTCTGGACAGTCATATTTTTATTCTACTCCATCTTATTCTATCCATTCTAGATAGTCGATTGCTCAAACACACCCCCATGAATTTATTTATACCCTCTCTACTCCCAGAATTCTCCTTTTTCTTCTACCTTATCTCAATTCATTCTTCAATAAAATCTCTGTAATACATCAACACAGAATAGATGATCATTGTTCAGAAATGCTAATATAATTTTTCTGCTTATGAGATACAATCGGTTGGTTATATATTGTTGTTGTTTCTTTCCAGGCACTAGCATTGAGCCAGTACCCTATTCTGAACATACATAGTGATTTGACTTCCTAAAGGCATTGTAATCTATGAGACTTTGCCTTACATGCATAGAACTATGTTTTCAAGGTCCTTATTAAATCTTGTATTCTTAAGAGTAACTAAGAATAGAATAATGAAGAGGTTCTTTTCATCTTGTATCAACCACATAAGAGTCACACGGTAAGAAGCGACAATCTCCTCTTCTTCTCCACCATCTGCTTGGCAGCCTCAAAGCAGCAACCATGCATGAATGCATCTCCATCCATGTTGGCCAGGCTGGTGTCCAGATTGGCAATTCCTGCTGCGAGCTATAATGCCTGGAACATGGTATCCTGCCCAATGATCAGATGCCAGTGACAAGACCATCGTGGTGGGGGGAGGATTCCTTCAACACCTTCTTCAGTGAAATGGGTGCTGGCAAGCATATGCCCAGGGCTGTATTTGTAGACCTGGAACCCATGGTCAGTGATGAGGTTCACACTGGCACATACCACCACCTTTTCCACCCTGAGTACCTCATCGCAGGCAAGAAAGATATTGCAATAACTGTGCCCAAGGACACTACACCATTGGCTACAAGATCACTGACTTTGTCTTGGACTGATATCAGAAACCTGACAGCCATGTGCAGACTTCAGGGTTTCTTGGTTTTCCACAGCTTTGCAGGGGGAACTGATTCTGGGTTCACCTTGCTAATGGACTGTCTCTCTGGTGATTATGGCAAGAAGTCCAAGTTCGAGTTCCGCATTTACCCAACTACTCAGGTTTGCACAACTGTAGCTAAGCCCTATAACTCCATCCTTGCTTCCCACCAGCCCAGAGCACTCTGATTGTGCCTTCGTGGTAGACAATGAGGCCATCTATGACATCTGTCATAGAAACCTTAATATTGAACGCCCAATTTACACTAACCTGAATAGATTGGTAGGTCAAATTGTGTTCTCTGTCACTGCTTCCCTCAGATTTGATGGAGCACTGAATGTTGATCTGACAGAATTTCAGACCAACCCAGTGCCCTATCCTTACAACTACTACTCTCCAGCCACATATGCCCATGTCATGTCTGCTGAGAAAGCCTACCATGAACAGCTCTCTGTAGTAGAGATCACTGATGTGTACTTAGAGCCAACAACCAGATGGTGAAATATGATCCTTGCCGTGGTGAATGCATGGCCTGATGCTTGTAATACCATGGCAACATGGTTCCCAATGATATCAATGTTGCTATTGCCACCATAAAGACCAACTATACCATCCAGTTTGTGGACTGGTACTCCACTGGCTTCAAAGTTGTCATCAGTTACCAGCCTCCCACTGCAGTGCCTGATGGAGACCTGGCCAAAGTACAATGGGCTGTGTGCATGCTGAGCAACAGTACAGCCATTTTTGGGGCCTGGCCTCACCTGGACCACAAGTTTAACTTGATACATGCCAAATATGCCTTTGTTCCCTGGTATGTGGGTGAGGGCATCGAGGAGAGGGAGGTTTCTAAAGCCTATGAGGACACGGTTGCCCTTGAGAAGGATTATGAGGAGGTTGGTGTGGTTTTGCTGAAGGAGAAGGTGAAGAAGAAGGAGAGGAAAACTATACTAAAGTAAAAAATGTCACATAGTTTTGCTTTTATAAGGAAGTTTACTCTGTTTTAAACATTGAAAAGTTGTACTCTGATCAGTTAATTTTTATGTAGCAGTGTATACTCATATACAATTACTGACCTATGCTTTAAAACAATACTTTGTTACAGATTCAGGCTGTCTATTATTCTGATGGGTTTGAATAAAACATTCCCTGTCTTATATGAAAAAAAAAAAAAGAAGAAGAAGAAGAACAGGGGCACCTGGGTGGCTCAGCAAGATAAGCAGCCAACTCTTGATTTTGGCTCAGGTCATGATCACACAGTTCATGAGATCCAGACCCACATCAGGTTCTGTGCTGACAGAGAAGAGCCTGCTTGGGATTCTCTCTCCAAATCACTCTCTGTCTGCCCCTCCCCCACTCATGCTGTCTTTATTTCTCAAAATAAATAAATAAGGAAAAGAAAAGAATTAAGATAATTTACTTCTTTTTCTTTCAGAAAGCATATGCATGAGGAACAAAGATAGATGGGAAACAATTCATCAAGGAAGCTGTGACAACTTGCCATGACATATTTTGTATTATCAACTATGTCTAGCCGAGCAAGGGGCAGTATCAGGTCAGTAAAAAGGGTTGGAGAAGACTTTTTTTCCTCCTCTTCCCTGCTCCTTCTTCATTCCATTTTGATTAGATCACATTAAATACTGTTTATTTGACTTTGTCACTCAAATCATCATTATAACAGACAAAGATGAGGATCAGAACTTCTCATTCTTTTCCAAGACCATAGAGTGTATACGTAGCTTATATTTCTGTCATTTGTGTTATTGGTTAGAAAGAGGGGTTAATAGAGATCCTATAGTTATTTCCAGAATGCACCATACCCACTTATTCAAGTGTTCATATATTACAACTCTTTCCTTTGTTTCCACCCTTGACTCCCTTCAATCCATTATAATTTCAGAAACTGATGTGATGCTTTAAATTATAATTCACACAATTTTCCTTGCTGGTCTAAAACTGACAATAATCTGCCATAATATCCAAATTAAAGTCAAAGTCCTTATAATTAACTTCAAAGTACTGTATGACTGCCCACTACTGTCCATTCCATCCTATAATTTCACTTCATTTACTACTACTTTCCCCCTTTCTCTTTCACCTTCAGCAGCAACTCCCCAGGTCCTTTGCACTTGCTGTCCCATCAGCCTGCAATGCTCATCTTCCCAATTGTCCCATGACCTTTTCTCCCACTTTCTTCAGCCTTTTTACTTTTTCAAATGTCACCTTCCCCTATACCACCCTATTTACAATGACATTTCCTCCACCTCGTTCACAGTTTTGTTTTTTCCGCAGCTCTACATTTTAACCAACTTCTTTTATTTATTATGTTTTTCTTCAATGAATTGTACATTCCATGAGCACTGGAAGTATTGTGTATATGTTCATTCCTACATCTCTAGCCTTTAGCCCAGCACTTGACACCAAATAGGACCTCACTGAATACTTGTTGAATGAATGAAAGAGCACCTATATGAATGCCAGAGTACCAAGGCAATAGAGGATACACAAAAATGTGTAAAACATAACCTTTATGATCCAGGAGGCCACAATGTGTTTCAGGAGATCAATACAAACATAATGAAGATAAAATAACTAACGGAGGACTGTGGGGGAGAAGAAGGAGGGAAATGGGGAGGGGGAGAGGGAGGGAGGCAAACCATGAGAGATTCTTGAATGCTGAGAACAAACTGAGGGCTGATGGGTGTGGGGGGGAGGGGAAGGGAGGTGATGGACATAAAGGAGGGCACTTGCAGGGATGAGCACTGGGTATTATGTGGAAACCAACTTGACAATAAACTATTTTAAAAAAAGAAGATAAAACAAGTACAAAATGTGTTACAAAAAAGTACTATGGTTAAGACTTCTTTGAATTTGAGTAGAACAACAACAATAATTATGCTTAATCCTGTAGAATGAGATTTAAATATAAGACAAAGGAGGTAAAAACTAATTCTCAGCTAATAACCAAGCACAAGAAAAACTAAAAGGCAATGTTAGGCAAATATATTGCCCACTGAGGTGGAGTCAATAATGCAGTTTGATGAAAGTGTTGAGTATGAGGAAATAGAGTGCAGATAGAAAGGTTAGATTGGTGCTACGTCAGAGAAGATTTTTAATGTCAGATGCAGAGAGTGAGTGGTATTTTATGGACAGCCGGGGACCTTGTAAAATTTTCGAGCATGAAAATGGGATGCTCATGCCTGTGTTTTGGAGAAAGAAATGGTAGTGAGGGGAAGGGCAAGGACAGATTGGAAGCAGAGAGATTAGTTAGAAAATTATTAAAATATTTGGGGAAGCCCAAATAATGAGGGCTAAAGTAGGTAGTAGCAATGGGAACAGAAATGAAAGAGTAGATTTCAGGGATAACAGAGGGTAGGATGGAAAGAACTAGGTGACTAATTTAATGTGTTTATTATAAATGTGCTGTCCATTATCCATGCTGATAATGTTTTGGCCCAACTCTCAATGAGAATGATCATCTGAATTAAAAATTTTGTTGTATTTTGACTCAGTCCTGGGATCTTACAGGTACTTGAATGTGAAAATATGTTTAGAAGCAGGAAGTCTAAGGATCCTTTTTTGTACTGCGGTAAGAATTCATATGGAATAAAAATGTACTCCTAGCCTGAAATTTCCAGTGATGTCAGGAGCTCAGAGTTAGACTAATTTGTGCCTGTAACCATCAGATTCTAACAATGGTCTGGCACATATGGGAAACCAGTCATCCTCATTTGCCTCAATTCCACTAGGGAATGATAAAAGAAAAAAAAATATTCTTAACATGAAACATTTCATGCTTGCAAGAGGAAGATGAGCGTCTCTTTCGATGAGAATAAAACCTCCAAAAATATCCATCAAATTTGAGCAGGAGGCTTGTATAGCAGAAAACAAAACACAACAAAGAAATAAAGGTGATCAAAACATGCTCAGAATAGCTGAGCAGCAAACAAAGACAGAAAGGGTTATGTTGGGGACACAGAAACATAATTGGATTCCTCTGCCAA
This sequence comes from Crocuta crocuta, assembly GCF_008692635.1. Taxonomy (NCBI): domain Eukaryota; kingdom Metazoa; phylum Chordata; class Mammalia; order Carnivora; family Hyaenidae; genus Crocuta; species Crocuta crocuta. The sequence goes on along the minus strand of NW_027530356.1, from coordinate 939,177 downwards.
TCCTGGTAATTAAAATAGAGACACTCCGTACCTTAGTTGCTCTGCAATCTCATAATATATTTGAGATTAACAACCCTTGAATCTTGGTTTTACTGCTATATTATTTGAATATACAATATGTATCGCTTGCCATTTTCAGAATACACACATCAAGGTTCCTGGAGAGCTGAGAAGATTTAGAAGCAGCTAATGAGAGAGCCTGACTCATGCTCTCCATCTCACTTTCCTTGCTGCCATGGATATTTTGGCCAAATTTGAACAGAAACAAACAGAAAAGCGGAAGTAGCAAGGTTTGGAGTGATTTAAACCTTCACTTTCCTATTTCAGAGGAAAAAAACCCAAAACACCAAGTTGCTGCTCTGTAGCTTCACATAGTCTCTTCTGTTTTGCCAGCATGGNGAAGGGCAAGGACAGATTGGAAGCAGAGAGATTAGTTAGAAAATTATTAAAATATTTGGGGAAGCCCAAATAATGAGGGCTAAAGTAGGTAGTAGCAATGGGAACAGAAATGAAAGAGTAGATTTCAGGGATAACAGAGGGTAGGATGGAAAGAACTAGGTGACTAATTTAATGTGTTTATTATAAATGTGCTGTCCATTATCCATGCTGATAATGTTTTGGCCCAACTCTCAATGAGAATGATCATCTGAATTAAAAATTTTGTTGTATTTTGACTCAGTCCTGGGATCTTACAGGTACTTGAATGTGAAAATATGTTTAGAAGCAGGAAGTCTAAGGATCCTTTTTTGTACTGCGGTAAGAATTCATATGGAATAAAAATGTACTCCTAGCCTGAAATTTCCAGTGATGTCAGGAGCTCAGAGTTAGACTAATTTGTGCCTGTAACCATCAGATTCAAACAATGGTCTGGCACATATGGGAAACCAGTCATCCTCATTTGCCTCAATTCCACTAGGGAATGATAAAAGAAAAAAAAATATTCTTAACATGAAACATTTCATGCTTGCAAGAGGAAGATGAGCGTCTCTTTCGATGAGAATAAAACCTCCAAAAATATCCATCAAATTTGAGCAGGAGGCTTGTATAGCAGAAAACAAAACACAACAAAGAAATAAAGGTGATCAAAACATGCTCAGAATAGCTGAGCAGCAAACAAAGACAGAAAGGGTTATGTTGGGGACACAGAAACATAATTGGATTCCTCTGCCAATCCTGGTAATTAAAATAGAGACACTCCGTACCTTAGTTGCTCTGCAATCTCATAATATATTTGAGATTAACAACCCTTGAATCTTGGTTTTACTGCTATATTATTTGAATATACAATATGTATCGCTTGCCATTTTCAGAATACACACATCAAGGTTCCTGGAGAGCTGAGAAGATTTAGAAGCAGCTAATGAGAGAGCCTGACTCATGCTCTCCATCTCACTTTCCTTGCTGCCATGGATATTTTGGCCAAATTTGAACAGAAACAAACAGAAAAGCGGAAGTAGCAAGGTTTGGAGTGATTTAAACCTTCACTTTCCTATTTCAGAGGAAAAAAACCCAAAACACCAAGTTGCTGCTCTGTAGCTTCACATAGTCTCTTCTGTTTTGCCAGCATGGTGTGTGTGTGTGTGTGTGTGTGTGTGTGTGTGTGTGTGTGTGTGTGATTTCACCAGTGCCTTGTAAAAATGAAAGATATAAAATGCATTGTTGGCTTGGGCTGCCTGACTGGGTTATCTGTGAGGGACTGTTATCTTCGTTGATACTGCCTTACCCCACACCCCAAAACACACTCCCTGTCTCAGATCTCATCTGTGGAGAGGGTGGGGGAACTCGGGTCTCCTCACTGGCCTTTGGCCTTACCTGGCTGTTGCCCGCAGGTAATCCACAGCTGGCTGGCCACGCCAACCAGCCACACACAGTAGACTCTGCACATACAAGAGCCCCTCTGCTGCTGAAAGGCTTTTCCAAATAAATATGGTAATTTCGGCCAAATTCCTGCTTGCGGGATGATGAGGGCTCCTCCATACTCTTGTGGATCTGCTTGTCAGGCGGCAGAGATGGTATTACAAAGGGGACAGGAAGTGCCCGCTAGTAATTAATATTATGTCTTGTCCCGAAAGACATTCCTGGTCTCTTATATGTTAGTTAGCTGATCCTCCAAATCCTCTGAGAGGTAATGATGAAGTTCATATAAACACTGAGGTTTCTATCTAATTCCAGCTATTAAAAGGGAGGGGGGCAAACAAACACATAAAGCAGGTTGGTAATGCCCACGAAAAATCTCAGCAATATTGGGTGCGCAATCCAGAGGACAGGGACTTCAGGGGTAGTTTTTCTGGCTGCAGGGGTAGTTTCCAGTAGGTCTGATCATGGTGAGGGGTAGTCCAAGTAGCCTGGAGTAAAAGGAAGTTAGGCTCAAAGAGAAAGTGTAGGAAGTCTCTGCTAAATTTTACTTCTGTTTCATCCCTGGACTAACACCTTTTACAGAACAAAAGCCTGCCAACAGCAGGCTGGCACTAGTTCAGCCTGGCGTGGCGGAAAACAGAACCTCGTTTGTGGCCACCCTGTCTGGTTAGTGGACGAGCAGGTGAGCAGGTGACCGGAGGTAACTCAGTGATTGTTTTTACCTCAGTGTACACATCTGTCCGTCTTTAGAGGGTCCCAGTGATAGTGAGAGAACACATGGAAATTCATACTTTTAAAAATGACTTAAATTATACTTCACCTACATGTTGGCATTAAAATAATAGGCATTACTAAGGTAAATGTCTAATCTAAGCCTGTGGAAAATCCTGTAATTCCTGCTTTTAATCATGCATTTATTCAATAGATATTTACTGCAAGCTTTGCTGTGGAATCAGTGGCTGTTGGGCAGTACATGTGATGATCACTGTTTTCAGAGGGTTTAAAGACTAGCGATCAAGTTGGTTGGATAATGCTTGAGAAAAATAGAATGTTATAAGTAGATGTGAATGCTGTTAGCCTAATAAAACATTAGAAGAAGTGACTGGAGAGAACAAAGACTGATTTCTTTTTTAAAAATAAGAAAATGTATCCCTCCAACCCACCCACCCCTATCTCCTATGTAACTTTGTTACAATTTTAAAAGGACTAAGAGATTATAGGGGAGAGAGTCCAGCCCCACTACAGTTCCATGAATGCTGAGTATGATCTCCCTCCAAAGAACAAAACTAACCAGTAGAAATCTGATCATTGTGCTGTCTCTAAGAGGAAATGCCATCCTATCTCTGTGACTTGGTTTAGGGGAAAAATTCCAATTTGTGATTTACTGGGTTATCTTCATTATTTCAGGGGGATCATACCATCTCTTGATTCTCGACAGCCAAATATTTTTAATTCATATACAATAAAAAGAAAACATGACACACTTTACCTTGAGGATGGAAGGCAAGGAACTGTAAAATAAAACAACTGATGAAGGGTCAAAACTCGTCCAATATGGACAATCTTTGCATTCATAAGAACTTTATTTTTTAAAGACACCATTTCTTTAGCACCTATTAGAAAAATCAAAATATATTTTTCATCCAGAAAAGTCACACTAACTTCTTGTAACTATTTCTGTCAGTGGAAAAATGCCCTTATTGAAACGAACCTTAATTCTTCTGAACACCAATACTGTTCTAATGGCTGTTGGAGTCTGGGTATTTGAGTTCAAGTAGAATTTGAAGATCCAAAAATATCAGGGGAAAAATGCTCAAGTTTGGGTCCACATATGCTCTTGTAGGAGTTACACTTCGCAGCAGATGCTCCAGGGGAGAAGAGAAGCAGATGTAGCTGTGGAGAGGAGCTGGCCTCGGCTCTGGGATGCAGTTCCCCAAAGCCGGGGCTCAGTGCTTGTGAATCTGGGAGCTGCACCGCATTATGGCGGGTGCAGTGGTTCAGCTGTTATTAGTGTCATTGTGCCCTGATTGCAGGCACTCAAGTGTTCAGAGGGGGAATCAGGGATACCAAATGGAGAAAAACAATACACAGGAGCCTAATATCTTTAAGCGGGTAAATTATCTTTTCCTTGAGAAAGCAGAAAATGTTAATGGCTGAGTCTGCCAAGACATTTTATAATAGAGGTAAATAAAGAAACAAAAGATTGCTCCAGTACTTGTGTGTGCAATTAAAGCATGTCATTCGCTACCCTGAATGAATCTAGGATCACTGACATAAATGTATGGATATATCATAAAAAGGTGCAATTTGGCTTGACTTCTGTCTTTATGAAAAATACTTTGTAACTGGAGATGTTTCATTTGTGCAGTAACACTTGATATAATATTTCTACACTATCAAAATTTGAGTAAAAGTAAGCTTTATTCCTATATATCTTCTATCTTGTCCCTCTTAAAATCTATCTTATTGGTCCATTTTTACATCAAGACTAAATTTTGTTAGGGGCGCCTGGGTGGCTTAGTCGGTTGAATATCTGACTTCAGCTCAGGTCATGATCTCGCGGTTCGTGGGTTCGAGCCCCGCGTCGGGCTCTGTGCTGACAGCTAGCTCA
>NW_027530356.1:931260-934443 GCF_008692635.1 Crocuta crocuta | reverse complement strand
AGCTCTCTGTCTCTCTCTCTCTCTCAGAAATAAATAAAAAAACATTAATTTTTAAAAAAGACTAAATTTTGTTAATCAAAGTTTCTTTTGTTTTAGGTGATAAGGTAGTTATTGATTTATAAAATTACGTTAGGGAGAACAAAAGCAGAGTCTGTGAAATGAGGGGTTGTCTGAAATAGCAGAGCTGAGCAGGCTCGACCTGCTCAACCTGCTCATTAGTGGCTGAGTCTCCCGGCCTGTCTCCTCTGTCTCAAGGGGGATGCTTTTACCTGTGACACTAAAAAAATTAGACCTACCTTCCCTTCTGGGTTACTCCTAGACACGTTGAAGAACTGACCTTACCCCCAAAATGTGCCTGCACTTGACTAGTTCACTGGGCAAATGGTAGAAGGCAATAAATAGAAGTTACTCTTCCAAGGTCACACGATGTACATTAGTATTTGACTGCTAAAATAAACTCCAGAGTGTCTTGCCCTCATCCCTCTCAAAATGACAAGTAGACTGATAGAAGAAAATATGTCATATTCTTAAGAGGAGGTGACATGACAAAGTAGAGTAATCATAGGATGTGTTTTCAGATCTCTTGGGTTCGTGTTCAAGCACTGCCTTTACCAGCTGTGACTAGTAAGTCATTTAATCTGCCAGAGCTTCATAACCCAAATATATTAAAGAATGATAATGCCTCTACCACCTAATTTACAGAGATCCCATGGTGATTGGATGTGAAATGGATATGCAAGCATATTTTCAACCCACAAGCATAAAATGTGCTATTGATATTTCCTTGTCCGTGGCATGTTCTCAATATAATATGCACATATTCAATGAAAGGCTTGTACCTTCTAAATAAGGCAAAATAAACAGGATGGGCCCTCCCTACCACTAAAAAGAAGAAGGAGGAGGAGGAGGGAGGGGGGCAGACAAAAGGAAAGGTGGAAGGTACAAGCTCTTCAAAAAACATTTAGCTTATCTACTGAAACTGACATTTCATATACGTTGAAAGTAGACTCTTCCCTCACACATATTGAAAATATATTCAATTTCCAGAATTCTCATCCTGGTTTGGAAGTTGATATCTTTTCTTGGTCTCACATCTCATTTTTATTTTTAGCTGAAAAGGGAAATTTGCACTCATTGAAAAGAAAGATATTTTGGATTTGTTACTTAAATGTCTACATTTAAGACATGGGTGTTTATTCAATATGTTTTTTATAATGACAGCTCTTAAAATATGGAATAAATATCATTTGATTATGACAAATAATATAATGAATCCAACTACAAAATATGAAAACTGATTGAATCATTTTACAATGCAAGTTAAATCATAATGAAATAATTTGAGTTTAATTTGAATGTAATAACCCATTACATCTTCACATCTTTTCTTTCTTTTAATATAGTGAACTAATTATGTCCTTAAAACCTTTATATACAAACATTTATAAGGGCCAGAAAAGTATTCTGCTCTATGAACTCCAAAAACACTTAGGATAAAAATATATGTTTCAGATAAATTCAGTAGATTACTGTTGAGAAATTATTTTTATACACTTCACTGTCATGTAGAGCATAGTGCTTATTTTTTTTCAGATTTTCCAGTCACTTTTATTTATTTTAATATTTTTAAATCTTATGTTCTTCCCTTTTCCTGCTTATTTTTAATTCTTTGGTGATATGAAAAATAAACAGCCTGCTTTAATTCTCTTAGAGTTTTCATTTACAATTTTAATGTTCATTTATTTTTGAGAGAGAGAGCAAGGGAGCAGGGAAGGGGCAAAGTGAGAGGTGGACAGAGAATCTGAAGTGGATTCTGCACTGACAGCAAAGAGTACTACGTGGGGCTCAAACTCACAAACTCAAAAAACCATGAGATCATGACCTGAACCAAAGTCAACGCTTAAGCAACTGAGCCATCCAAGCACCCCTACATTTTTTTTACTTAAAAAAAAATAAAGTTTATTTATTTATTTTGAGACAGAGAGAGACAGAGAGACTGTGAGAGCAAGAGATGTGTGAGGAGAGAGGGAGAGAAAGGAACCCAAGCAGGATCAGCGCTGTAGGCACAGAGCCCAATGTGGGACTTGAACTTATGAACCATGAGATTATGACCTGAGCCAAAACCAAGAGCCTTCAAGGACTGAGCCACCTAGGTGCCCCTACATTTTTAAAGCATGGATTATTCTCTAATTATATTATCACAAGTTACCATAGTGGTTGAGTTCTCCTTTCTGTAAGATGAGGACATTTTACTATTTTTAACTCTTGCCTTTCCAACTTCTGAATTTTAGTTCATATTAACTGGCATTTCGACCCAGAGTACCCTTTCCACTGATAAGATTTTTTTCCCAGACCTACTTTATCATAGAGTTCTATTAGAATTCCCATTATAAATTTGACTTGTTTCAGCCTTTCAACTTTTCTAATAAACAAGACATAACAATAATAGATACTGCATACGTACACTGGAAAGTATTTTTAAAAATTTTCAGCATTATCTGGTGAAAAAACTGGCCACTTATTTTGAATCATTTGTTTCTATCATTGCGTCATTTATGATTTCCATTGTCTTATTCCAGACTTGATGAACCTATCAGTACTGTTTATAAAGGTTTTTGGAATTCATTTGTGATAGTTTTTAGTAAAGCATGCAGAAAAGAGAGGAAAAGAAAGACCATTGATGGTTTTCAAGTCAACAAGAATTTAAGCCACAGTCTATCTTTTAAAAACATAATATACACTTAATCATGGAAGAGGTCAATTCAGGGAAGTTGGTCAGGCAGTTTTTGTCCTATACAACCTCAGTAACTAAATTCAATCATAGGTGTAATAAATCCTCATCGGCAAATTGGCAAGGCCCATTAAAAATCATGTGCACTTGAGAAATCTGGCCTTGTGTAGCAACATGGATGGACTTTGAGGGTGTTATGCTGAGCGAAATAAGTCAGGCAGAGAAGGACAAATATCATATGTTTGCACGTATAGGAGGATTAGGAGGAACTTAACAGAGGACCATGGGGAAGAAGAAGGGAGGAAATAGTGGGGGAAAGGGAGAGAGGCAAACCATGAGAGACTCTTGAATGCTGACAAAAAATGAGGACTGATGGATGGGGGGGGAGGGGGGATGGGCACGGAGAGGGGCACTTGTGGGGATGAGCACTGGGTGTTATATGGAAACCAACT
>NW_027530356.1:914779-929199 GCF_008692635.1 Crocuta crocuta | reverse complement strand
ACATGGCAATGAGAAACAATGAAATCTGGCCATGTGTAGCAACATGGATGGACCTTGAGGGTGTTATGCTTAGCGAAATAAGTCAGGCAGAGAAGGACAAATATCATATGTTTGCACGTATAGGAGGATTAGGAGGAACTTAACAGAGGACCATGGGGAAGAAGAAGGGAGGAAATAGTGGGGGAAAGGGAGAGAGGCAAACCATGAGAGACTCTTGAATGCTGACAAAAAATGAGGACTGATGGATGGGGGGGGAGGGGGGATGGGCACGGAGAGGGGCACTTGTGGGGATGAGCACTGGGTGTTATATGGAAACCAACTTGACAATAAACTATTTGTAAAAAACAAAAAAACAAACAAACAAACATGTGAACTTGAGACCATTCAATGCAATTCTGGTTGCATAACCCTCTCACTATTGCTGCCACAATAATTCTCACGCTGAGGGGCGCCTGGGTGGCTTAGTCAGTTAAGCGTCCGACTCTCGCTTAGGTCATGATCTCGCGGTTCGTGGGTTCGAGCTCCGCATCGGGCTCTGTGCTGACTGCCAGCTCACATTATACCAGTCTTACTTAAGCAAAGACCGCCCCTTTCTTTTGGGCTTTCTTTTTGTCAGCCTTAATAAGGTGCTTCCTCTTACTGACCATGATGGTGCTACCCCAAGAACCAAAGATCTTTGATTATTATTGTTAAATTTATCTTAAAGAACATATTTTCCTCTTCAAAAATAATTTTTATCACTTGCTTTTTACTTTGGAATTAGACGTGTTTTGGAGTTACAGCCTTTTATACCTCAAACTTCCCTTCCGCTTCCTTATTTTGGTTTATTTCTGGTTTAACTGCCATGTGCTTTTCATTGACTGTTTTTGCTGGGTAACACAAAGGCATATTTCCTGAGCTCCTACATATGTGGGGTTGTTTTTCAATTAATTTCTCATGCGCTTGAAAACTTAGATATATGGAATTTTGGGTCAAACCATTACTTCAGCAAGAATTCTGGAGACATTGCCAAATCTTCTGCAGTTTTGGTTATAGAGTAGACATTTGAGGTGAATCCAATCAGTAATTTATGGGTTTTTTGCAAATTTTATTTTATTCAGATGCCTATAGAATTTTGTTTAAAAAATGTATTAGATTCAAAAATATAACCAGAGTGAGCCCAACACTTCTTCAGGATTGTAGACTTCACTCCAGAGCAGTGTATGCTGTGTTGTTTACTTAGGTCACCTATCTATCACGCTAGATCATAACTTCCTGCTTTCTAGTGTGTCTGACAACTAGACGTGTCTCTTTAGCCTCAGTGATATTTTCATCTTCAACCCATATCTTTATCATGCTCCCCAGTACTTGGTACAATATAGCTTTCACATTTTTTTGTTGAGGGAATGAGTAAGCAAGCAAATTAACTTTCCCTTCTAATTCCAGAATACAACATTTTTTTCCCACTGAAGTTCAGTGCAAGCCAACAGATAAGCGGGAATAAGAATTAAAAGTCTATATCTTTAAAGAAATTTTGAGAAAAACATAAAAATTTTGTAACAAATATGAAAACATTGTTCCTAATAACACGCTATCTACTATTAAGACTGAATTCCAGCTGGTTTATCTTTGTTACATCTACTGATTCTTTCATAGAGGTTTACTTCTTTATGTGGTTGGTGATTTTGGGTGGTATGATTATTTCCACTGGGTCTTGTGTTTCCCGGGAAAAGCCTGCTTTACAGATGTAAGTATACACATGATTTTTAAAAATTCACTTGCAAAACACTGAGAAAAATTTGAACCTCCTAGCTGCAAGTGGGTAGGCGTGGGTTTCATTTCTGCCACGTGACTTTTTCCACCAGAGCTGTGGAGAGACGGAAGGCTTCCACGATGCCCTTTAGGATAAACAGCAGAGTATGGTTTTGGTTCCTAAGTGTATTTGGAGGCTTCACACCTCTGAAGGCATTAGGGCTTTGTCTTGTACCTTTACTTGGGCATCAAAACCCATGATCCAACCTCAGATTTTAACCCATAGTTAAAATCTATGTTGGCAAACCTTAGGCCCACCCTGACTTCAGTTCTGCATTGACTGTGTTCCTGCCTCATTCATAGCATCTGACAACTTTCTTTTCAATTTTATTATTTGGGCTCAACCATATGATATGTACAAGTTTTTATCAATACATCATTTGTATGCATTTGAAGCAGTTCACTCTGCCACACTGACTTGACTTGCATTCATCTTTTTATTTCCAGTGCTTTCTCAACTGTAGGCTGCAGTTGCTCAATTGTTTGTTGAATTAATTATTTATGAGTGAATGAAGCAGATGTGAACACCTGAAGTACTGATGTTTGTTAGAAGGGGGTGGAGAATAAGCTCCAAAATGGTTTACTTTACAGGGCCAGGAAAGAGAAAACAATAAGAAAGAATAATGGGAACTACAATCGTGTAAAAAAGCAAACAACAAAGCACTAAGGAATAACTTCTGTGATTTGCAAAATTTGGTCTGAGACTTGGCTTCTATAGGGAAATAAAACAAAAGTCCCCATTATGACCCTAGAACCCTAAATTGTCACATTGATACTTCACTTATTTTATTATATTAAGCTTCTGTTGCTCTTCACAAAATAAACACTATAAAACTCCTGCCAAAAATGAAGGAAGATGTCATTGAAAATAAATAGTGAAAATGCCATCTAATGCAAATTTCTTGTGGCAAACTCCTCTCCATGACACCCCCAGCTTGACAAATTTGGATCACACTGTGGATGTATAATTTTTTTGGCAATAATGCCAGTTTTCTCCCAAACAGAAACTATGTGTTCACCGCTTTCCAGATGTACAACTCCCTCTGGTTAATTCTTACAAAAATGGCTTTCATTGTTCAAAAAAAAAAACAAACAATTTGAACAAGTTTCTTTGTGTCTTTATTGTTTCATTTGATAAAAGCCAGTTTATCTACTCAGCACATACATTGCCTTCTCAGAGTACCTTGTGGCAGCCTAGCTTTTTTTTTTTTTTTTAATCTGCATTTGCTAAATTTAGTATGAACGGTAGGATAATCCTTGCTAGGAAAGTGGATTATAAAGATAAAAGAAAGAAGCATTAAGTTCTTTCCCCAACCAGTTCCAAATGTGCCTTTATGCCTATAATATCCCATAAACACCAGGGCAATTGCACCAGCTGCTCTTGACTCTCGGAGGGCATGATATTTCCTCTCATTCTGGCACCAGCCACCACCCCAAAGGAAAGAAACTCTCACAAGCCAGAAGTAGACAGGCGGCATTTTCACCACAACTATAGATAAACACTAGGACCTGATAGCTCTCTGCTGACAGTGAATTCCTATAAAAATAAAAAAGTAAAATATAAAAAGACACTCCATCCAAACATAAAAACAGGTTTTGGGATATTTTTTTCATTATATCCTTCTGATATTTTATTAGTGTGATATCCAGAACTCTTGGCAATGATGCATTAAATGGGAGTGAGGTGAAAAAAAGGGGGATTTAACTCACTGAGTAATACATGGTTTGCTCCCTTCCATTAGCAGGAGTGCTTTCTTTTGTGTTACTGTATTTCTGTACAGCTAAAAACAATGTATTGGCTTATGTTAAAGCAAGAAACACATGCAAATACCATAGAGCATGAGGTATACATCCTGCTTCACATTACGGTTTTATTTCATTCTGTCAAATGATGAGATTAGACATTTTCTTACTCTTAAACATAAAACAAAACTGCTCTCCCAAGAAAGACTGAGAAGCGCTGTCCCTAGCATCATTATCTCAACATTCTTGAACACTGGCCACAAATTACTATGTTGTTATTTGACACTGAAAAAAAAAATAACAATAGCAAAACAAATGGAAAACAAACAAAATAAAGTGCATCATCCCAAGCTTGAGCAACTAGATAATGATCGTCCAAAGGGGCATCCATATATTGTGGCAATTCTTTTACAGGTATCACTTCAACTCTTTGCTAAATTCCCATCATACCCCCAACCTTGTCCTACAGTGAAAGACTGAGGTCGGCTCTATGCTGGAGAAAGGCAGAAAAATCACAACCCACCAAATCCTCATTTCAATATGGTTAGTCCATGTAGGGGACCCTGTCTACCTCTTTAGAACAGGTAGATAAAGCTTCGGAAAACTTTTCAGGAGAAAATCTAGCCTTCAGTCTTATCCCTAACCCTGTTGAGATTTGATGCTGGTTATTTAATTTTCTAAAACCCCTGGGTGTTTTTCATCTGTAAAATGAAAATACTGTAAAATACCCTACACCATTTCTCCCCCAATGCTTTTTGCCATGTAGGGTGATACATAGTGCATGAGAACCTTTTCAAGATCATTTACAATCTTCCCTATTTTGGGAAGGTTTACATTTGGTATATACAGCTGACAGCTAGAACTTCCTATGTGCTAGATATTGTTCTAAGTGATTTAAGTATTTAACTCACTCCGTGCTCACAACAACCATAAAGTAGAGATGATTATTCCCCCTATTTGACAGATAAGTAAATTGAGATACTAAGAGACTAAGTAACTCATCCATGTTGTTAATCCTTACACTATACCAAAGCTTTATGTATGCCACTGACTGAACTGGTACATGTTGTCCGCTATGAGACAAGTAAACTGGAGTCTAAAGTGGTTTGGCTAGACTATTGTAAGACATAAATCCTCAAAATACAATACTAGCCAATCTCAGGGTAAGGTTGGAATTGATACACCAAGCTTCTGAACTGTCCATATGGAAACAATGGAGTCCAGCCATGGAAGGACAAAGGTTAATGATAGTGGCCTGATCTTGAATGGCCCACAACTGAATAGGATTGGACTTTTATGTCACAATCAGTCTATTAGTGTTATGACCATAGTCCATGGAAACAGCAGCAGGAAAAAAGGGTAGTGAAGGAGAATTTGGGAAATCCTATCACACCACAGTCTACTGGTAGGAGCAAGATGGTAAGACAAAAATGTTACCAAATAAAATTGCCTGCACAGGGGAAGCCTGAGAACAGGAAGAAATACGTGTTATTAAATTGTTCATATAATCTGGAAGGAGGCCTCACAGAATGCATTAGAGTCATTTTACACATATTGTACTGTTTGACGAGAAAAGCAAGTCCTTTGTGCTGATCATAAGTAGTAATAGCAACAACAACACTTTTATGGGGAAGGCAGAAATTTGGGTGCATTCATGGACGTATTATGGGGTATATGTTCCTCCTTTTAGCTATTTTCTCTGTTTTTCTTAGACCCTCTATTTTTACTTCCGACTTAACAATCACCGAATTGCTAATCATTAGTTCCCAGAGCTCATGTCAGTTTCCAAAGAAACAGATGATTTTCTCTTTTGGCCATAGATATGGTATCTTTTATCCATTGCTGAATAACAATCTTAATGGCTTAAAAAACAACTTTGATTGTCTCACAGTTTCTGAGCGGTCAGGAATCCAGACACACTTAGCCAGGTACCTCTGACTCAGAGCATCCTGTAAGATCACAGTCAAGGGTGTTATCTAGGACCTCTGTCATCTCAGGGTTCAACCGAGGAAGGATCTGCTTCCAAGCTCACTCCCATGGTTGTTGGCAGGGTTTGCTTCTTTGGCAGGCTGTTGGGCTGAGAGCCTCAGGTCCTCACTGGCTATCAGCTAGAGGCTGCCATCAGTCTGTTGCCACATCGTCTCTTCATATCACAGCTCAAACGTGATAGTCAGCTTCTGGGAACCATTGGACACAAGTGTCATCTAGATTCGGGCCTTCATTTAGAACACTCATGACATTTAGTGGCCAGATACTTTCAGATATTGGTAAACTAAGCATTTAAGCTCAAACAGTGGTGAGGGTTAACCTCAAGGGTCCAAGGTCTTTGGGAACCAGAAGGTCCAGAAGCTGAGAGTCCACACAACTGGCACAGCTTTCACATGAATGCCGAAGTCATTATAATTGTTGACGAAAGTTGGAGTGCACAGAAAATTGTGAGAATCAAAGGGAAGCCATCACAAATGTAAAACAGGGTGACTACATAACAGAGGAAGCAAGGAAAATCCCTGATCTCACTGGGGACATAGATCCTGGAAGTGTGAGACATTAAGCTGCCTCTGCCTGGGTGGATTGCAAGACAAGCGGTGACCTCTAGGGAGGCCCAGGTTATTTCGGTCCAGGAGGTGGAAGGCCATGTTCATTGCAGTTGTGGATCTAGAGGAGTTTCTTTATCATAAAGTATTAAGTCCAGAATTTCCCTACAGTAAGTGTCCTTCATTCAGTGCTTCAATTGCCCTGTTATCTCACCTACATCTTAGTTGTTCTCTATATAGAAGACTGGGAAGTGAATTTTTTAACAATGAGAAATTTAAAAAATTATAAACATAGATAATTGATAGCCAGAAAAATTATAGTTCAGAGCATGTATTGGTTTCCTAGAGCCACTGTAAAAAAAATTCCTACAAACTGGATGACTTAAAACAACAGGTATGTATTCTCTCACAGTTCTGGAAGCTAGAAATCTGAAAGCAAGATATTTCCAGATCCCTGTTCTCTCTAAAATTTCTAGAGAAAAATTCTTCCTTGCTTCTCTCAAGCTTCTGGTGGCTGCAGGCAATCATTGTTATTCCTTGGCTCATAGCAGCATCACTTCAATATCTACCTCTGCTTTCCCATGCTCTCTTCCCTTTGTGTGTTTATTTGTCTCTAACTCTTCCTTTCCTTATAAAGTTTCCAGTCGTCTGACTTAGAGCTCAGTCTGACCTTATCTTAACTTGATTATATCTTCAAAACCCTATTTCCAAATCAGGTCACATTCATAGGTACCAGGGGTTAGGACACTGTCTTTTGAGGGAACATAATTCAACCCACTACAGATAGTTATCAAATAATTCTTTGACTTTCAATACTAATTTCCATAAACCAAATCATCCACTAAAAGAAGAGATGAAGTAACAAAGCTTGGGGTATTTCTTATTCAGTTAAACTACAAACTCATGGCCTTGGAGAAGCAACTGAAAATAAGTTATTTCCTCAACCCCAATTAAATGAGTTCTTTTTCGTGAAGTTGCTCAGCCTTTAATTGCGATATCTTCCCCTTGCAGAAAGTGTTGTACAATTAATGACTAAATGCATATGAACGAATTTAGATTAGACATATCCTTAACCTTGGTGATGTTTCTGTAGTGCTTTGCTCTTCACACTTCTACGGTTGAAAACACTGTAGGGAGCTGAGCAATTGAGGAAAACAGAGGGAAGAGGGGCAATACATCAGAGCTGTTTTCCCACTTCAAGTGACTTGACTCTAAGCTTTCCCACCAGCTCCAGGGTTCTCTGGGGTGGAATGCTTAACATCCAAACAACTTGCAAATGCATACCGCGAAACAATATGCAGCCTCTTTCCCATAAACACCACTGGGAAGAAAGAAAAAGGTGTTTTTTTCCACTTTGTCAAATGACTTCGGTCACAAAGGAAGTGTGAAAGCAAAGAGATTTTCCCCCCACCTTATCACTGCAAATATGAGCTGTCATGTGGACCGGCTCTCAGGTCTATAAAATATAAGACCTCTGAATAGAGCCACTATATGCAGAATGTACAAAGGGTGAGGTGTATTTAACATCTTTCCACCTGGTCAACTGAAATACATATAGCCTTTTTTTTTTTTTTAAAGGAAGCTACCATCTTTTATCCTTTTTTAAAAATTAAATGTTATATTTATCTCTGAGAGAGAGAGGCAGAGTGAGCAGGGGAGGGTCAGAGAGACAGAGGGAGACACAGAATCCGAGGCAGGCTCCAGCCTCCTAGCTGTCAGCACAGAGCCCGACACAGGGCTCGAACCCACAAACCTCGAAACCACAAACCGTGAGATCATGACCTGAGCTGAAATCAGACGCTTAACTGACTGAGCCACCCAGGCGCCCCTCTTTTATCCTTTTTTAAACCACTGGTGAACAACAATTCCTGAGGAATTACAAGTGTGGATTTTGTTTATTTATTTTACCAAAAAAAAAAAAAAATAATGAATACCAAATTTTCTATATACATATATATATATATTTTTTTTTTTGAGAGAGAGAGAAAGAGAGAGCAAAAGCACAAACAGGGGAGAGGGAGAGATGGGGAGAGAAGAAAGAATCTCAAGCAAGCTCCTCTCTGAGCACAGAGTGCAACACAGGGCTTGATCCCATGACTCTAGGATCATCACCTGAGCTGAAATCGAGTCAGACGCACAACCAACTGAGCCACCCTGGCACCCCTAAATGTTTTCATCTTTAACTGTCTCTGTTCTCTTTGATGACAACCTTTTCCTACTTTTTTATTATTATTCTTTTGGATATTTTGACATTAGTTTCAATGTCATGAGGCTATCTTCAGAATATAATTTGTGAATATATGATGCGATTCCTATTATATTTTCTTCACCACATTTTTATCACCATAGTCTTTCCCCATATCCCATTTAACTTACAAATGTATCCTATGTAGTCATGTTCTCACAGGTGGCTTTTGCCTAACATCTCCCCTCATTAGTCCATTTTGTCAGCCAGCATTATCACAAACTATGAAAGCAAGTCATATCGAACTTTCGGTATACCATTTTTCAACTGACTCTCTTCTTTCAATATGCAAAACTCAATTTTCGATTGGCTTTAAAACCTACCACTAGTAACTCCACACTCCGCCTACTGAATTATTCTTGATGTATGCATGTTTACCTGCAAGCACAGTTATTTGTTCCTCAAGGGTCCTGTCTGGAACACCTTTCTCAAGCAATCTCTGAACCTAAAAATCAAAGCCCTTTCCACATCATTCTTCTTTATACAGCTTTTGCCTACGCTATCTCAGCTTTAGTGTTTTTTTTTACCTGTAAAACAAATGGCTGGAATAATTATTATAATCCATGAATTTAAGGGTGCCTGGGTGGCTCAGTTGGTTAAGTGCAGGACTCTTGATTTTGGCTCAAGTCATGATCTTACAGTTCATGAGATCAAAATTGCTCACGCTCTCTCTCAAAATAAATAAATTTTTTTTAAAGTCCATGAATTTGTCTTCTGCCTTTACTTATTTATTTATTTACTTGTTTGTTTATGAAAGAGAGAGTGGGAACAAAGGAGATGGGTAAAGGGGCAGAGAGAGAGAGAGAGAGAGAGAGAGAGAATCTCAAGCAGACTCAGCACTCAGCTTAGAGCTGGACTGGGGCTTGATATCATGACCCTGGGATCATGACCTGAGACAAAATCGAGTCCAAGACTCAACCACCTGAGCCACCCAAGAGCCGCAATCTTTTGTAATCTGTTAAACTTGGCACTAGCTCTATTGGCTAAGTAGTATTTTAAATTAATCTTATGAAAACTCAGTAAGAAATTCTATTTGATATAAGAATATACTGTTTAATCTCATGATTTTTAATCTGCCCCAAATCTCATAAGTAAAAAATAATATAAAAATAAATTAAATAAACACAAATAAAGACTTTACCAAAAACAGATGTTTAAAACAGATGTTTTGAGAGCTTTTGCTTATACTCTGATTCCATGCTGCTGGAATATTGCTAAGAGTAAACTACTCAGTTGAAATTCCAAGTGAAGGAATGCCTGGATGACTCAGTCAGTTAAATGTCCAAATTTTGATTTCAGCTCAGGTGTTGATATCAAGATTCATGAATTTGAGCCCTGTGTTGGGATTGACAGCATGGAGCCTGCTTGGGATTCTTTCTCTCTCTCTGCCTCTCCCCTGCTCAGGCTCTCTCTCAAAATAAATAAATAAACTTAAAAATTAAATTTCAAGTAAAAACAAGTGAGTGATTTTTGTCAATATAATGGATGAGTGATGAGCTATCTTATTTTTAAAGAGTCAAGTGGAAAATAATCATCTGATTAGACAGAATCTTGACAAGAATGTTGATGGTACACAGTAATGTGTAAAATAAGAAAATCTACACAAATGTTTCTTCTTTTCCAATTACCGCTATGTAAAAAAGAGAAAGCAGGAGATTTTAGAACAGAGGTGATAAAAGGTCCTGATGTTATGGTTGATGACATGTACAATGTGAAAAATATAATTAAAAAATAAAAATTCAATGAAAACTACCTATTATTAGCATAAAGGCTTAAATAAGTATTTAAAGTATGTATGCATGATGCAAAGATCCTTTCAGCAGCTAAATAAAATGTGATATTTTTTACTTCAAGCTAACTTAAAACGAGAAAGCCAGTTTCAAGTTGATTTAGTATAGTGTTAGTATATGATTAAGGGCAATAAATACCCACATTACATCTGGGTATATGAAGTAGGTCTGATTAAAGCTAACAGTAAAGAAATAAGAAAAATATTCAGTTCTACATATTTACTAAAAAGAGACATATATTTCTGAATAGAATTATTTCCTTAATTGCGGCATTGTGTAAGTTCAACTGTTTAAAATATTAACTTTTAAGTAATAAAGAATGGGCAATTTATCAGTTTGCATCTCAGAAACATCTCTAACTCTTAAATTTTCCTATTTAGGAAGGGTGATGGTGACCATCCGAGATATTAAACTTAAATTCATTTATTCTATCCATTACACTGATTCAAGAAAAGTTTGTTTGCCTAGATGTTGTCAGAATTGAATTTTGAAGGATGAAGAAATAAATATTTATTATCTATTTTTTTTACAAATAGTTTATTGTCAAATTAGTTTTCACATAACACCCAAATATTTATTATCTATTAATGTATGTGGCCTGACGCTTGCTATTATGGGATATCTATCATGTGAGAGCTTACAATTCTCTAGATCCATGGTGTTATGGGCTGAGTTGTATCCTCCACAAATTCATATGTTGAAAACCTTACCTCTAGTACCTCCGAATAAGACTGTCTTTGGAGACAAGACCATTAAAGAGGTGGTTAAGTTAAAATGAGGCTTCTGGGTGGGTCCTAATCCAACATGCCTGGTGTCCTTACAAGAAGAAATAATTTGGCTACAGGATGGGACACCATGTGCACAGTGAAAAGATTATTTGAAGACACAACAAAAAGACAGCCAAGGAGCCAAGGGGCGAGACCTCAGAAGAAACCAAACCTGCGGCCACCTTGGCCTTAGACTTCTTGGCTCCAGGACTGTGAGAAAATACATTTCTGTTGCTTAAGCTCCCCTCTGTAATATCCCTAGAAAGTCGCCCTAGAAGACTAATACATATAGGCAAAAGCCTGAAGCAACTCCTATGATTTGCTTCTGAAATCTTTCCATTTATAACACTGCATTGTCAAGGTTCGGCCTGAAGGAATGATTGCACCAAAAGATATCTGCAGAGTGAATCCTGTTTTCAGCTCTTCTGGTGACTCACTGTTCTATTATAAAGAGATGCTGTCAGGAAAGCTCTGCCTACCCTAGCTTACTTCTGTTCTGGATTTCTGGACACCAGTTCTGTTTCTATCTGTTTGATTCTTCCGGCACTACCTAGGGTCTCCCTGGGCAGCCAAACTTCAGCAGACATCACTACTAAAAATTAATCTGGCTGAAATTCCAATGGTGCCAATGAACTACCTACCCCACCAGCTTCTCTGTGCTTCCCAGAGCCAAGGCTGGGGCAAGGTGACCCTACACTGGCATGAC
This sequence comes from Crocuta crocuta, assembly GCF_008692635.1. NCBI lineage: Eukaryota > Metazoa > Chordata > Mammalia > Carnivora > Hyaenidae > Crocuta > Crocuta crocuta. Next base: position 917,623 of record NW_027530356.1, on the reverse strand, counting down.
CCCAGGCATGAGTACCTCCTGGGGCCTTTGCGCCTTGGCATTTCACTCTCCTCCTCAGAATTCCAGCACTGCTGGTATCACACATTTCCTGTCCATTCCTTAGTCCAAGTCTGTGACAATCCCTCAGAACATATATAGTTTGGCTGTACACAGGAGACATTTACAGAAGATTAAAAAATACACACACGCACACACACGCACACACACATCCTTGAGAATAAATGCTAAATGAATGATATAAGCGAATTCTTCAGAAGCTGAGGGAAAATTTGCTCTGCCTTCATGCTAGAAAAACAGCTTCATAACATGAGGAGCTCGAAGGATAGAATTTTACCAATACCTAGAAGGTAGAATCTTCAAAACCAACCATATGAGGAGATGGATTATAAGTACCACAGGAACTTATTCAAAAACTTCAGAGAAAACATGGACTACAAGTGGGTCTGTCACATACCAGCTGTGTAGCATGGAGCAAATTACAGCCTCTCTGAGCCTCTATCTCCTCATGGGTTTATTTAGATGATTAGAAATAATCCATGTAAAACTACTTACTTTGTGCCAGGCAAATGGCCTGAACTCATTAAATGGTTCTACGCTTATTATCATTGTTTCTTGATTAATGCAAATCTAACCGCCATCATCTCAGCAGGCCTCATTTTAGCACTCACATGACAGACATCAGAAATCAAAATTGACCTTAGCCATGATTTAGTCCAGTCTCCTCATTTTTCAGGGAAAATTAATGCCCAGAGAAATTAAATGACTAGCCTCAGGTTATAGAGCCAGTTGGTGGCAGTGACAGTGTTGGCCACAGAACATATGATTGCTTACTTGGGTTCAGAATATTTCTCATTTCAGAGAATTTCTTTAACAGTAGCGCACATATCTTAGTAAAGATGCATCTTTATATGTATACTAATTATATAGTGTCAGCGAATTGAAATAAATGGAATAATTATTAAATCTAAGCGCTGTGGTAGCGCTGCACATGCATACTCAGGACCACCCAATGTACAAAGTAATTGAGGGTTCTTGACTATCTAATCTTCATCACAAGCCCAGACCCTGTCAGATAGGGACAGAGTTCATAGTAGAAATTGTAATTGGGTAATTAATAGTATCTTGGACTCTGGATTAAATGCTTTTTCAGGGAAGCACTTTGTGATCCAGACTGCTACTTGCAAGTCGCGAAATGACAAAATGGAATGTGGAGAGGGGACACAGGGAGCATCCTGCCTTTGCAGAAGTGGGGAAGAAACCTAGGGTTCCTGGGGTGACCCTTGGACCCTGTGGCCAGTCCATCCTCAGGACGCTTGTACTATGTTTTGAGGTACAGCATAAACCCATGACTTGTCCTCTTACACACTTCAGGTCTCGATGGTTCTCTTCTCTTATTTTCAAAACCACCTCCCATGTGGTGCCAGATTGGGTCACTTGTGCTGTGGCTTCTGCACCATGATCACCTGTCTCTTGCAAGGGGAGTCCCAGGTAGGCATCCTAACTCTGGTCTCAGCTACCTTCTATCTCCTCCATGGGGCTTGTGGGCACATCTGAGTCCCATGTATGCCCCACAAAACAAGGGCATCTCTGAGCATTTTTTTTTCAGAAACCATTTTTTTCTGCTTAATTCTGCCATTTTCTCAGATACTCTGTCTGCTTAATGCTGCCATATCTTCATTTTTTTCTGTGCCATGTCTGACCCACGTTGCTATAAATACCACAGTGTGGAGGTTGTCTTTTCAGAGTTCAAAATAGAAGTGGGCAAAACCCCTTCTGATTTGTCTTTCCCCTCAATTAACTCCACACCTCTGACTGGGATTTCACAATAGCTGGTGAAAGCTCTGACCCTTTTGTCACACTCTGCTTTCTTCTCCACCTTGGTGTCTGTCTTTCTTCCCAGACTTCATTGGATCATAAGGAACTCTCATGACCCTTTCTCTTCAGTCTACTTCAAACTCTTCTTCTGACATAATTTCTTGTGCCTTCTCCGCACTTTGGATATTAAATACCTATGATTTGAGTCAGATAGGCTAGGATCTCAATACTGGAGTCTCCAGAATCTATGAACTAGTATTTAATTAGGACAAAGAGTATGATTATTTGTGTCAAAAATTGCTTAAAACTCTTCAAAGACTTTTCTTTTCACTTAAAATAAAATACAAACTTGTTACCATAACTTGTAGGGCCTGGTATTGCGCCCCCCTCCCAACCCCACCACCTTCCAACCTCATTTCAGTCCTCTCTTTGGTCACTCGTCCCAAACACATATATCAAGGAAGCGAATTCCTCATTCAGAATCTTTTTTACACATTCTCTTTTCTGGAGCATTGCAGACCCAGCTTCTTCTTATTTTTAGGTCTCAGCTTAAAAATCACCTCTCCAGGGGTACCTGGGTGGCTCAGTCAGTAAGCATCTGACTCTTGATTTCAGTTCAGGACATGATCTCAGAGTTTACAAGTTCGAGCCCCACATCAGGCTCTGCACTGACAGTGCAGGGCCTGCTTGGGATTCTCTGTCTTGCCCTCTCTCTGCCTCTCTTTCTCTAAAATAAATATACATGAAGAAAGAAAAAAAAAACTCTCCAAAGAGGAATACTTAAAAATTTTGGAAATAAATACTCATTGCCTCCAACCATTTGTTTCTAACTCAGCACCTTGGTTATATCCCTCATGTGCTTGAGACAATTTGAAACTATTTTGTTCATTAGTAGGGTTTTTTCATGCAATAGAACAGAAAATGCATGTTACCAGAGACTGTTCATTTACCTTGTTCACCATTTTTATCCCTAGAACTAAATAGTGTTTGGAGCATAGTAGTTACTCCATACTGAAGGAATTAATGAAT
>NW_027530356.1:779477-914743 GCF_008692635.1 Crocuta crocuta | reverse complement strand
TGAGACAATTTGAAACTATTTTGTTCATTAGTAGGGTTTTTTCATGCAATAGAACAGAAAATGCATGTTACCAGAGACTGTTCATTTACCTTGTTCACCATTTTTATCCCTAGAACTAAATAGTGTTTGGAGCATAGTAGTTATTCCATACTGAAGGAATTAATGAATTAATGAATATATGTTGACATGCTAGGAGTCATCAGGAAACTAACATTTCCTTATATACCTAGATTATTCATACTTTTGAGAATATTATAAATTCTATAATACAGAATTATGGCATATAAAAACTTAAAATCCTGTGATGATTTTACCTAAGGGTATAATTTTCCAGAAAGACTAAATGACATGTATTTAAAAAAAGAAAAACCTTAGAATATGACTATATTTCAGAGTAACATCTTATTTACTAATGACTTGATCCATTTTATTGCTAGTTTGCAGTACTTCTGTTCTCCGTTGTACATTCTTTTATATAAAACATCTGTTATCTCTGTTCCACAAACTTGAACATCCTCTTAATAACTGACAGTTATAGCTGACCCTTGAACAACAGGGATCTGAACTGTGCAGTTCCACTAACACGCAGATCTTTTACAATAAATACAGCACAGTATTGTAAATGTATTTTCTCTTCTTTATAAATTTCTTAATAGCATTTTCTTTTCTCTAGTTTACTTGATTTTAGAATATAGTATATATAACACATATAACATACAAAGTATGTTAATCAATTGTTTACGTTATTGGGAAAGCGTCTCATGAACAGTAGGCCATTATTAAGTTTTGGGGGAGTCAAGAGTTATGCATGGACTTTGACCATGTGGGGGTTGGTTCCCCTTACCTCTACATTGTTCAAGGGTCAACTACTATCAAACGTCTGCTTTTCATCTATATAAACACATGCAGATACACATTAATGGAATTTTTACTAAAAGCTCAATTTATACTAAAAATATGCGGATTGATTATTCTATCTGGGGATACTGAGGCTGTAATTAAGGGTAACTGTCACCTGATATTGTTGGTACCTTGTAATGAATCACATCAAAGCCGTTCTTTTAGTTAAAAGTGGTAGAAAAATGATAGAGCAATGGCTGTATCTTCATTAATTCCTCTCCTCTTTCTTCTTCTAGGACAAAAATGGAAAACATATTATTAAAATACCAATTATATTACTCAACTAGAATATACATAAACTTACAAGGAATAAGATTTAATAGAATTTTGTAACTAGGCTTGCATTGTAATTTTCATTTAATTGTCCGTTATTCAGAATTAAACCTCTGTTTTTCTGCTATAGCTCAATTACCTACTTAGAAAGTCATTTTATTGTCAGGCAGAAATTATTCATTTCTATATATTTTTTATTTTAATTAACCATTGCTTCATGTGGGTTCTAGATTTATAGTTTGAATCTTGAAACAACAGATTTTACATGCTTTGGGTTGGATTGGAGGTTAATGATTTTAATAGCTCAGTTATAATTTAGCTTCCTCCGTGTAAGCCTGTATGGTATTTTACGCTGGTGTTTTTCTGAGCCTATATGCTCCCCACTGTCCAAAAAAAAGTAGTAATTTTATCTTTGTTCCCTGCATGATTCAACAGAATTGAAATTTAAACAAGAAAAAATAACCACATTGAGACAGAGGCAAGATCTTCCTACTCTGTAACAATATCTATTCATGAAGAAAAATGCATCACACTTCTGCCTTTTATTTCTAGGCATTCATTCATATGCCATATTAATCTAAAAAAACAGAATATACAGATATAAAACCTTTAATTATAAACATAACTGTTAATTTAAATTTTATTTTCTTTCCATATTGGCTAAACAGAATTAAATAGGAAGAAAACGTTTCTTTCAAAATGGATAAATGTATTTATTTTATGAATAATATATGGAGTGTTAATTTCTTCACAGCCTCCCATGGCCAATTTAACTGGAAAATAAATTATATTACCTGCCCTCTAATGAATGTACAAACTGTGGTATTCATGGGTTAATTTTTTAGGTCTTTGCTTCATTCATGCCTTTTTTTATTTTTAACTTATTTATTTCTGAGAGTCAGAGACAGACAGAGCATGAGCGGGGGAAGAACAAAGAGAGAGGGAGACACAGAATATAAAGCAGGCTTCAGGCTCTAAGCTGTCAGCACAGAGTCCAAGGCAGGGCTCAAACCCATGAACTGTGAGATCATGACCTGAGCCTAAATCAGTCGCTTAACTGAGTGAGCCACCCAAGCATTCCTCATCCATGTCTTTTGTACAGTACAATGTAAATGTTGTACCATTGTAAAAAAATTAGTTTTTACTAGTTTTCGCTTCATGATTTCCTTCATTCTCATAAAACACTGACAGATAACTGGAGTGTAATCAAAACTTAGATTGTTTTGTACTTGAAAGATTTTCTTTAAGGGAAATTAAAATTGATGAATATATTGAAGCTCTAATACTCATGCTATTATGTTAGTAATGTTCCATATTTTATAAAAAAATTATATATGATTAATTAACTCTTTAATTATATCAAGAGCACATGTAGCCAGTTTGTTACTGATTGAATTGAGACATTGGCTAGTGAGGTTAGATTTATCTTCTCACTTTCAAGCACTGTATGAAATAAGTAAAAAACTGATTATATCTTATTCTTTATCACTAATATTTTGCCTCTTCCTCCTCTTCCCTTCTTCCTCCTCCTTCCGCCTTACTTTTCCCCTCCTTCTCTTTTGCCTCCCTCCCCAGGCCCCATTTTTAATTTGTACCATTTACAGTAAGGAAAACAGCACCTCTCTAGCCACTTAGTGTTTGTCAGTACATCTTGACAAATACTTGTACTATTATTTTTTAAAGTTTATTTATTTATTTTGAGAGAGAGAAGAGAGAGTGGGTGAAAATGAGAGAGAACTTCAAGCGGGTTCCACACTGTCAATGCTGAACATAATACAGGGCTTGAACTCTCGAACTCTGTGAGATCACAACATGAGTCAAAACCAAGAGCCAGACACTTAACTAATTGAGCCACCCAGGTGCCCCAACACGTGTTCTACTTTTTAAAAGTTTATTTATTTTGAGAGAGGAATCTGCAGGAGNGGGGTGGGGGGGTGGGAATCCCAAGCAGGTTCTACACTGTCACTGTGGAGCCTGACATGGGGCTTGAACTCAGGCATCATGAAATCATGATTTGAGCTGAAATCAAGTGTCAGGTTTGTAACCGACTGTACCACCCATGGGACCCCACCTGTACTATTTTTACTCTTGATCTCTTGAATATGGAATAATCCCTATTGGATTATCATTATTGCTTCAGTGCTCTGTGGAAAAAGTGTGTTCATATAGCTGCATTTTAACTAGATAAAAGTTAATAACAAATTTTAATAATTAAAAAGTATTTAACTGAATTTAATGTTCCCAAAGTTTGGAATTTTTATTGCTGTTTTTGATGGAGTCATATAAATTTGTTAAGGTAAGTTTTATAAATATATATTATAAAAGCTTTCAATTTCCATTGAAAAATAAATACAGATGTATATAAAGAAAAAAGTCAAAGCTCTCTGCTTATCATCTTTAAATGTTCACACAGAAAGCAGTACTGATAAGTGTATACTTCCATAGTTTTTAACTATATATACAGACATATCCATGCAAATATAAACACATAAATATATATTTTAAGTAACTGCATCATAAAATGCAGACTACTTTAAAACCAGATTTTTAAATTGGATACTTTTTCACAGATATCTGTATTTTTTAAATTATTTTAAAATTAAATGCTTAGGCAAGTATTATAGGTATAGTAAGCGACATAGATACGCATTCATATTATTGAAATTATATGCTTTTTATCTTTAACTACAAAATGGAGGAGCGTAGCAAAAACAAAAACCTCAGCGTGGTTCAGGTGAAATTGCATCATATTGAAATAGGTGATTTATTTGAAATTCTAGAAGTTGCTATTTTGGGGGCTTAGATTCTTCATTTGACAAATATGCATGAGGTGAGAAGACATTGGTCTGGTTAGTGCCTGAAAACCTGTAATGATAGCACTTTATGATTCCACAATAAAGGTTATACACATAATAACATCAGTGGTGATAGCTATAGTGGAATAATTTGTAAATTGTATTGTTTATTAAAATATCATTTTAATATAACCTTAATGTTACCCAAAGTAGCTGTATTCTGAATAAAATAGAACTTTTTCTTTCGTGCACAGTTCTAAGCTGTGTGGTAGTTTCGTTGTCAAAGTTGTCAGAGATCTAGGCTCCTTCTTTGTCATTCTGCCATCTTGAACAGTAGCCCCCACTGCATGGACCATAAAGGCTGTTCTGGCTCCTACTCTCATGGCCACCTTCTAGCCAGCCAGACGAATAAGATGAGAAATAATGTGCTCTCTCATACCCTTTAAAAGCATTGTCCAGGGGCGCCTGGATGGCTCAGTCAGTCAAGTGTCCAACTTTGGCTCAGGTCATGATCTGAGCCCACTGGCTGTGCAGAGAGTGCTTGGGCGTCACTCTCAATCTCTCTTTCTCTCTCTCTCTCTCTCTCCCAAATAAATAATAATAAAAATTTTTCAAAAATTAAAAAAAAAATAAAAGCATTTTACAGAAGTTGCATACCTTTCTACTCTATTCCATTAGCCAGACATTTACCGCCTGGTTATACCTAACTCCAGGCAAAGCTGGGATACAAAGTGAGGATTCTATGTGTTCAGCAAAAACTTTTAAAAATGATATGAATGGATATGAGGGACAATATTTCTGTCACATATTGACATTGTCGTGAACAGTTTGGAAAAGGTTTTGAAATGCTTTATCTTACTTGATAAGGAGGACCAAGGGTGATCCAAGATGGATGTTTTAATATTCATGAAATCTATGATTTTATAAAGAAAAATGATGTGTCTAAGAGATTCTTGTATTAGAAATTAACATATCCTCTTTCACCCTGGTAATTTATCTCTCATGTCAATTATAATTTGACTCTTTTCATCCTTTGTGTATGCCACCACTCCCCCAATGCCATTAGTAGAAAATATGTGATTGTAACAGTAGAATTGTCCTATCTTTCCTACTCCTCTTGATTAAATCACTTAACTTCATTTTATCTTGGGTTTTTCTACCTGTTAAAGGCTGAGCACAACTATTTCTGGAGATATGCCTAGAGAACTATTACATAGAAAAAAATAAAGAAAATTACAAGTATTAAGTAATTTGATAGATTCTATGCCTAAAGGAAATAGTTATAGCCACCAATTATGTATTGCCTACTATGAACCAGGAACTCTCTTAGATCCTTTAAATATATCTCATTTCATTTAGTCTTTACAGCAACCAACCATATAGTTCATTTCATAGTTTCTGTATTTTACATTTGAGGAAACCAAAGATCAAGAGAGGTCACATGATATACCTACAGTATCACTTCCACCATGCTCAGGCTTTGCTATTTCAAGCTTTTGGGGGGTTTCTTCTTTTACACTTTTGAACAAAATACTAGAATATCCATCTGAATTGGTTTACTGTAGTGAGTTACCGTGTGAAATTATGTCAGATACTCATGAGAGTAATAACTCTATAGTGTGTAATAACTAAATAGTTCTAAGGCTGATGATATTTTCTAAGACAGATGATATTAAAATCAAATACTTTAGTTCCTTCTCCTGAAGATCATCCCTGTCACACTATTTTTGTACTCATTTAATGACTGACAAGTGATGTTGCATAAAGTCCACTGCACTCATTGTTAACTTGAATTGTCATCCATCTTAGTACAGCCCTTTGTGAAATTAGCATCGAAACCCAAGGATAGCCCGGCATGTGCCTGGTCTGGTTGAGTGCATGCTGGGGCCTATAAAGACATGGATGGAGGTTGAATTCTCATTTCGGTGAGTATTACCTTGTAAGGTGGGCAATGTGCACTGACATGGAAACCCAGAGATGGTTTCATCATGGCTAATGACAGTGTACCTAGCTGGTAGGTAATTGCAGCCCTTCAACCTACAGTACTTCACTCTTCATGAGACTAATGTTTATTCGGAACAGTAAATATAAGGTCTATGACACCTTTAAAGTTACGCTTAAATGTGTTCTGGCCACTGATGAATGACGGTAGCTGTTTCATGCCTTGCTAAACATACTTGGTTTTTCACAAGCAGTAGGTTCGGAAAGGAGAAGCATTCACAGTGGGTGCTAGAAAAGCACACATACTAATTTTGTAAAATCTAGCTCAGACTGGTGTCCACTTCTTCAGGGGATGATGTTAATAGTTCAGCGATCCAATCTTGACTCTCATAAATGCTGAGCACCTGGGGGCTGGGGTGTTGTCTCTGCATCCAAATCTGCACTCTGTTTGAGCTTTGTTTCTGACAAGAAAGCTAAAGAATGTGGCTCACTGGCCCTTTTGGAAACACTGTGAGATAATGCACTTTTAAAAATTCCTTTTCTGGGGCGCCTGGGTGACTCAGTTAAGCGTGTAACTCTTGATTTCAGCTCAGGTCATGATCTCCCAGTGGTGAGATCAAGGACTGTGTTGGGCTCTGCACTGGGCATGGGGCCTGCTTAAGATTCTCTCTCACCGTCTGCCCCTTCCCCACTTGCATGCTCATGCATGCTCTTTCTCTGAAGAAAAAAAATCCTTTTATGTCTAAATTAATCACAATGGACTTTATTATTTGCAACCAAGAACCTTGAAACTACATCCATGAAACCTGATTAAAAGTTTAGAAAGTGAGATTCAGTTATTCATTGGATCAGATGTTTGCTTTTTCCATTTATTAATTCTCTTGGCCCTTCTTGAGTAAATAATTGCCTTATTTATGATATTATTTTGAGCACCAACTGCATGTATGCCTTTTTATTAGTTCCTGTGGGAGGTTAAAAACAAATACATTAGACAGGGATTCTATTTGCAAGGAATTTGTATCAAGTTGATTCAACATGCTAGAAAACACAATGTGGCCAGTGCTGTGGAAGAAGTACAGAGAAGTACTTTGCTATGTATAAAGAATCAGAAGAGAGAGAGTGATAGATAGTCTCTATTTCAGAGAAAAAGATAGTCACCTCTCTCAGAGAAAAGATGGCATAGGATATGGGACTGAACATTTGGAACAATTGGGGCAAGAAGATGAAGAGATACATATCTATCTTCGAAGATACCTATCTCTTCAGTAGAGAAGACATGAAGGAAAGAAAATATATGGCATATATGAGCAACAGGCATAGTTAGTTTTAATGCATCATAAATGGACCCAAAAAGGAACAAAACAAGAAAGGCCAGATCACAGAGCTTTCACTTTATGCCCTGGCATTTTGACTTTAATTTGTAGACCTGAGAGAACTCTTGAAGGATTTTGAAAAGGGAGCATTTTGAAAAGGTGTTATTTTATACATTTATTGGCTTAACTGACATTGAATGGGAGAAAATATTTGCAAATCATATGTCTGATTAAAGGCTAATACCCCCAAAATATACAGAACTCATACAACTTAATAGCAAAAACAAGACAATATAAAACAAAAACAATCAATTAAACATGAGCAAAAGGTCTGAACAATTTTCTGAAGACATACAAATGGACAATAGGCACATGAAAGGATGCTCGATATCATAAATCATCAGGGAAATGCAAATCAAAACCACCATGATATATTACCTCATACCTGCTAAAATAACTGCTATCCAAAAGAAATAACAAATAAAATATTAGCAAAGATGTGGAGAAAAGAGAACCTTTGTGCACTGTTTGTAGGAATGTGAATTGGTGTAGCCACTATGGACAATAGTATGCAGGTCCCTCAAAAAGTTAAAAGCAAAATTACCATATGATACTGCAGTTCCACTTCTGAGTATTCATCCAAAGAAAATGAAAACACCAACTAAAAAAGATATATGTACCCCAATGTTTACTGTGGCATTATTTACACTAACCAAGACAATGGAAGCAACCTAAGTGTTCATCATTGGATAAATGCATAAAGAAATGGAATATTATTCAACCATAAAAAAGAAGGAAATCCCAGAGAATAAATTTTAAAAGTACTCATCACAAGAAAAAAATTATAACTATTTTTGGTGAAGGATGTTAACTGGTTTGTTGTGACCATTTCACAATATATATAAATAATGCATCATTAAACTGTACACCTGAAACTAATATAATGTTATATGCCAGGTATATTGAAAGAAAGAATGGAAAAGAAGGATGAAAGAAAGAAAGAAAGAAAGAAAGAAAGAAAGAAAGAAAGAAAGAAAGAAAGAAAGAAAGAAAGAAGAAAGAAAACTATGCCATTTGAGACAACATGGATGGAACTTGAGGGTATTAAGCTAAGTGAAATAAGTGAAACAGAGAAAGACAAATACTGTATAATCTTGCTAATATGTGGTCTAAAACAAACAAACAAGCCAACAAACAACAACAACAAAAGTCTGAGGCCATAAATACAGGGCACAGGGTACGAGAGGTGGTAAGAGGGGGAGGAGAACAAAATAGGTGAAGGAAGTTAAGCCTCCAGCTAAAAGATAAATAAGTAATGGGGACATAATGTACAACGTGGTAACTATAGTTAATACTGTATGGCATATTTGAAAGTTGCTAAGGGAGTAGATTTTAAAAGATTTTATCACAAGGGAGAAAAATGCAATAGATTTATTTGCATTCATCTTGTATCTTGAAACCCTGCTGAACTCATTTGTTAGTGAATATATCTTTATTGCTTTCCTTAGCATTTTCTACAGATAAGATAGATCTTGTCATCTGCAAATAGGGATATTTTTATTTTGTTTCCTTTCCAATACGGATTTCTTTCTTTTTCTTGCCAATTGCTCTGGCGAAACTTCCAGGAAAAGACTGACTAGAAGTAGCAAGAATAAACCTGGAGTTCATGTTTTTCACTAGTAAGCTTGATGTTAGTTGTTCATTTTTCATAGATGTCATTTATTAGGATGAGGAAGTCCTCTTCTCATCTTAGGTTTGTTGGGTTTTGTTTTGTTTTGTTTTGTTTTTTAGTATTTTTGTTATGAAGGCCATAACAAAAATCTGTATTTTTGTTATATGTATATGCCAGGGATTGGAAATTGAAGACACTGAACATGTTATGCAAAAATCAAGGCCAAAGGTGGTGATGGTCTAAGTTAGATCACAAAATACAGCACATAGATGAGACAGATATTGAAGAGATTAAAATGATAAGTACTAGGGACTGAGTTGACAAGGGTGAAGTGCAGAGAGAGGGAGGTGCCCATGTGGCTACCTGAGGGTGTTAAACATGATAGAACATGCTTAAGAAGAGTCTGGGTTAAAATCTTCGCTTGACTCTCAATTATCGGATCTTAGCCAAGCAACCAAGCCTCTTTGTGGCCTCATTTCCTTGGCTATAAAATGCTGATAATAAGAATTGCCTGACAGATTTTCTGCGAATATTAAACACATCCTCATATGTAAAGTCTTAATCCCTGGCTCTGAGTGTTACCTCCAATTATCATTATTCCAAAAGAATCTATTTTGGACCTTACTTTATGAACAAAGACAAATGTATAACCATCAAATTGGTATTTTCCAGCCAAAAAGTAGAATACAAATAATTTTCTATTCACAGTGAAATGGAAAAATGCATTGACTTCATTGGTGCCAAGTATTATTTATCATAGATGAGGTAGGGAACCTCTATCTTTTGAAATGATATGTTCACATTTTCAGGGCAACAGCTTTTCTTCCTATCCAAAACCCTGACTATTAATGAGCAGACAGCACAAAATAAAGACTCAGAAATGTTTAGAAATAGGTATCCAGTTAATATATGTAAAATTTGTCTATAGAGAGTAAAAATGCATATTAAATAAATCTAGTGAAACATAACCATAGTTAAATTGTCTCACACTTGCCTAAGATGTGCACAGACCTGCTAAACAAAAGGAATAAAACGTCTCATCTCTAATAAACTACTGAAGTTAATCAGCTTCAACATATTTTATTTTTGAACTTTTCTTTTATCTGAGTCCAGAATAGCATCTAATTAGAACATAGAAAATGGTGATACCTTGGATTATTTTATTTAAAATGGCTACATTTAATCCTTATCTCAACTTCTATGTTCATATAGCTGCTTAATACTGTAGAGTAATTCTTTAAGAAATATATTTGAACATTATTCAGAAATCATAATTTAAGAAATGGACTAAATAAAGCCTATATGCCCAGAAGAAAAATTATCCCATATAAAATAAGATTCAGGTCACATATTTATACTTTGCATTGAGAAGTGTATAACTTGTTTTCATCTGAAACTAATAGGGATTAAAACCTTAACAAATGTTTTCCTCAATAGGCCCAACTTTTCTCTTTCTAATCGAAGTTTATTTTAAATGTCACCAATTTTAAACTAGTTTGGAAAATTTAAATAAATATAATAGCATATCAAATGAAATTGTTTATGCAATGTACTTTTTATCTAATGTAGTTGCATCAGGAAAAAATATATATCATAGAATATGATACAATTATAGTGTTTCAAATTCCAAAATAAACTCAATAAAATTTACAAAAGGAATACTGAGAATACAGATGAAGTGAACACTACTATTAGAAACAAAGGAAATAAAAGAATTCAACTTTCTACAAGCAGTTTAGATTTAGGTTTCAAGAACTTAATAAAGGATACGTTAAAAAAGAAGACTTCTTTGGGAGTCTGTATTACTAAAATAATCAGAGACATTGACAATGACGTAAGTTCAAAACTGTCTAGAAATTACAAAATAAAAAAGAATATTTTATGTATTTATAATAAATATCCTTGTTGTAGCTAACTATAACATATAAATATTGAAATTATCCTATACAGTGAACTCTTGGACAATGCGGGGGTTGGGGTGCCAGTCTTCTACACAAAAACTATGTATAACTTTAGTTCCCTCAAAATTTAACCACAGATAGTCTACTGTTGACTGGAAGCCTTTCTGATAACATCGTCAATTAACACATATTTTGTGTTACATGTATTGTACACAGTTTTATTACAATAAAGGTAGAGAAAAGAAAATGTTATTAAGGAAATCATAAGGAAGAGAATATACATTATAGTATTATACTATATTTATTGAAAAAATCCACAAATAAGTGGACCCATGTAGTTCAAACATGTGTTGTTTAAGGATCAACTGTATATTCCAAAATAGGGACATAATAGTACAATAGGATGAAACAGTTAGCAACTATTCATTAATGGTTTATTTAAAGACATTTCATTGACTTAATGAAACTATTCACTAATAAAGTAAAAAGGAACAACAAAACGCTAAATATTTCCTGTTCTAATTTGTAACATTCATATATTTTTATCTGCATGTTTTCTCACTTATGGTTAGTTATAAGAAATCTTTTTCTCTGAGGTCCAGGACTCCTGAAGCAAATGTCATGTTACAATGCACAGTTTTTAGTCAACTAAAGAATTTCAAGCCCAGAAGTCTTAAAGATTAAATTGATTTAGCAATTTGGTTACCACATACCTTTAAAGACCAGTAGAAGTTTAGAAATGCTGATGCATAGGAGCACATGTACCCCAATGTTCATAGCAGCACTCTCAACAATAGCCAAAACATGGAAAGAGCCTAAGTGTCCATCAACGGACAAATGGATCAAGAAGATTTGGTTTATCTATATAATGGAATACTACATGGCAATGAGAAAGTATGGAATCTGGCCAAGTGTAGCAACATGGATGGAACTTGAGAGTGTTACGCTGAGCGAAATAAGTCAGGCAGAGAAGGACAGACACCATATGCCTGCACGTATAGGTGGATTAGGAGAAACTTAACGGAGGACCTGGGGGAGGAGAAGGGGGAAAATAGTTGAGGAGAGGGAGGGAGGAAAACCATGAGAGACTCTTGAATACTGAAAACAAACTGAAGGCTGATGTGGGGGGAGGAAGGGGGATGATGGACATGGAGGAGGGCACTTGTTGGGATGAAGACTGGATGTTATATGGAATCCAACTTGACAATAAATTATGAAAGAAAAAAAAAGAAATGTAAAACTTTGACTGGCTTTTAGCTGTGTTTTAGGAGGCCCAGGGAATTGTTGTTGCTCTGCAATCCATAGCTCCTGGACCACCTTAGATGTGATCAAGGAATCCTTCTCTTGTTGCCTTGCCACTTGTGACTAATGTAAGAACTAAATCCAGTTGTCCCCATAAAATGGAAGGCCTCATGACCATCTTTCTATAACAATCGAAAGTAAATATGATCTGCACTGGACCTGGACTCAAGACACCACCCTATACCTAGACCTGCTGATATAAATGTAGCTCCTCCTTCAGTCAAACAAGAACAGGTAACTGTGGGGTTCCCTATACTCACTTTTCTGTGCCAATAGCAAAAAGCCCTGCATTTGTCAGTCTGGGCTATTATAACAAAATGCCATACTGGGGTGCTTTAAACAAATAGACATTCCTTAAAGTTTAATTGTAAACAATTAAAAATTTCTTAGAGTCCTGTAGGCTAGAAAGACCAAGATCAAGGTGCCAGCTTGGTCACGTTCTTAGTGAAGGCTCTTTTCTTGACTTGCAGACAGAACCACATTTTCATTGAGTCCGCACTTGTAGCAAAAGAGAGAGAGATCTAGTCTCTTCCTCTTCTGATAAGGACACTAACCCCATCATGGGGACCCCACACTCATAACCTCATGTAAACCTAATTATCTCCCCAAACCTCATCTCCAAATATTATTATCACATTAGGGGTTAGGGCTTCAAAATAAAAATGTTGAGTGGACACAAACCTTCAGTCCATTACACTAGGGCTCTTTTTTGCTCTTCCATAACATGGGTCAGAAAACTGAGAGCTGTCAATAAAGCTTGTATGTTTCAACAATATTCTGTGAGCTCATTGTAAAGACTCAGAAATTTTGAGAATAAACTGCTTCTGAATGTACTTCTAGACCTAGAAATGTATGTCAGACAGGACATATATACATATAGATAGATGCGCAAATAATAGAAAGAAATCATCGGCATGTTTCTTGGAAGTGAAATTACATGCAAAAATTTTCTCTTAAACTATTCTAATTTAAAAAGATAATCATAGGGGCACCTGGGAGGTGAAGTAAGGTAAGTGTCTGGCTCTTGATCTTAGCTCAGGTCATGATCTCAGAGTATGTGAGTTCGAGCCCCACATCAGGCTCTGCACTGATGGTGTGCAGCCTGCTTGGGATCTGTCTCTCCTCTCTGCCCCTCCGCAGCTTGTGCTTGTGCTCGCTCTCTCTCTCTCTCTCTCTCTCACACACACACACACACACACACACACACACTCTCACACACACACACACACACACACACACACACAACACATGCACAAAATGAATTTAAATTTTTGTAATTAAAAAATAAAAATCATAATCATAAAATATATATAAATCCAATGACAAAGTGTCTGCTACAGCTGTTAAGGGCTGGAGATTAGACTTAGGTCTATGGTAAAATCAGCCATGTTAAACAAGGGATCTGTTAAATAGATTACAAATGCATTATTTCTTTGTATTTTAGGTTCTGAAAGTTTCACATAAGGCATACTAACTGGCACACCAGTTTACATCATGCTAATACCAGATCAACTCGGAATTCTGTCCCTGACAGTGGCAATGAGAGTTACCTCATACATCATACAGGACTTCTAGCATTTCTTTTGGAGACCAAGTATAACGGAAGTGAGACATATTAAAAGATGTGAGATGTGTGCGTGGCATTTACCTGTCATCATCTTTAATTCAGTATCATTCCATACTTAAACACAAAGATTTAAATTTACTTGCACTATGTTCAGATGAATAAAATAAAGTAGCCCTTTATTATGTCTCTAAGTTACTTGACCTTTCTCTTGAGCCTCCTGAACCTCAGAGGAGGGGAAAAAATCTCATTCAGTTAATCAAATAGTCAGCTCAATGCAATAATGGAAATAGTCACCTTAAGCAAGATGCTCAATTTTCTCATTCTACTTCTCTTTTTGTTTTCTTATCCTGGATGACATCTGACATATAAGAGAGATTTTGTACTAGAGAAGAAAATTTTCTGCCGTTGTTTTTAATCATTGCAGCATTTTCTGATTACATTAGCTACCTCTCTCTTCTCCCTGCCTAGTGAGTGCTCACCTTGTTGCTATTTTTGGTTCCAGAGTAAAGTTTGTTTCAGGCCTTCCCATCTAGGCTTTGTCAGAGCCTGGTCTTTATCCCCAGTAACCCAGCCTTCTCTGCATTCATAAGTGACAGAAATCTCTCTAAAGCTTCCCCACACCTTCTGTCTAGACCATGGCCATGATGTCCTCTCCTCAGCCTCTCCAGGGTCCTGGGAAGGCTCTGACTGCTTCCTGTACACTGTGTCCCCCATGAGAAATGGGAGTCCCATCCATGTAAGACAAGAACTAGGTGCGGTGTAATACAGGTAAACATTAATCCATCCTTTCCTTAACAACACTGAGATTCCAAGTTTACTTGCCATGGAGCAAGTGACCAAGGTCATGGAGGCACAGGATTCGGGGGTAAGAACTGGGAGAAAGAAGAAACTAACATTAAAGGAAATGTCTCCAAATTCTAACTCTCATATGAGCAAAGTATCCTTCCCTTTCCTCCTTTTCTTTTTTTTAATGTTATTTCTTTATTTTGTGAGAGAGAGAGAGAGAGAGAGAGAAAGAGAGAGAGAGGGAAACACAGAGGGAGAGAGAGTGAAAAGGGGCAGAGAGAGAGGGGGAGAGAGAGAATCCCAAGTAGGCTGCATGCTGTTAGGATGAGATCATGTGAGATTATGACCTGAGCCAAAATCAAGAGTTAGTCACTTAACCAACTGAGCCACCCAGGTGCCTCCCGTCATTTTCTTTTTAATGCACCTCGCTTCTCTAGACTAAAACTCCAAAAGAAGAGAAAATCAGAATCTATTTCCCTGTCCTCTCTCTCTCTTTCATCTCTTATTCTTCTTATTCCTATGACCTTTATATTACTGAAAGGAACAAGAAACTCTTTTTATAAATTTTGTGCCTTTTCTCCTACCATATTCCTCCCAATCTCAATGCATTGCAACACTATCAATCAACTAGGTATGCCAGAAATCTAGGAATCATCCTTGACATTTCTTTTTTCCTCATTCCCCATTACTAATTCTACCAAGTCATTTTGACTGATCCTTATAAGAGTCTCTGTTTTATTAACACCTCCATTTCTACTTCCCTCAATAACTTACTTCAAGAAATAACCATCATCTTCTGTCCATACTATTGCAGTAGTCTCCTAATTGTTCTTTCTGCAACTACTTTTTTTTCTAAGTATAGCTGATATACAATGTTATATTAGTTTCAGGTAGACAAGAAAAATTTTTGACAACTCTAAACATTGTGCTAGGCTCACCACAAATGTAACTGCCGTCTATCACCATATGCTTTTACATTACCATTGACTGTATTCCCTTTCGTGTACCATTTATCTCCATGACTCATTCATTCCAGAACTGGAGGTCTGTGCCTCCCACTTCCCTTCCCCATTTTGCCCATTCTCCAATTACTCTTCCCTTTGGCAACCATCCATTTGTTCTGTGTATTTATAGATCTACGTCTGCTTTTCGTTTGTTTATTCATTTATTTTGGTTTTTAGTTTCCACATACAGGTGAAATCATATGTTATTTGTCTGTCTTTGTCTGACTTATATCACTTAGCATAACACACTCTAGGTCCATCTCTATTGTTGCAAATATACAATGGAATATAACTCTACCATAAAAAATAATGAAATCTTGCTATTTCCTGCAACTACTTTTGCCCTCCACCACTTGTACTTTGTAGCTGGATTGCTTTTTAGAAACTTTTTGCTCTCTAAGGCTCTCCCTACTTAATTCCTGACTCACCTCATACCATTTATTTCTTCACTTTCTATGCTGGCTGACCCATATTGACTTTTGATGCATCTTGAATGATTTCCTTCATTGTTCCTGATTCACTCTAACTCATTCTTCAGATCCGATTTAATTCAGATCTGATATAATTTCTTCAAGGAAGCCTTTCTTGAATTTGTTGGACTAGATGAGGTCCCTTTACTATAGACCATTAGAACATTTTTTCACAGCACAAAATAGTTTGTAATTATATGAGGTAATTTATTTCTTTGATAGCTGATACACTGTTAGTTCTATAGTGGTAGGGATCATATCTATTTGGGTTTTTATTATTATATGTATTACTATATTTTTATTAGTTCTAACATTCTTTTAGAATAATGAATATAATGGGTATTTAATAACTGTTAAATAAATTAAATAGTAGTGACATGATTTTGAATTTGATTCGATGTGGAATATAAATAATATGAAGAAGTCAAAGATGATTGTAAGTGATAAAAGGCTTGTACACATGATGTTCTTGTGTCAGATATTAAATATTTTGCTTCCCAAGTCACAAAGATTGGAGAAAATATTTTTATGCTGACCTTCACCGAGTTACAATTGATATTATAATTATTTTGAGGTTTATCATGAACTTTAAGTCATTAAAACTGAAATTAAGCACTTTCATGTGCTATGTGTGTATGTACACACATATATAGTAGATGGGTCATGAAAATCTAATTATCCAGAGGTACTTCAAATGTTATGACATAAATATATACGTGATCAATCCCATTTTCCACGTGATATGAAAATAAATAATCTAAAATTTTCTGTATTTTCTAATTGTGTAGATTACCAGTTAATCTAAAAAATAAAGATGATTATATGCAGTAATGTAATTGATTTAGTATTACTAATTAATTCAGTGATAACTTCACAGTACTTGAAGAGATTCAAATTATTACATGAAATACTAATTAAAATAGTTTTGACAGCTGATAATAAAGTCTTCTTTGATTATCTTGCCCAAATTTTATAAATTTGTGCTTTTTAAATAGTGATACTGGGAAGAGATTAAGTGGTAAAACTAATTTTTGTAAATGACACTAAGATTTTATTACTGTGCCATTTTTAATTTCATAAGAATATGTTAGTTTTAATTTGATCTGAGATTAAAATACATGACTTTTTGAAGAGTTTCCCTAGTAACTGTGAAAAGTTGTTTCCATTTTATAAGGCTATTAAAATGTTGAATCTGCGAATTTAAAAAATTATCGAAGGGCATATTTGCCAAACTCCAGGAAGTCAAAGATCATGTCACACAGCATAAATTTCAGTTTTATCACTACTTAAAACATATCATTTAAACATTTTCCAAAACTGGTAGTATTTCATTTTACACATACACACACACACACACACACACCATAATAAACAGACTGTATGATATTAAAATTGACCTGAGTATATTTTTCATTTCCAAATTAGATTCAGATGAATTTTTTCAGGAGTGCTCCTGTTTATATATTTTAAAAGGTTACACATAACTCTTACATAAGTAAGGATATGAAGTTTGCCTTCTTAGAAAGTGTTTTTCCCATTAAAAAACAAACCAAAAAACAGATGCACCATTGCCTGTTTCACAGTCAGAGCCAATCTGAAATGGCTGATGCTAGCTCAGGGAAGTCATAAAGAGATCAAATGACTTCTGGGCCAATGGAAAGCCCTACTGTCTAACTGCTTTTCAGGCCAATTTGAAGAAGTAATTAGACTTACTGGAAGCTTGTGTGAATAATGCTGCAAGTACAATTATGAATGCCCAGACATATTGCGTTCAATATAGAAGACCCTGTCTACTGATTCTGATAGGATAGATGCAAAATTCAAGAACTTGATATAAGAAAGAGTAAAATGATGGTGATGTTATGATATCTTAAAAATTGTGGTTCATTTCCGGAATAAGTGTCATTAGGTGAAAAGCCAGCTATTAGTCAACTGAAATATAAACATGCTGTTCTCCTATCTGTCTTCAGCACTCAGCTTTTCTTGGTCTAAATGTAGACAAATGACTGTAAATCTAAGGAGTTTACAGATAACAATAGAAACGTCTTCTAAGAACTGAAAATCAATAAACACATGGCAATTGCAGGCCATTGTAATGTAATTAGGGGATGTTGTGTGGATGCCTCTGAAGTGCCTATAAATGAATGTGACTTCAGTACGGCTGCCAAATGAGTCCAATGTCCCACAAATGAACTGAAAACAAAGTGCCTGGAACACTGTATCTGCGGTGTCACTTTAAGATGACTGCTGTGCTATATTCCACAGCGATTTGCTGGAAATAGCATGGCACATATATATGCCCAGATACTGTATTTAAGCCTCATCTTATTCTAATGAAAAAACATGTTCACCCTTCATGAGGGTCTGTATGTCACCAGTGTTAGTATTCAGCATGACTGAAAAAGATGGAAAAAAATGCTTTACTCAATGTATGACTAGAAGCTGATTCTGACAATAATAAAATATTCATTATGAAGTTGTAATAATAAAGATAGGAAAAAGAATATGGGAGGCAGTGTTGGTTTCTATTAATCTCAAACATGGAGTAATAGTGCAATATTCAATACTAAGATCCTTTCTAGGGAGTTCTGTTTTGTTTTGTTTTGTTTTCTAATAGAAAACTTGTGTTAACTAGGAACTGGTAGTTCAAATAAACATGGACTATTTTATTTTCCTTTTACAAACTTCATTTTATTAGTGCTTATTATGTTCCTGGAAATAATTAATTTATAAACGTGAATTCATATAATCCTTATAATAATCCTGTGACATAGGTACATTAGCCCCATTGGCAATTGAGGAAGATAAAACACAGAGTAATTAATGAACCGAGGGGTCCCAGAACTGAGTGCAGGAGCCCTTAAACCCAGGTCTGCCTTCGAGTACTGGATTTGAGTGTCGACGTGCAACACATATATTAGTATGTATGCAATGAAAATCATCACAGAGTTTTAAAAAACGTTTTGATATCCAGATCCACCCACCTCCAACTCCCCACCCCAGATTTGAATTAGGGAGTCTGGGATTAGGCCCAGGCATCTCCAATTTTAATAAGATTTTACAGTGATTTTTGTACTGGTATTTTGTTGGCCATCCTTAGAGACATACTGATTTAGAAATGCCAGGTTATGTCCATCACACTGGATTCTTTATTCTTGTTCCATTTTATGTTAATTCACAGTAATTTTTGTAACCAAATGATTAAAGCTATTCCAGCACTCGTCCTGCTCCCAAATAGAGCGAGTTCAGAGACAAAAAGCCCATATGGCTCATGCTGCCATTTTCAATTATCGCTGAAGTCTGGCCCTTCACAGATCAAACACTTTTAGGGATATTATTTATTAATCTACAGTAATTAGTGAGCCAAGAACTATATAAATTTGTGTTAACAGAAATAGTCATGAGCATCTTTTCTTAATACGACTAAGATGCATGTCTTCCAAAGTCTCTCTTATATTAAACTTTTTCTTTACTTCATCCACAATGATCTAGGATGAAAATTTCTTTTTGTTTTTTTCAAATGAATACTCCCTACTAGCACCACAACAGTTAATTGAGTAGTTTCATTTTATAAAATATCTTTGAGTGTAATGACTGCAAGTACTTTGTTGAATATTCATTAACTATCCTTTTCTCACAGGGCATATAAATCCTCTGAAATGCAATACATATACACTTTAAACTTTGACATAAAATACTCATATTTCTAAGATAAAGGAGTTTTTCTTCTTTAAGCACTCTCTCAAATCATATATAATCAGGAACACTGGCAACATTGCCGCTATGAGAAGGACAGAGAGAACATCAAGAAATCCAAATGAATTCAAACCCATTAAATGTAATGGTGTGGTAAATCTCAATGTACCATCTGCTGTAGAACGCTGATACACTATTGGAATTCCACATCTTATTTACATAACAGATAAGAATGCGCTAGTGGATTTATATGGTGAATAAATACCCGGAGACAAAACTAAGTTTTTCCTATATTCACATCTGGGGATATCCACATCTGTATGAAATTTACGCTATTTCTGGTTAGCTATTCCAGTACAATTTAAAATGCCATCTTATCCAAATGTTATCAGTAATGTTGTCTGTACTAACTAATCAATAAAAGAAACAAAGAGTTCATATACAATACTGTATAAAATGTGAAGTTCATGCAAAGAATTTTATCTCCTCAATACTGATATGCATATTTAAGGAACAGAACTCTAAGACTACAGTAGATGCTTAATATATCTGTGCTTACATTTCACAAATAACTTGGTAGTAATTCTTTCAAGGTATGTTAGACTTCTACTTACTCATAAACACTTAAGGAATTTTAGGGTAGTAATTAAAATCCCACTAAAGTTATACAACTAATTAAGTTCAAATGCTTTAAAATCTATAATATTTAAGTGAGATCCTAAAAACTAGAACAAGTTTGAAAGAAACATAAAATCACATTTTAAAGTGGAGTAGTCTCTTGCCCTGGAATTCAAAGTAATGTCCCCTTTCTTCCTTTGTTCTTACTTAAGGATTTACCTTAAATATACATGAATCATAAAGCCTATAGATGTTTTCATGAAGCATATCCTCCAAGAGATCACACTATCTATTTCCATATGTATCTTTCAGCAGCTGGAATTAACAAGGTGTTCTGATGGGTTATGCATACTTTCATCTGCATTATTTTTAAAGTATTTTTTAATTTAAAGGAGATAAAGAGAAAATGGATATTCTTTTCAGGATTACTTAAATTGATTATTTTTTTCAAAGCTCATGAGATACCAAATTCCTGCTGGATCCTCTTGTGTGACTTTCCTCACTAGCGATGTTGAATAATTAAGCACTTTTGCATTTACATCCGGCGACCAGGATTTAATTAAACACAGTTCTCATCTCTTCAACTGCTCTTACCAAACCTCCCGAAGTTGAAGAGTGTTGCTGTTGACAATGGCAGTCCACCAAGTGGAAAATTATGCAAAGAAAATTGGGAAAGTAGGAAAAATGCCAGGCCTGGTGCCTTAGGGAGGGTGGAGAATATGAAAGTAAATACAGTACAGAGTATTTTGGTTATTGCTGTTGGCACTCTCCTTGATTATGTAATTGACTTTGTAAATTGATATATTACATGTTTATTACTTATTATCAAATCACAGGAATAGGAAACAATTTTGTTCTTGAAAGAATGATGGCCCATTACACAAGTCCCATCAAGAATGTATTTGGCTATGTAATTGACCATGGTGGCAAATTGAGCTAATTTTAATATAGGCTTTGTAAAGCAATATTTATCTGTGATTCCCAATAGTCAGAGACAATCTTTTTACTATATTTGCATATTTCACATCTTACAGAGGCCCAATTCTTTTTCATACAATTAGAATTTTGCTAACAGGGACAATTAATGATTATGTAAGTAGACTCCAGATTCACATTTTAAATGCTGTGAATCTGTGGTGTTCTACTGATTTGTTAACTTTAAGAAATTAGTTTAACTTTATTATTAAACAAAATGCTAGAAAAACTTTAATTATTGGTCACAAATGTTATTCTGATTCTTGCAATAATTGTTAAATACCTATTGTCTGCAGATATGCTGCAAAATACACAATGCCACAAAGATGAAGAGAGTCTTTGCTCTCAGTATGACTCCATTTCCAAATTTTATTTTACTGAAGCCATATTTGGTTATTATAAATAATGCTGCAATAAATAAAGGGGCACATTTATCTTTTCAAATTAGTGTTTTCATTTTCTTTGGGTAAATACTCACTTGGAAAAATGGGATCATAGGTGAATTCTATTTTTAACTTTTTAAGGAATCTCCATACTGTATTCCACAGGGGCTACACTAATTTGCTTTCCTACCAGCAGTGCACACAGGTTCCTTTTTCTCCTCCTCTTCTCCAACACTTGTTATTTTTTGTGTTTTTGATTCTAGCCATTGTGACATGTGCACATTGATATCTCATTGGGGTTTTGAGTTTCATTTTCCTGACAATTAATGATGCTGAACTTCTTTTCATATACGATGACCTCAGTTTAAATGTGTTTAACTCAGAAACATATGTGTAGTGATTGAATGGTGACACTTCTTCCTATGCCCTTGAAAAACATGTGCATGTGACTTTATTCAGAAAACAGTCTTTAAAGATGAAAGATTTTAATATGAGACTGTCCTAGATTATGGTGGGCCCTAAATCCAGTGATATGTACTTTTCTTTTTTTTTTAAGTGAGTTGAGAAAGAGAGCAAGTTAGGGGAGGGGCAGAGACAGAAAGAGAGAATCCCAAGCAGGCTCTGTGCTGTCAGCACAGGTATTTAGGTATCTTTCAGGTATGAAAGATAAATAAGTTCTGGATATCTACTATACTATGGTATTGTGCCTATAGCTAACAATACTGTATTATATACTTAAAATGTTCTAAGAGGGTAGACTTATGTTAAATATTTTTACTACACACTTTTCTTCCTTTTCTTCTTATCATCATCATCACCATTATCATCATCAAAGGGGCAAAAGGTAATGGCAGGTAATAGATATGACTATGGCCTTGATGTTGGTGATGGTTTTATAGGTGAATACTTATTCCCAAACTATGTAGTATACATTAAATATGCACAGTTCTTTAAATGTCAATCATACGTCAATGAAGTAGTTTAAAAGAGAGAGAGAGAGAGAGAGAACAGAGACACAGAGGAGAAGACCATGTGAAGATGCATACAAAGATTGGAATTATGTAGTCCTTAGGACTCTTTCCAGGAGCTGGAAGAGGCTAGGAACGACTTTATCCTAGAGTGCTCAGAAGGAGCATGGCTTTGCCAATGCCTTGATCTTCTGGCCTCCAGAACTGTGAGAAAACATGTCTCTTATCTTAAGCCAGGAAATTTGTAGTAATGTATATGGACTCCCTAGGAAACCAATGCAACATATTTAATACAAAGCATGTATGTCTGTAGCATAGAAAGATATGGGCTTTGGTGTTAGAAAGATTAAGGCCTTAACAAAACTATTAATTATTTATGATTTTAGGCAAGTTATGTAACTCTCCCAAGCTTGTTTCCTAAACTGTAAAATGAAAATGGCAGAGTTCGATTACTGTGAGAATTAAATGCAATTAAACTATGGGTGTGGTATGCCTGGAACAATAGTGCCAGTAAGTTCTCAATACATTCTTAGTCCTTCATTTTCCTCTCTCTTCCTTTTTATTTTTCTTCTTTTCTCCTGTCCAACTAATTGATTTGTTAGTATTTCATTTGTTATTAACTTCTGGGAAAATGATAACAGGAAAGAAAACATAAACTTAACATTAAAAGAAAAGAGGACATTTTAAAATCTTGTATTCCTTTTATAATCATAGTGCTATTTATGAGTAGACAGAACAGATAGATAAGAATATTTTCTCTGCTGGGGGTGCATGAGTGACTCAGTGGGTTAAGTGTCCGCCTTTTGATTTCTGCAGAGGTCATTATCTCATAGTTTGTGAGACGGAGCCCTGGGTCTGGCTCTGCACTGAGAGCAAGAAGCCTGCTTGGGATTTTCTCCCTCTGCCCCTCCCTCACCCTTGCGTACAAACATATTCTGTCTCTCTCTCAAATTAAAAAGTTACTTAAAAATTTTTTTCTACTTTCCTCAGTAAAATATTTAGTCTCTAAAAATAATTTTACATACCATTATAAATCATCTTTATAACATACAAATAAAGAATACAATATAAAATAAACTTCCCTTCATTTAATGGATGAATGACTTGAGCCTCAGAGAGGTGAAAATAAAAATCAATAGAGAAAAGAGACAGTTTCAGAATCTATAACTGGTAGAATAATGGACCCCAAGATGTCTACGTTTTAAATGTTAAAACCTGTAAGTATACTCTCTTACATAGTAAAAGAAACTTTAAGATATGATTAAATTAAGGGTCTTAAAATAAGCTTTTCTGGGAGTATCTGAGTGGGCCCAATGTAAGTTCAAGAGGCCTTATGAAAGGAAAGCAAGGAGGCCAGAATTAGTAAAGGCAACATGACAGTGGAAGCAGAAATGAGATAGATGAAGAGAGAGAAACAAAGAGAAAAAAGAAGGGAGAGAGGGATGAAGGGAAGGAGAAGTGGAGGGAAGGAATGAGAAAGGGAGGAAGGGAGGGAGGGAGAAAGATTGAAAGAGGATATACTTCTGGCTTTGAAGATGGAGAAAGGAAGGGGTGATGGGCAGGAATGAAGATGGCCTCTAGATACTGGAAAAGGCAAGAAAATGGATCCTTCCTAGACCTTCCAGAAGGAGTGCAGTACCTTGATTTTGGGATTTCTGCACTCTAAGACTATAAGACAATAAATTTGTATTATTTAATATATTAATCTTGTGGTATCTGGTTAAAGCAGCAGTAGGAAACTAACACAGAGTCCGTGACTCCTTTTTGTAACTATTATTTATTCCCCTCTTAAAAACTTCCTCCAAATGTGCTTGAAGTCACCAATTTCCAAAAACAAAACAAAACAAAACAAAACAGTGTAAAGCTATTTTTTCCTCTCAAATTTTTTTCTGTCCTACATCTCAGTTTATTAAAACAAATCAGAGGATTAAATATATGTATACTTAAAATGTAATTTCTGTAATGAAATTTGGAAAAGGTCATATTTATCTGGCCCTTCATGTCTGAAATTGAATTCAGTCAATTTCACATTTTCCAAAATATGGGTTTTTTGGAACATTAGCCCTGGGATAAGGAGTCTGAGGTCATACATATTTGAGGCATTCTACACATTACCTCTTCCCCTGGGAAGCTCACGGAGAATTTCCCTGTAACTTTACATACACAGGAAAGATATTGCATATGTTAACCACTTTTTCACTCACTGTTTACCTTTGATAACCATCTACTCTGACTTACGCCCCTCTCCCTCTACTGAAATTATTCTTCTTTAAAGAAGTCCATGATGTCGAATCCAAGGGACATTTCCCCCCTGCTCTGATGTTTCTCTAGTTTTTAGGAACAGTGGATTTAACTGATGACTCCCTCTAACTATTCAATAATTTGTTAGATTTACATATATTTATCTAAAGAACAGAGTTGACTTAAGATACTCTTATGTTCATGATACATGATTACTATCAATTGATGTAAACTTCTTTTGTTATTTATTTTTATCTTCTTCTCTAAGTCTGTCCCTATTTATTGCCAAATTAGGTAACCACTTTAATATAACTGGCATACACTTTGAGAAATACATACTATTTTGTGTATGTTCTTTAAATGTACATAAATTGTATTGTGGTATGTATTCATTCTATAGAATTCATTCTGTTTCTTAACTTTTCTCCTGGCATTTGGTTTTAACATCTATCCATATTGTTGAGTATATTTTTAATTCATTGTTTCCAATTGAAGCATTTTTTTTCCTAAAGAACTCACCTATTTTCCTTTACTCATTCCCTTTGTAATAGGCACCTACTTTACTTACAGATGCTTACTATCATAAATATTGCCATAATAAATATCTTTACACTCCTTCCTCTAAAACCTATATACTGGGTGTCTCTGGGGGTATATATCCAAGAATGGAATGACTGGAAATGAAGATAATGCAGAGATTTTGACTGAGAGTTTAGTAAATCTGCTAATATATTTGTTAAAAAATTAATTTTTAAAAATACTAATTTTTACAATCCATGAATATATTATATCTCTCTTGTTATTTAACTTTTTAAAATGTATTTCAATAATTTATACTTTTTTGTAAGAAGTCTTGTAAATCTGTATTAGGTTTATACCTAGGTATTGGATAATTTGTATATTAGTGTAAATGCTGTATTTTTAAATTTCATTATTTTCTTTTTTTTCCCTGTTATAAAGAAATTAAACCAGAGGTGATCTTCACTGTTTCATTTTCCTGTGTCTCTTGGGAGAAAAACTGGCTTCTAATGCTCTATTGTATCCACAGGGAAGAATACAATGTATGTGCTAAACAAAATGCTGCTGAAAAAATAAACGAAAATTTTGCAGGAGTATTGATACCTGTGTAGTCAGGGTGCTCACCTCCAGGCTTTGTTGGTGCTTCTTGTGTGTGTTTTAAGGTTTCTTTATTTTTGAGAGAGAGAGTGAGAGTATGAGCAGGGGAGGGGCATAGAGGGAGGGAGACAGAGAATCTAAAGCAGGCTCTGCACTGTCAGCACAAAGCTCAATGTGGGGCTTAAACCCAGGAACCATGATATGATCTGAGCTGAAGTCAGATGCTCAACCAACTGAGCCACCCAAGTGCCCTGATGCTCCACCTGATGCTCCTTGTGGTTTTAATCAATAAGTCCTTAGCAACAGCTTCCTGTCATCCTAAAATGGATGTGATTTGGCCCAAATGCATAGTGTTAAATTATTTCACCATAAATCATAAGTCTCAACTCTCAATACCAAAGACAAACATTATCTCCAATACTAAACACACAAAAGAGTGTAATGAACAGGAGCTGCATAAAAATTACAGCCTTGTCTACTGACTGTCAAATTCTGTCAAACTGACATCTCTGAAAATTTTTAGAGATGGTCCAAAAGCTTAAAGCACAAACAGGACAACAATTCTAAGTTGAATTCTCTCTAACAAAGTACTTGCTTTTTGCAATGAAAGAAATGAGCTGGTCTAGTTTATATCTCTCAGAAAGCCCCCAAAAAGAATTCCTGATTTTCTTCATTCAAAACCGAATAAATCATCCAATGTTCTGACTGTTTTTAATAAATATTTTCACATAATCCAATAAATAAAAAATGCAAACAAGTTGGTCATGGGCATTAAACTGACAGTTTCTATGTGACTATTCAAATCAAATATTTGGCTCTGCTTCTTCAGACGAGGTATCTGCCAACTGTCAAATGTCAGGGTAGATGAGGTTGGAGGAGAGGAGAGGAAGAGCAGACTGGAAAGAGGGATTCCTTCTGTTTATATCATCACATTTCAGCACCGTCCATGCAATGTTGTCATGAAGAATCAGTATCGTTTGTCTGACATGCAGTCCAGTCCTACCATCTGGACAGTTCAGCCCACTTCTGCAGATGAAAAACCCAATGTAGTCAGGGTTTGGGATTTTGGTATTTGGGTAGCTTTTCCTTTGTTTTGTTTTGTTTCTGTTGTAATAAAAAAGGTGTGTCATTTTTACTCTTCTACTATTCTTGATTTCCACATCAACGTAGAAGGTAAAAATCATTTGCTTTCTTCTCAGATATCACCAGAAAAGACATCTTTTGGCATTTCATTAGATAAGGCTTTTTTTAAGTTTATTTATTTTTAAGAGGAGAGAGAGAGAAGACAGACAGAGACAGAAAGGTCACGAGCTGGGCAGGAGCAGAGATAGAGGGGGGTAGAGGATCTGAGGCCGGGCTCTGTGCTCACAGGACAGAGCCTGATGTGGGGCTTGAACTGTGAGCACATGACCTGAGCTGAAGGCAAACCCTTAAACAACTGAGCTACCCAGGTGCCCCTAGATGAGATATTTTTCTAATGAGAAAGAAGTTTACCTGCTCCTTATTAATGTAATCTCTCATTTGACTTAAATCTTTGGAGCATGTTACCATTTACTGATTTTTACTGTATTTTCTCTGAAAATTCCTAACCCCCAGTTTTATCTGTCAAGACATCATTTCAAGTAACTAAGCTGCTAGATATACAACAATCATTTCTGAAATCAAGCATATTATTAGTTTTTCCCAAGATTCAGAGATTTTATAAACTAAAACTAAAAGTAAACTAGGTAAACTGAGATATAAGCTTTATGTACACATCTGACAAAATTTATACTCATTACCAAAAGTGTGCTTTGAAGTAGCAAATAGGATCTTCTCATTAGATTTTGATTATACGATATTGTACAAGGAAAAGGATTATTTCTACTCTACTACAAGCTTCATCAGTGGAGGAAAATAGTTCAATCCTCAGAAAGGTCAGGGTCAAATTTCATCTTTACAATGCACATAGAAAGAATCTGAAATCAATTATTTTGGCAGAAAAATTTTTAGAAAGGAAAATGAATTTGCCATTTGGAATGGTTCAGAACTTGTCAAACATATGAAAATATATTGAGACCCAAAATAACATGCCACTAATCTATTATAAATCCAGTGGCAACTTCTTAATATCCATTATTGGCAAGCAATCCTACGAAAACAGTCTTAAAAATATTTTGTTGTTATGATATAGACAAGGGTACCAGAATGCTTTTAATCAAATTATATTAATTACTGTCTTCCTAAACATAATCAGAAGACAATGTAGAAAATCTTGATTTATAAAATTATGTAATATGTATAATATTGTATACTATTAATATATTTGTATTATATATTGTTATATATTCAATATTCATTGAAGGTGAAGGCTAATTCAATGAAAAATCTTTGGAGCTTTTTATGATATAATAGCACTCACTTCGCTATCTGCTGTGTATTAATATATAGACATTCATTGGTTACTTTATGACATAACATTGTGAAAAACCCATGAAATTTTGTTTATTTTGGATATAAAAACTCATCTTCTTCAAAGAAGATGTTATTGACACTACTCTCAAATGTGTCTGTGAAGCCCCGGGTGGAGGCTGAGGTAGAGCAAGAAGGAAACATAAATTCAAGGCCCTGGGGAGAGTGTCTAGAACAGGTGCCCCTGGTACCAAGAGGGTCCCCAGAAAACGGGGGAAATGAGTGTGTCGAGGCACACAGACACTATTCTGGATTTGGAATAGTAAGGTAAGAGTCTACACCTTATGGAGGTTGCTAGTGGCTGGCTGAATATAAACGTGGAACAAATTCCAAGAACAAGAAATATGTAGTTAAGAAGGAAATCAAGAAACTTAGAATTACAGGAGATCAGTAAAGAAAATTGTGGATATGGCATAAGTTGGCTCAGACAGGATTCCTGGTACTCCTAGGCTTTACGGACACGACAGAATTTCTGATGGGTATCAATTTAGTACAACACCCAATCTTGTGTCTTATTGTTTCTAAAATGACATGTTACTTAAGTAAATTAGATAATATTTTAAATACTCCCATTTTTTTTTCATAACATATCTTTTAGAGATCCACAACGGAAGCTAGAATGGGGGTAATATCCAGCCACAAATGTTCAATGTTTCAAAGATAGGTAGTGATATGTGACAGATAATTTATCCTCACTTTAAAAACAAAACCTTAAATTTCATCCTATTAAATTATTTTGCCATCCATGTTTCTTCAAATTTTTCTCGGTAGCACACATTATGGGGAAATGCATTAATTAAAATCGATATACTTTATATGAAGTAGATACACCTCATTCATGAAATGAATACCATTCATTTTCTCTGGGTTCAGAAGTGACAAACTTCAAAGTCAAGTGCATACATTTTTTTACATTAAGATAGCTGCATATCCACTGTCTTTCACATGTTCTTTTTTTCCCGTTTGCAACCAAATACTGATAATCAAACACAATCTCAATACTACAGAATTTTTACATAAATCATTTATACTTGGAGAGTCTCAAAATGAGTACTAGACCAGATATTTCACAGTTAGAAATATTGGCAGGAGCAGTTTAGAAGCAGCAGCAGCATCCAAAATTTAGGAATTACACAATATAATGGATCATGAGTGAGAGCCATATGAGGAAAAAAAAAAACCATCAGACCAAACAGAAGTTTTATTGTGGTGATGTTATTTTAAATTTTTTCTATTTATTTTTTTCTTCCATACCTTCAAGCAAGATACCTGTCTTTTCACCTAGGTGTCTATCTGAAAAGTATCTTGGAGCCTTTCTTGTAAATCTGTTCAATATTTTTCAAGTCTTCCCACCTAAATATATTCTGAGTATTGGACTTCCTTTTTGTGACTTAGTCTGATTTTCTTATGTTTTCTTTTCAGTGGATACATAAAAGTGCCAGGATCCCCCCCCCAGGGGCAATCTTCACATTTCCTGCTCATTGACTGCCATGGATGTGGAATAGATCAAATGCTTTCCTTCCCTAAGCGCCATGATGTCATTATTCTACCACCACTCACAGAACAAGGTCTTTCTGTGAGAATGCAAACGTGAGAGTTTCTGAAGTGAGCTCTCCCACCCAGTCCTACTCAGCCTTTTCATGGTATGCACATTACTGTTCAAGGAATCTTGTCATAGAAGTAACTCCTGAAAAAGTCCAGTTTCCATGGACTTACTTCCAGCATCCATCCCCTTTAGACAAATAGATGATATTTCTTCCAGTTACTCAAATATTTTTCAAGATGATTTCAATCACAGCTCAGCCTCTTAGTTCAAGTGAGAATTCATCTCATTTCTCCAAAGACATGCAACACACATTCCCTTAACCACAAATGTACCTGACCAGTCCCCCCTTGTTAATAGGTACTTTGCAACGTTCTTACAAGTATTTGGGAAATAATCCATGTAGCACAGCAAAGGCAAGGCTTTACAGGTAAACACTTGATAAACTAAAGCTGTTACTACTTTAGTCTGACTAGTGCCTTCTTGAAGTCAGTTCTACCTCCCCTTTCAAAGTCTATGTTTAAAAAAAAAGTTTATCTTTCTTGGTTTATACTTATTTCCTGAAATAATCTCAGGCACAAAATCCTTTTACTTCTATTGTTCTGTTTGTTTGGGTTTGGTTCAATCAAATAATTTAAGTCCCTATATTTTCAGTTTTTAAGTACCAGTATGTCCAGTAAAAAAGTTACAGTTAACTATGGAGGGAAATAAGATATATCTACATATACCAAATTCAAATGGAAATAAAAGTATTGTTAAGTCAATAAAAGTATCTTATGTTTATAGAAGGATAAAAATATGAGGTTTTTCAAGAAGATATTGCTAAATAAGAACAACAGGCAAAGATGGCCTAGCAGATATTAAAACTTAGTAAAAAACTAGTATAATCATAAAATCACATGGCTAGCACAGGAAATAGAAATATTTATCAATAGAACCAAATTAAATCTAGAAAGAGGTTAAAGTTTATATAGGAACCTAAAAATGTCCGTGGGATATCAAGGTGCCTGGGTGGCTCAGTCAGTTGGCTGACTTTGGCTCAGGTCATGATCTCTTGGGTCAGGGGATCAAGGTCCACATCAGGCTCTGTGCTGTTAGTGCAGAACCTACTTAGGATTCTCTCTCTCTTCGGTCTCTGCCCCGCTCCCCTGCTTGCACTTTCTCTCTCAAAATAAATAAATAAACTTTGAAAAATGTCCATAGGATATAGGCACATTATTCAATAAACTGTGCTAAATACAATTTACATTGGGAAAAATTACATCAGGTCCTACAATACATTGTATAGAGAAATAACCTTTTCATGAAGTAAAAACATATATGTAAAAACAACTAAAGATCCTAGAAGAAAATAGAAAAATGTTAACTATGAGAAGACTATTAATTCACACTGAGAACCCAGAACGCATGAAAGGAAAATGTACATATTTAATTACTTAAATATAAAAAAATCCCTTATTTGGCAAAAAGTCATAAAATTGATAGATCAGGAGAAAATGACTAGAAAAAAATGTTAAAGAGTTAACCTCTCTAAGGTACATCATACTTCTACCAATTATTAAGAAAGGCAGGTAATGCAATTTGTTTCATTTTGTCTTTAAAGGTAAAGGAAATAAAGTTACTTCACCAAAATATAGATTAGATATGACAGGCTATTATTAGTTTTTAGGTAAATGAAATTAAATAGATACTACACTCATTGGGTTGTCAAAAATTTTTTAAATGATAGTTACATCTAAAGTTGCTAGAGCTGTGGGTACTATTCTAATATTCTAATGTGAATTACTACATACTTTTTTGGAAAGTAACCCAGTATTTAAATAATTATTACTGGATATTTAATTTTATTTTAATTTGGTATTTAAATTAATATTTCAATAATTTAAATAATTAGTATTTAAAATGTGTATAGCATTTGCCCTAATTCTCTCATTTCTTAGCATTTACCAAATAGAAATAAAATTACTCTGATATTTATTATATCATTGTTAGTAATAGCAAAGACTTGAAACAATCTGAATTGTGTCCCAAATTGGAATGATTAAATGGTACATTCATTGCTACCTTGATGCATATGCAACATTAAGTACTGTGCAGCCATTAACACAAATGAAGTTGACATATGTATTGCCTTAGAAAGATATTTAAAATATACTGTTAGGTCCCAAAAGTAAGCAGGAGAATGTACTTGTATTGTGTGTGTGTGTGTGTGTGTGTGTGTGTATAGTAATCTCACTTTTATAAAATGGGACCATAATGTTTGGAAATGTTTTATATTCAAAATGAAATGTATGAAAGTTCACAAATCAAAATGCTATTAGTGGTTATATTTGATAGAAGAAAATAAAATTATTAGTTTTATTTTAAATACATCTATTTATTTTCAAAGTTCCAGCTGTTGGTGTAATAACAGACCCCTGAGGGGAAAAAAGGCAATTAATTTTTAATTTCATAGTCAAAATAATGTGATTATTATACTTACAACAATGATGTGGATAAGTATTAACATTTACATTCTACTTATGAAAACTCTGAGTTTCAGAAAAGTTAAACAATGTATCCAATGACACATACTGGAAAATGCTAGTGACATCATGACTCCAAAGGTATCTGTGTCTCCAAATCCAGGTATTTCTAAATCATCCCACTGTTTCTTGACTCTGTGTGCTGAATTTTTCAGACTGGCATGACTGGATAATTTAAACTGACTATAAAAGTGATCCACTCCATATTTCTTAAATGTATAGACCCCCCAGAAATAGAGTGAAAGTCTTAGGTATCTCAGAGAATCACAAAGTTGAGAGGAATCCTAGTGGTTTAATGTCTTTCCTTTTCAGTCCAGAGAACCTGGGACACAGAGGGAACACTTTTTCAGTATGGTGCAGTCATTAATATAAAGTGCTTTGAAGCCAAGAAGATATAACATCAATTACAACTAAGTTATCTATTAACAAAGTGACATTCAGTAGTCACAAAACATCCCACCATTATTAACCACTCAGGCCAAAACCTCTAAGGTTTATCTGCCTTATCAATTTCTGCCTTATCAAACACTTTACATCAAATCCATCAAGTCCTACGAACTTGACTTTTAAAGTGTATCTAATCAATGCACACCCTTCATCTGCACTGTAAATCAAAGCATCATTACGTTCTGATTCATCTACTGACATGGACTCCCAAAAGTTTAATTTCTTTTCACTTTTACCCTTTTCAAATTTATTCTTTGTAATACTCTGTACTTTAAAATGTACATCACATCAAGTCAATCCTCCACTTAAAAGACCTTCATGTAGCATACATCTCAGAAAAAATTATATGTATTCCCATGATCTCCAAGCTTCTCTTGATCTGGTTCCTGCTTCATGCTGGTCTCATCTCTCAAACCCACTGACTAGTCCAAAGTTATATGGATTCACTTAAGTTCCTAACGTATGTCAAGTTCTTTCTTGACTCAGGGCCTTTCTCCTCACCTTTCCCCAAACTTGGAAGTCTTTTCCCTTCACTGTTCATACT
Source organism: Crocuta crocuta (assembly GCF_008692635.1). NCBI lineage: Eukaryota > Metazoa > Chordata > Mammalia > Carnivora > Hyaenidae > Crocuta > Crocuta crocuta. Next base: position 881,312 of record NW_027530356.1, on the reverse strand, counting down.
GGCAATTTCTTACTCTTCAGGTTAAATTTCACTTACTCACAGTTCTGAAGGTCAGAAGTCTCAAAAGTGACATTTCACTGCCATGTTAGTTTGCATATTCCTGACATCTAGTGAGTTCAGCATCTTTTTTTGCATGTTAATACCCACATGTATTTCTTCTGTGACTTGGTCATACTTGAATTTTTGACCAGTTTTTAAAGTGTAGTTATAATTTTTCTATTCATTTTTAAATACTTAGACAAATTATGTTTGGCAAATATTTGTCTTATATATGTTTGAAGTATTTTTTTCTAAATTTGTTGGGTTTTGTTCATGATGTCTTTTATCCTATAGCATTTTAAAAGTTCTGTATAACCAATGTTACTATCATCTCTGCTTCATTCAGTCATGACAGTTGACATGTACTTTTCAGGTTCAAGGTCTTGATAGAAAATGCTGAGGTTCTGTAACAAAATACTGGGCAAGAAGCACTACTGACTTTTTAAAAAATACAATCTGCCACAGGATACATTCGAAAAAGTACTTCTCATATATAGGTAAGGTAGGTAGATAGAGAAACAGACAGACAGAGAAAAATATATATTGGAAAATAACTTGGGTTTTGTTTGTTTTAAACAAAGAGTGTGTGTGAGCAGGGAAAAAGGGCAAGAGAGAGAGAGAGAGAGAGAGAATCTTAAGCAGGCTCCACGCTCAGCACAGAACCTGGTGTGAGGCTGTATCCCACAACCCTGGGATCATGACCTGAGCCACAATCAAGAATTGGACACTTGGGGTGCTTGGGTGGCTCAGTCAAGCCTCTGACTCTTGATATTGGCTCTGGTCATCATCTCATGGTCATGTCATCATCTCATGGCAGTGCAATCAAGCCCAGAGTCAGGCTGAGCATGGAGCCTCCTTGGGATTCTCTCTCTCTTTCTCTCTCTGACCCTCCCCTGCTTACACACTCTCTCTCAAAACAGATAAACAACAACAACAAAAGGGTTGGAGGTTTAACCAACTGAGCCATCCAGGCACCCATGGAATAGAACTAAGACAAGAACATAAGTTTAAAATATAGTATTTTTGCCTCAGAACACTGATGAAGTTGCTTCATTGCTTTCTCAATTCAATTTTGCTGAGGGAATATCTGATGCTACTTTGATCCTTCTTTGTAGAGAACCTAAGTTTATGAGTGTGTGCATGCACATTTGTGTGCATATGTGTAATGGCCATATTTATTTACTTGCTTTTTTTTCTGCAGAAATATTTTTTATAGTTTTACAATTATTTTCTTTGCTCTGAAAATTCACTACATTGAATCTACTTGTCTGTGTTTTTATTGCACCTCGGTGGCTGCTTTCAGTGTGAAGGCCTGTCTTCCTTCAACTCTATAGTATTTATCTTCTCTCATTTACTATTTCTGCCTTTTAGAATGCAACTCAGTCAATACTGGGCTTCTAAATCTATCAACACGTCTTCATCCATCTCTTTGCAATTTTATGTTTTGCCACTTGGGGTATATTTTCCATCTTAATATCCAAATTCAATTTCTTTAAAAATTGTTCTGCATCAAAATGCAAACCTAGAAGCTAAAATTAATTTCTCATAACCTCTGTAAGCACTCATCCTCCTTGTCAACACTATATATGCTTTAAAAATGTCTGCACATGAGTCTGACATGCAGCCAAATTTTAACTCAAAATATTTCCCACGTTGCTTTGTTGGAAATGTTGTATTTAGTTTTGGGTAAGTAACTACACATTTTGCAAGAGAAACACCAGACAAAATGGTAAGTTCCATTTGGTATCCATTTGATATCCAAATGGAAGTCTGGATATCAGAGAGGCATTCAGTCCTGTATGGTTCTAATTTCTTAGCACAATCTTTTCGGCTTGCTAGTTTTATCTTCTGTTTTGACAATTTGGTTACTCTTCCCTTAATTAAAAATTTATGTTTTGTTGATCAGTTTCTTCTTTCTTTTCATAGCTTGTTCTTGTTATTGTTGTTAATGAATGTTTTATTTTACTGCCTTCTTCCTTCCCTCAAAGTTTACTGCTTATATTTAAAATTTTCTGTTTTCCCTAAAAACTGTTCATTGGGACCAATTATTTCCTATTTTACTCCTTTTGTCCCTCTCATTGTTCCAGGTTTTTTTCTCTCTCAAAAGATAGATGATTTTAGATTACCTGTTCTTTTTTTTAAAATTTTTAATGTTTTTATTTCTGAGAGAGAAAGAGAGACAGCATGAGCAGGGGAGGGTCAAAAGAAAAGGGAGACTCAGAATCCGAAACAGGCTCCAGCCTCTGAGCTGGCTGTCAACACAGAGCCCAACGTGGGGCTCGAACCCACAAACTGTGAGATCATGACCTGAGCTGAAGTTGGACGCTTAACTGACTGAGCCACCCAGGCGGCCCTAGATTATCTGTTCTTATTTTCTATCAAAGTTCTAGTTTGAATAGGGCATTTATTCCACCCAAATAGAATTTTATTTTTCCTTTTTAGAAGCTTTATTATGCATGTATTCTTTGCTGTGGTTTATTCAGGTCTTGTTTTTATATTAATTCAATTTTAGCTATTTGCTATTTTATAGGAATTTATCATAATTTCTGGCTTACTTAAGAAATATATATGTATATATATGTGTGTGTGTGTATAAATATATACACATATGAAAGAGGCTAAGTATATGCTTGCCTTAGCTTTATAATTCTTTTTAAAACTTTATTTATTTTGAGAAAGGGAGAGAGAGAGAGACAGAGACAGAGAGAGAGTGAAAGAATCACAAGCACACTCTGCACTGTCATCGTGAAGCCCAATATGGGGCTCGATTCCACATACTATGAGATCAGGACCTGAGCCAAAATCAAGAGTCAGACGCTCAACCAACTGAGCCACCCAAGTGCCCTAGCTTTATAATTCTTTAAAACATTTTTTCTTAAGTACATGATATTTTTAATTGTAAGGGAGGTGAATTTATTTCTTTGCAATCTGTTATTTGGGATCAATTTCCATCTACTTAACAACCTTTTAGTCAAATTGTCAATATAAATTTTACATCTTTCCATTATATTAGTATATAGTTCTGACAACCAGTCTCCACGTATAAGGGTTTCTCCCCACACTACCAAGGAATTCTCCAACACTAGCTAGGTGTCCTTATAATTCAACTCAGTGCTGATACTACCTTGAGCTAGCATCAGATTCCACAGGTTAAGGCTCAGTCCTACAGGACTGCCCTGCCTCTTCTGTTTCAGGGGCCAACCACAAGTTCCAACAATCTTCTTGGGTTAGATTAATTTGTTAAAGTGGATCCCAGAACTAGATACATCGGTTTATTGCAAAAGGATATAATTCAGAATAGCTAGATGGAAGAGATGCATAGGGCAAAGTAGTGGGGAAGGGTGTGGAGCTTCGATCCTCTTCCCAAGCACACCACTCTCACCAAACCCCCACATGTTCCCCAGCCCAGATGCTCTCCAAACCGGTCCTTTGGGGAGTTTTATGGAGGATTCACCACTTAGCCATGAGTGATTAAATCACTGGACCTTGGTGAACTCCATCTCCAAACCCTTGGTGCTCCCTACATCTGGGGGTGAGGGGGTGTGAGATTGAAAGGTCCAAACTTCAAACCTCAGGGTTGGTTCTCCAGGCAAATAGCCATCCACAGGTGCTTCACCAAGGTCATTAACATGACAAAAGAGACATTTACTGCTCTTATTTTAGGAAATTCCAAGGATTTGAGTAACTGTGTCAGAAATGGGGATGAAGACCAAATAAATATTTAAATATTTATTATATTTTACAATATCATAACTAAGAATTATTGTTTTTAATTACTTATTCCTGTTGATGATTTGGTGATCTAAGGAGAGAACTATTGAAGCATTATTTGCATTAGAAGGTGATTTTTAATCCAGATAATATCTTTTAGTTGAAAAGAAGTGGATATCATTTACCATTTTGTTTGTGTTTTCAGATTTAAAATATAGATGTAATCTATGATAGAACCCCAGCCTTACTTTCCTCATTGGATAATCTGCAAATTAAATGACAGGGGTGAATTCTGCGATGGTGTAAAATCATATACATGAAAGATATTATTTCACTCTTTCTTGTTAAGTTAAATCCCTTTGAGGGAAAGGATGATTTTTATTTTTTCACATGCATCTGCTGTCTATATCATGGACAAAACACTGTGAGTTCATCAAACAGTTAACATTTTCCTGTCTTTGATACTTTTATCTAGGATGATCCCTCAGCCTGGAGTTCTCAAACTCCTCTTCTCCTGACTGATGCACAGTCTGCAAGACCCAGTTAAACTCCTAGGCCTTTATGGAATTGGTTCCCTATAGCCCAACCTTCATCCACTGTACAACCTGCAGGCTAGATTGGTGTCCCATCCTGTGTGCTGTTTACTAGCCAGAGCATAGCTCTGTCACTTCTCTTATTTCATTGCATTATAACTCTCCCACCTGTGCCTGTGAGCATCTTGAATTGCACATCTTTGGATCCCTGGTGCCTAGAGATTCATTTATCTCCTAAGCCAGTTTATTATCTTCTTGAGAGCAGGGACTCTGGGTCTTTTCTCTTTATTTTCATGGAAAATAGAAATAATTGAAATATTTATCATGTATCATCACTCTTCTAAGTAATAATTTCTATATTTTTTCTTCATCTACTCCTTATGACAAACCTGAGAGACAGGTAATAGTATTCCATTACATTTTGTAGAGAAACAAAATGATGTCACAGAGAGATCAAGTAAACTCCCCAAGGTCACACAGCTAGTCAGTATCAGGACCAATATTCAAACCCAAGGGTGTTCAGCTCCAGAGTATACTACTATGCTTAAGCACAGACTTGATAACACTGACTCAATGCAAATGCATCAGAAGAATATAATGCACACGGAAAATTCTCAACTAGACAGCATGGCTTTTAAGCTACCTCTCTTTGCATATCCATTCCAACATTTAATATAAAAAGCTGTATTTTTTTTCTGTTTTTAGTCTTTATTCTCCAAGTATGTTGAGAGTCAGAGTTCTTTCTGTTTCTTTTAAGCTATTAACAAGTAGGAATACTAAGCCTCCAGTAAGTTTTCAATCAGTTTGTGAAATATAAGCCCTTAATGAGGCCTAATATGGCTAGCCTGCAGGCTTCAGCCTAGGTTTCAGGTAGGCATTAGTGTGAAAATATGAAACTAGTTTATGATCTTAATTTTTCCTTAGTTTGTTGTCAAGCTGGTTTCCAACAACACCCAGTGCTCATCCCAGCAAGTGCCCTACTCCATGCCCATCACCCTGCTTCCCCTCTCCCCCACCCCCATCAGCCCTCAGTTTGTTCTCAACATTCAAGAGTCTCTCATGGTTTGCCTCCCTCCGTCTCCCCAACTATTTTGCCCCTTCTCCTACTCCATGGTCCTCCGTTAAGTTCCTCCTAATCCACCTATACGTGCAAACATATGGTGTCTGTCCTTCTCTGCCTGACTTATTTCACTAAGGATAACACCCTTAAGTTCCATCCATGTTGCTACAATGGCCAGATTTCATTCTTTCTCATTGCCATGTAGTATTCCATTGGGTATATAGACCACATCTTCTTGATCCATTTATCAATTGATGGACACTTAGGCTCTTTCCATGTTTTGGCTATTGTGGAGATTGCTGCTATGAACATTGGAGTATATGTGCCCCTGTGCATCAGCACTCCTGTATCCCTTGGGTAAATTCCTAGCAGTACTATTGCGGGGTCACAGGGAAGTTCTATTGTTATTTTTTTGGAGAACCTCCACACTGTTTTCCAGGGGGCTGCACCAGTTTACATTCCCACCAACAGTGTAGAAGGGTAAAAAGCTGTATTTTTAAAAGTTAACATGATAAAGTCAGGTAATTTCTTCAAAGATAGGAAGCAATTTTCCTGTAATATTCATGAACAATTAAACAGGTGTTTTCAATAGTTTAACCATTAATTTTAAGGAAGTGTTTGTAACATCACCTGGTTATTGAGAATACCTCTGACTATATCACTATCTTTCTAAAAGAATGTAAATAATCAAACAAATTTAGATAGGTAGTGCCTCAATACAAAAAAATACCTGGTTTATGCAGATATTTTTGCAAATACTGTCTTAAATTTCAGGGTAAAATCAGCTTATTCTTTGAATGAATACATCATCAAATAGAGATTAAGACTCAAGCATCAATCTTGCACTCCCTTGAAAAAAGATACTTTTGTTTTAATGCTGTATATAATGACAAAATATCTAAATTTTAAAATTCTATATCTATGTATATTTGTGACTCATTTTTACATATTTTTCAACCATGGCTTTTTGAGAATGACACATGTAGAAAAATATGTTACGATCTTATCTATCCTGACAAAACTTCTATAGGATAAACTTTTAAAATATTGCCATATATCAATTTAAATGCATGTTCAATCACTTTATTTGCATCAGAAATAAACTAACTCAATAAAACAAGACCTGCAAAAATCATGTGCTACAACACACACACACACGCACGCACAAAGTTAAATGTACCCTTTTCTGCATGTTGAAGTATTTCGTGCCATCCTTCTTGACCCCCTGTGCATGGAAGTAATAATACCACATATCCCTGGTTTTATTTCACTTCCTTTTTTCCTCTTCTCAAGCACTGTCATAAAAATAAATGAATATTGTTCCACTGTGCATGCTTTTTACACTTCTCATGATGAGAATGGATTCATGATAACCCATTTATTTTCTTTTATTCTAACAACCTCTGCAGCAAGAATGAGATGCCTGAATTTTAATGCCTAATATGATCTTTGGAAGACTATAAACTTTTAATAGACTTTAAACATAAAGTGAGGGAGAGGATAAATGCAAGGAAGTCTGTGGTTTGTCCCAGGAAATCCTGATTAATAGCCTTCTGATTGTGTCAGACCACCCTGAATATTTTCTGAAAGCAATTGGTTCATTTTATTGCCAAATAAATTGTAATTGAACTTACCAACTTCTAACCAAATAAAAATTTAAGTGGAGAGAAGGGACAGAAGAACACACATTTCTTATGTGATACAGCATCTAGGATACGTCTCCTTTTATTTACTCTGCAACATTCATTCTTGTTAATTTCACATGATAAACACAACAGGTTTAAAATGACAAAGTTTTTCTTTTTATAGATTTGTCCTCTCTGTGAATCTTTCTTAGGTATCCATACCTTAACAGGAAGTCAGAAATATTCAACATTGTTTTAAAAATCTCAAGAGCAAAATATTCACTGATTTCAGTGCTATGTAGGCACAGAATTTAAAGCCTCCTTGGGAAAAAAATCTCTTCTGTAACACCACTTTTAGCAATGTTTATAATATGATTTGATATTTTGGTCTCTTTTTACACTTTAAAAAAATAAAGCATAAGCATTGTGATGCTTACAGCTCTTTAAATACGTTAGCCTTTCAAGGCCTGAGTGAGACAAAACGCAAGCATGCTTTATAAGCAGGGGAAAAATTTTTTTTTAATTATAAAAAAGAGCACTTAGGGCATTATGAATGTACAAAAGGTCTAAATCATAAATATTTGTTAATTTCCTTTTATTGACTTCTTTTTAAAATATAAAATGAAATTTTTCAGTACATATAAGACAAGCAAGAACATGATCTCTTGGAGTGATAAAATACTATAAACGACTCTTCTAGAATTGCATCTCCCTTTAAATGGAGAAGAGAAGAAAACAGTTTAAAGAATTAAGTTGGTATTGCTACAATATACACAACCCCCTGAGCTTTGCCTTTTAAATCAGCATTCTGCTGTTAAATAATAAAAGAAAACTCCCATTATTTTCCCAGCTTCACTTTGCTTAAAGTGATTGATGTAGAATTTTACTGCCATCCAATGGCAGCTGCCTAATATAGCTCAAGTAAATGTCTAAAGCTTTTTGATCAAATTGCAGTCTAGGGAATTTAACTTATGTAGTACACTCAGAACTTACATCAATACATCTCTGTTTGTTACACAGTGAGAAAGAAATATGACTACAGTTTCAATTTATTGTGCGTTCTTCAAATTCAATTTAACAGTGAATTACTAATATTGCTGAACATAATTACCTAAATGAATAAATCAACCTAGGCTACTCACTAGAGAGAACATTACAGCGTAATATTAATTTTTACATGCACCTCATCATATTAGTTTAAAAGGTTTCTTTTTACAACTAATAATCTTTTCCTACCAGGCAAAATGGCCTTTATTAAAAGACTGTTCTCAGCTTTACTTCTGTTATTTGGAAGTCATTTGAATCTTTTTAGCTGCTACTGTATATCATATAATTTCTGATTAACATCAAATCGCATACTGTTTTAATTATAATCTCCATTCCTAAATGATTGAGTATTTAGATCATTTCTCAAAAAGGCAAAATAAAAATTATGTCTGATTGATATGAATGAGTTTGTGCTCCTAAATATTCAAGCTTAGTTATTTAAAATTCCCAATTTGGCATAGAAGAGTTGATGGATAATAAACCAATTTTATTTTTCATTAACATTAACTAAAATATGTTTAATACTTTATGTAAATTGCTATTTCAAGATGATATTATTTGAGTAAGACTTCACAAAAATATATGGTTTATTTATATATGAATGACACTTTGCTAAAATATAAGAAGTTTCGTTCAGTAATTATTTTAAACAAAAGGCAAATTCAGATAAATATCTGGCTTATAATTTTAAAAGTATTTCCAATGTTATTTTATTGAACTGAATGTTTTAGAAGTGTGTGTGTGTGTGTGTGTGTGTGTGTGTGTTTAAAAACAGCCTCAGGCTTGAAATATGTTTTAGTACTCTTGAACATCTGAGACCAATAATTCAGTGGAATTGAAACACAATAACATAGTTATTTTAATTGATGTGTATTAGAATCTTTAATTCCAACATTTCTTTCAGATAAAATCTCACATTTTTGTTTTTCTAAAAGATTTCCAAATTAAGTCCAAAATATTTTTTAGAAAAATCCAGGCTAACTTCATGCTGAGAGAGATTTTGTAAGGAGCTTCAAATAATTCTAGGAATTTGGAATAGAAATAGATAAACTGATGAGCATTTTCTAATCTCAGATAAATTTGAAGACTTGGTCTTTATAGAATAAATGCAAGGAGCCTCTGTGTGTACTGGGAAACTTAGCAGTATAATATCTGGTTTATACAGAGGTGTACAAAATCACAACTCTGAAGAAAACATCATGACTTTGACAGATACCAACAATGAAATTCTACGTAATCCTAGAAATGCCAAGCTAGTAAATATTGAAAAGAATTATTCTTTTTGTCTAAAGGGTTTTTCAAATTTTTCATTTCTCTACACAGGATTTTATTCTTGTCTTACACATTTAAAATTAAACCACCATTTAATCCGTCTTTCTGGTGGATTTGGGTATGACCACTGAAAATTTCAGTTTTAAATATCTGTAAAGAAAATGTAAAGTTTACTCTAGCTCAGCTGTGTTATTTACAAGATTAGAAACTAAACCTCAAACGTAATATGGTCAATAGATAACTCAGATGCTTAGTGTATTCAAACATTTTAAGAAGTTTGAAAAATATTTAAATGAATTTGCATCAAAAGTTCCATTTTACTTATACTATATTTTATATACTATATATTCATAAATTATAATTTAAATAAATACATTTCTATACTATAAAATGTCACTTTCAGAAAGTTTTATATTTGACTCCCATTATTAAAATTTAGGAATCTGTTTCATTTGTGAACAATGTTTTAAAGGTACCAATTATATTTTCTTCACTCAGTTGATATTACTCTATAAATTCTCTTTACAACGGAAGGGCATTTTGCTTAACCACCAAACAATCACCCTGTTCTTTATGTACAAGTTAGTATTTTCTCCACCTGCATGTGTTTTCAAGCAATCAACCCAAAGTATAAACAGCATACGCAGTTTTACTACTTAAAACTCATTTGTGAATAAGAACATTTCCATTGATATGATTTCTATAACTCCTCCTATCATCTTCTCATCCAGTGTAACAAACAAGTGAGACAAGTTAATTTCTTTATTCTTTGCAATATACGGAGAGTTTTGAAAGTTTCAATTACTTGAAACATCTTTTATAGTGATCTTAATTTCCTTTTCATTACCAAGAATGCAAAGGAGTGTTTAACTATTATTTGCCAATATATAAATAAATATTACACACAATGTACTCAATCACTACAATTTGAAGACATTTCTGTTTTGTTTTTAATCTAAGATAATAAAGGAACCAATAATCAATCACATCTACATCTTTTGTTTAATGTGATAAAAGGACTGTCACGAAAATTGGTAAAGAAAAATATTTAATGAGCTTGTGATCCTTTTATCTATCAATGGCATAGAGTACTGTATATCATATTAGGTCTTAAATCTAACTTTAGAGAGACAAATTTTAATGTGAAATTAATAGTATGTCAACATATAAACTTTTCCTATATGTTCATTTTTGTGCCCAGAGTTATCAGTTATGGTGCCTTTTTCAGATGTGGAGAGGAAAACAGATAAAGAAAAAATGATGTTACATCCCCTGAGAGAAAAGAATGGGTAAATTTCTAAGCTGTATGTCTTTGATGAAATAAATGTTCTAAGACATACCTAGATACTTGCTTTACTATCCAATAAGCATCTTGCTGCCAAACTCATGCTCTTATATTTGCAAAACATTTAAAAAATTATTTGGAATAAAACCTATTTACATTAAAGCTATGATTAGTTACAACATTCTGGTTGCTTCTTTCCCTGAAAACAAAAATCTTACACTGTGGGTAACACCATTCCTATGCCATGACACAGAAGTTCCCACAGCTTTCCAATTTCATCAGAAATGGAAAAGCCCATTATGTTTCTGCAAGACAGCATTGCTGATGGCTGCCCGCCATCTAATAAAATGATAGCTATTTTGAGGTAAGCATGCTAATATCAGATCCGATGAAACCAAAATTTCAGAAGCAGAGAGTTTGGTCTTTCTTCCTCCAAAGACAGCATCAAAATCTGATCAAGATAAAAGCAAAAACTTCTGATGAACATACACTACATGATTAAAACCCTAAGTCCCTATGGTTTAAACCTTGAAGACATTTTAATTATCTATTTAACATCTTGCTATTTCTGGAATTCTGACTGAGAATGTTTCTGACATAGTATTTCATGGAATGTCCTTTCTCATACTGAGCCGCTTTTATACTCCAGATGTAAACACAAAAGCTTGCCTTTCATCTTTTTAAACTCTATCACATAAAAGGAAAGGTAAAAATCTTAAAGATCGCTTTTTCACAGAGTTTTTAATGTAGACTATAACACAGAAAACTTTCTCTTAAAACAGAAATCTTGTTATTTTCCTGGAATTTATATACTTCTGGAGAATGTATTTTAAAATTCTCTGATTGTCATGATCTAATTTTATTTCTTTGAGAAAGGAAAAATATTTTAGATATGGTATGGGCTGAGATGTTTGCTTTATCCACAGGAATTAAATCATTACACAAAATTTCCACTAATTTTTTAATGTAACCAAATAAACAGACTATAATTTTAAAAAATCTTTCCCTAAAATTCCAAAGTAGTATTTACTAAATAAATTTCCACCTAAGACAAAGTTTGCTTCAGCTAAGATTAATTCTAGCTAAACTAGGTTCTATGAAAACCTGAGGAGGAAATTTAAAACATCATGTATTAAGGAGATTAGTGTCACATTTTCATATACTCTTAAGTAATTTACTGATATTTTACAAGGATAAAAGTGATACTGCTAGAGTTTGGTTTTTCTTCACATTTTTTGTCATTTCTTTATATTCCTGCCAGGGTTAGTTGTATGTCTCTGCCTATCTATATCCCAATGAAGATTTAATTGTATGGTTTTGTAATTGCATATTCATTTTACCTTTGAAAAGATGAATAGCATATCATGATACATTTTACACTGGTACGCATATTCCAAAATGCATATGGTCATGAACCTTAACTTTTTGCATTTGGTTAAAAAATAAGCAAAGTTAAACAGTATTCATTTCTAAAATGTGCCTAATTTATAACAGGATTTGGACAGAAAGTACACTTTCGTTTCGGTTTATCGACCTTATGGCCCTGATGGCTACTCATAGGAGACAGATTTCATCTTAGAAGGGGGTATTTGCTAACTAGAATTGAAAGCATCATGGCGGTGGCATGCTCCCAGATTACCACTTGAGATCTATTGCTGGCTGATCAACAGAGCAGCTTTGATTGCAATTTTACAAAGCCAGGTTCCTGCTGTCCTGGCTACAAAGTTTGTTTTCTTTTGTTTGTAGCAAGAGGGGAGGTGATGCTTGATTTTTCTGCTTACCTCTAAACCTTAAAGCTTAATTTTGGCCTAAGGAAAGAAGAGAATTTCTTAAAACGGAAGTGTTTCAATTAGGTTCATGAAAGTGGACAATAAGAAACAGCCCCTGTTGTTTCCTTGTTCATATTCCGTCTACTAACTGCTGGAGTAAACCTCTTTTTCAATTTCAGGATGGCCTCTGAACCAAAGTAACAAGATAACCAAGGTCCCGAGCCCTGAAAACAGAAAAAGAGCTTTCACAGGGGGGAAAAAAAAGATGGAAAGAGAAAATACAGAGGCTCTGAGGTGTCCATCAAATCCATTCTAAGCTCCCTTGCCTGACAGTCAAGACCTTTTTGCAACTGGTTAGAGTTCAAGACATAGCTCATGTCCCATTTCCTCTGTGATCTTCTTCATCTTTTCCTTACGTAACTTTACTTCATTGGGTATGAATAAAATCATGTGAAGACTATATAATACTAAGTAGGTTGTGAAATAAAACACCGAATTACAAAATAATATAGAAAATAATGGAAGATAGGATAAAAATTATGTGAGTTTTCAATTTCTAAGAGATTTGAATGACAGCTTTAAGGTGAGTTTAGACTTAAAAGAACCATTAAAAGTATGCTTTGATATGATGCATATTATTATAATATAATATCCTTAAAATGTATATCATACATTTCACACTTTGGTGTGGCTTGTTTTTCAAAATGGATTATATATTCGATGTCAGAGATGACAATTTTCATGTATTTCGCATCAGTGGATTGATCTCCACATTCCAAATGTGAAGTACATGTCCAACAAAATATTCTTGAACAGAATAATGAATAGGACTAACTGTAATATTTAGTAAAATTAGCAGTATTCAGTGTAACATACATGTTTCTCACAAATCTTAATCGCTAATATTAAAAGAGTAGTGAATTTTATTTATTCAAATAATTCATCACAAATATAATGTCATTCATCTCAGATACAATAATTAGTTCAATGATAAAATTATTAACAGGGTAGTGTATATTCTTTGTACCTAACTATAATTTACAGAAAGTATAAATAGATGTCATCTAAGTTTGTCTCTGTGAGAGGCTTAGTAACAAATGCATTTCTTACTGAGTTTGCTCTGTATGAAGTTCTGAAGAGGAGACACCTTAACACTATACATTATAAACATTTGCTGACTGAATTTTGAAAATGATACAAGCACCAAGAAATACATTAAAATTTTAAAAACAAGTATTATCTATCCTGCATTAATTAGAGACACTGATAAATTAATAGGCAGATTTTTTGCTAGATCATAAGATATTTGAGTGTTCACTGGGACTGGATATGTGAAACCATGGCCAACTGAACTTTGAGAAAACATACACGAGTATATTATATGCACGGAAGATGGAAGATGGCCCACTAGTAAAAATTTTTTGATATCTCAACTTGGTCACATTTGTCCCTGCAAGGGTGTGGGGAAAGCCAGGCTCCCCTAGGTTGCTAGAGATATAGTCCTTGTGTCCAAATCAGTTCATTTTTAGAACTGTCAGTTTCTAGGGTCACTTACATGTCTCAGTCTTTGTGCCTTATCAGGAAAAGTCAGTATGCGACCTCTATATGCCTAGAATATTCAAAATGTTTAAAGTGGTCAGTGTACAGGAACAAAAAAATCTTGAGGACCTTTCAAGTGGGAGTGGTCTTCACAGTCCCCTGTAGGGGCAGTCCATTAAGACTGGTGGGCATGTATTTTACATTGTATTTATACACAGTATTTGGTGGAATAAAAATGTATTAAGTGATAGCCAAATATACAGAACTATCAGGAATGTTTCCCCAAATTGTCAGCTGGGTATGATTTTATATTATCACAGTATCCCTATAAGAATACCATATTCAGTGAAATGTTAGGGAAACATATACCACTGCTTCATGTAACAAGAGTAATTGAATGTCTCCTAGTTTAGCCAAGGCTGTAAGAACACTTGCAGTGTAAGCGTTTATCACAGAGACTGCACTTGTGGATCTATTTATGTTATGCACTACGAAAAGGTCTGCCATAATTGTAATAATGGTAAAAACAGCAACGATTTATTGAGCCCTTACTAGAAATCAGATGTCAAAGACAGAGTTAGAGATAAAGGTATTTAGAAAAGAAAATAAGTTGACTTGAAGAAAAGTTTTCATTGGCGCGCAGATTTTATCAAAAACTAGTTAATAGATGAAGGATTTTTCAAATTTGTACTGAGTGTTCACAGTAACTTTCTGACATGATTATCATATTAACGATTTGCAGCAACACTTTGCACAGGGCAGGATAAAATTATTTTTGTTAGAGTCAGAACCTTAAAAGAAAGCTCAAGATTTGTTTTAGTTTGTGGACTAAAGCTAGACAGAATGATTCTTTTTGTTGTTGTTGGCATTATTTACTTGCTTTGTTTTTATTTACCTAAGGGTACAAAGTAGATTTTGTTTCTTTCCCTGATACGAACACTTATTCTTTAAATGAAGCAGTGCAAAGTATCAGATTATTTCTTCATACAGATTATGCTGGCCACCTCATTTCACTTAATTCTCACAAAAGGCCATGATGTTCATAGGGTACTATTTACTCATCAAATTTAAAATTACACTGGAGGTGAAATTTAATTTCAATCAGTAATACATTAGGCTTAGTAAATAATTTAGTGAGCCCCCTTGAGAATGATCTAAAATGCCAGCACCCACTTGTACCATATGTATGGTCAATATTATTTTCTGTTAGAGACTCATGATGAGATTACAGAGAAATTAGAAACTAATTAAGCATATAGAACCAAACTTTTCACTCCCTAGTCCATTATATGCAGCCTATTACTCCTCCAGGAGCTTCTTAAACTTCATTTTAACAAGCTGAAAAGACATTATGAAGATGAATGTATCAACAGTTCTAATACATATTTGCATATGATTAACAATGCAAAAATAAAACACTCTCAGAACTCTACTTAGTGGATTGTAGCCTTTTTATATCTTCCTTACCTATTTATTGGTGAATGATAATATAACTTTGTACATTAAATTAGCTTCAATATTGAAAAATTAGTTTAAAGAGCAGTCTGGATGAAAATAGAAAGTAGTGTATATTAAGTCAACTTTACATTTTTAAAGATCTAATTTACTTTTTCCCCCAAATATAGTCATAATGAATTAACTAACAGTATTTTCAAGCAAGACCTCCTTCTGAACTTAACCAATGAAGAATCGACTTTGTGGGTAAGTGGCATTTATTTGTTCACCAATAATTAAAGTTCTAACATTCTTAGAAATTGTGTGTAAGTTAAATACGGTCTATTGGAATCAAGAAAACATTTGATAATAAAATAAAAATTTAACCTTGGTTTTCTTGGGTTTGATTACCACATTTTTCCTTTTCATTCCATTCAGTAAAGGATCACAAAGACAAGGCAAGAATCTGGGTCTGGAACTTAATATTGGAATGGAGACCACAGAAAGGGAGTGGGCTAAACAGCTTATATTTGAGCTGCTTTCTGGGGTGTCTCAAATTTATCTCTCTTCCCCATCCTCAAAACCTCTATGAGGATTCAAAATTGCCATGTCTCATCTGAAATATTAGAGTAACCTCTTCTATTCCTAATTGGTCTGCCTGGCCCTAGGTTCTTCCCACCACTAACTCTTTTCCATATCAACATCAGAGTTTGTTTCCAAAGAATAGATAAAATCAAATTTCACTTACTTACCTAAAAACTGCACATAGATTAAATAAGTACCTGATTTCAAATGGCTAGTCTACATTTCTACCTTAAGCTTTCAAGACCAGTATCTCCCTCTACTCCCCATCTCCACAACCTTACACCCCTGCTCTAGTCTATTTGCTATTCTTACCACCTTTTCTCCTGTTCTCCAGTGGGCTTCAGTATTCCATCTCTCAACACTCTTTTCCTTTGCTGAGGATGTGACCAAACTTCTTCTCTCTTTGACATCATTAGATTTTAATGGCTTTAAGATGCAGAAATAATCCCTTGTTTTTTAAAATTCCTTAATTCTAATCATTTATTTTCCTGTGTCTGTTTCTTTTCTGAACTCCCTTCGTCTCTCTCCCAGTCTCTCCTTTCCTCCCAGTAGTGAATAAATGAAATTACTTCTATTGTCCTGTAATACTTAAGCAAATCACATTATATGCTACTGAGAGGATGAAGCAGTATATTCCCCAAGGTCATTTGCCTGTTTGAAGAGTTAAGGATGGCCCAACTAAAATAATAAACACCAAGAGTCACAAAGGCAGAGTGATAAAGCATCAGTGACAAGATCTGTCTGTTGTCACTTCTATTTCATCCAGGAAGCCAATTTTTTTTTTCATACAAAGGCAGAATTTACTCCCATGTCTGCCGTGGGGTCAGTTCAACCATAATAAAGAGTTGGCTAAATTGATCTGAGTGGGAAATGCAAGCCCCAAGTTATATGTAAATACGCGTGTATGTATTTCTTGTTGTTTCATCTGTAGATCATCTGTGGTTTGGCTCCTCTAAGCTGGACTTGGTTGTATTTCAGTCTGCTCCATTGTGTCCTCTCCAAACCAATAGCTAACCAAGTTATTTTCTTCTCATGAAGAAGGAAAAGAAGGCAAGAAGGCAAGTCTAATTGTCAAGCACATTTTAAGTCCTTGCCCCTGCCCCATGTACTAATACCCCACAAGGATCTTGACCAGAGTCAAGGAGCTGGGAGGTATAATTCACCCATGGAAAGGGTGAATATATGCTAAACAATAGAAATATCATTAATTTTATCTTTCTAAAGGCTAGTACCTTTATTTTGGGAACACTCAGTTTATAAGTGACTTGCACATACAGCATTTCCTTTCCTCCAGGAATCCACACCCCGAGAGCATTTCCTTGGTCCTGACCTTAGAGGTATTCAGTTGCCAGATCTCACCTCCAGAGATTGCTCTCCTGCAAAACTCCTACCCTCTCCTAATTTATTTTAGGGTCAAAGTGAATCATACTTTGTAAAGGCTTATTGTTTATCTTGCATTTGGCAAATATGTAATTATAAAGATTGCTGTATTAGTACTACCTGCAACATGATTTTTATGGGAAAATGTAGTATTGTTCCAAACAACTAATTTGCAAGTAATTTTGTAACACAACCTATTTTACATGTGATAATATACATTGTATGTTATATATAATTTATTTAAATAAATGCTGTCTAGGGCTAATTTGTTATCTAGTATTAATAATTCAAATAAACTGTGAAATATTGAAGAAGTTAATCCCAAAAGTAGTAAGGCTTTCTTAATAACTTAAGATTATTTTCTTATTCTAAAATTTATTATCTACTTAGGGAGAATTTTAATCTTTTAATGACCAAAAACAGTCGCCAAAAGAATCTATCTATAGTACTTGTCCCAAATGACAAACTTTGACATTAATTTGTCTTCAGATTCTAATATTCTTCCTATTTTAATAAGATGCACAGGGCAATCTAATCTGTCTTGTGCCTTTTTAGGATTCCTTTTAATAATGGGCCAGGATATGAAATTAAATACATATATATTTAATAGTGTTATTGTTATAGTTTCATTTTTATAAGTAGGCTTGGTGTCATTTCAATGATGACACCTGATATGCAGAACTTTCTTGAGCCTTTACTAATTTTGTTCAGATGTTATATATAGCTCATTGTGGCTAAAGAGCCAGGAATTAATCAACACATCATAGATTTAAAGCATTAAATATCCCAAATGAAAGGAATATATTTCCCAGATCCGAGATCAAGTAAGTTACCACGGAAAATTATTAACAAAGGTCTCATTCAAGAGGATTTCAGACACTAACCTATGCTTAGCAAGATTAGTAGCATAATGTGGTCCAAGGGCACTGAATAAAATTTTGTGATTAATGTTTTCTTCTGGCTGCAGGTAGGCTCTTGTTTCTTAGAGTGAGAAATGTGTCCCATTCAAATGCGAATTGTAGTGAGCCCCTGAAGTTTAACAGGAAAATCTGACACGTAGAATCAGAGCAAAAGGGAAGAATACTGGATTTGCCTGTAAGGGTCCATGATCTTTCACAAGGTTAACTGTAAAATGATGGGCCAGACAGCGTATCTTCTGCTTTAAATTTGATTTTTCAACTAAAAGACATTAAATTTACTCTTCTTACACTAAATAGTTAAATCTACCTTTATTCAAGGTTTAAAATTTAATCAAAAGATCTTTACTCTTACAAAGAAATATAATGTTTATCCTAAGTTAAAATAGATTAGTGAACACAGAAATTATGACAAACACCTCCAAAATTCTTCTTACTGTGGACATGAATAAAATTATTCTAAGATTTTGTTTTGATTTGTGTCTCAATAATGATTTCCCCATTAGGAGACCCTAGGAATAAATGAATCAATAAATTTTAACTACACTGAAATGATTCAGGAGACAGATTTACTCATGCTTTAAAAAGTATACTCTTTAAAATTTTTCATTGGAGGTAATGAATCTCTGAAAGGAAAGAACAGTTTTTTTTTTAATTCCTAAATACCTGACTAGTAGTATCATTTTTATATCAGCCATTTTCATTCATCATGAATTATTCATGCACCTATCTTAATTTTAATTACCGACCCAACAAAGTTAAAAATCACACTGTACCTAAAAATATAAACACTATCACACTGAAGCTGAGAATGCATTATTCTTTATACATAATTGCTATCATGCTGAGGTTGGGTTGCCACCTTTTCCTGTGAAACCACAAAGAGGTTCTGTATGTATGCCTTCAACATATGCACGTGTTAGTTTCTCTAACTCTTGTTAAACACGGACCCTTTTGGCAATCTTCTCTTTCCTAATGCTTTTTATCCTAGACGGTTTATTAGCTTTACTTTATAGAACCATTCAGCACATAGTGCCACTAAATAGAAGACTTCTCACCAGATACTTGAGTCAGTAATTCAAAGAAAAACAAAAGCCGAGACTCCAAGAACCCTAAACTAGACGTCCTTCCAAGAATTACAGTAGTTCTAAGGCATTGTTTGCTAGGAACAAACAAAGACTGGGGGGTAGGGGGGCGGTGGGGAGAGGTACTACCCCTGTGGCATTACCTCTAGCAAAGGTAAAGCATATTCAAGATGGATACCGGTTTCACTTATTCCATTTATATACCCATGGATCAAATGATGTAGATTAAATGGTATAGATCGTCTTTTCCATGAGATGGAGAAAACAGACAGCATACCGCGTTCCAAACATTGTATAGTTAACTCTCCCAAACACATCCAAATAAGTACAGGTGAAATAGTAGCTACCCGCTTCTTGTTTATAGAAAATATATTTTAAACCTTAAAAAATGTCATTATAGTATGAACCATTAAATAAATGGCCTCTATTTTGATAGTTTCAAAAAACTTATAAATTGACTGTTGGATCTATCTATATAAGTAACTATCAGAACTTAAAGTACAAAATATTTAAACTCCATTAGAATAATCATATCAGCCTTGTTTATAACAGGCTATGTTTGAAAAAATTATATCACATACATATTATTGGGACATTTTTAAAGAACCAGGCTGACAGGTAAAATGAAGGAACTATATTAGTAAGCCATAAAAGGAAATTCCAGAAGAGGATTTTTAGTATGGCACTTTTTTGGTTAAAATATGTACATCAATTCTTTAATGTTCATGACAACCACAGGGAGTAGGTGCTATTATTATAATAGTATTTGTAGTATGTTTACAGATGTGTTAAGTGAAGGACAAATAAGCTAAAAAATAAAACAAAACTGCCCAAGGAACTAGGATTTCCAGGCAATCTGGTACAAGAGTATAATTTTCCTCATCAAACTACTCACTTTTAGAAGAAGAGTAATTTCACTGAGTTAATGAAAAAAGAATATGTGTGTATCAAAACTTAAAATATTTCAATATATAAAAACTTATTTCAAAAAGTTCTTAAACTGATTTACCAAAATGTACTTCTGTTGCTACACACTAACTTCAAATCAAAATCTCCAACCTACTCCAGTCATATTTTTCTGGAATGTTTCTGATTATATGCTCTCCCTTCACATAATAAAATGAACCCCCTTAAAACACAAATATATTAGAAATGACAGGAGCAATTCAAGTCTACCTACTGATTAGGAAAACAACTCACATGTCTTTTTAGTCATTTTTTAATATAAGGGTTATGTTCTTGGGAAACAGATACTGAATTGATCTAGACAACCTAGTTGTATTAAAAATACTGATTTTTAAAATTTGTTACTAATTACATGAGCAGTCATTTTCATGGAACTTTATGAAGCAGAAATAAAAATATCAATAACCTCTGCAATCAGACACCTCTGCTTCATTCTAAAGAATCTGATAACTCTCACATGCTTTATAGATTGCTTCTCTAGTCAATTCTTGCATTCTTTTTGGGATTCAGATGTCAACTGCTCAAATACGCATAGGAATCTACTCATTCATTCTTACATTTCATTGTAAGTAGAAACACTACCAGTAAGATCAGCAGCTGAATTCAGAGAAACACAGAGCTGTTTAAGTGATTTCCTTGTATAATTGTTGTTACTGTATTTTAGGAATACTTAGTGCATTTTCACCTTATGTTGTTGACCAAAACTGACTACCATCCCTACACTCCAACTTTGCTACAAGTGTTTTAAGCTATCCTAAACACAAAAATTGTATAAGAAAATTCCTATGCAACACAGTCCAACAATGTGCTTACTAGTTTATTGTAAAAGCAATAAAAGGCCTTTGAACCACATTCCTTTGTGTGCTTGTGCAAGATCATTGCAAGGAATGTCATGCTTATTGTATGTATTAGGATTCCTTTCCATCATGACTTCACAAGAAACTCCTTCCATCTCAAAACATACCTGCTATACACCATGACTGTGCTGGCTATTTGCAACATGTCCAGAGGTGAGCAGGAGCTTGCAAAATTGAGGCTTCTGAGAGCTGAATTTTAAATTCAGGAAATTGTCAAGCCTATGGTTAAGTTGCTGGTGGTTTTTACATGCCACAGGTTACATTATGAAACTCTATAGAGCCTACAGATCAGGGGTTTTCCCCACTTTAGAGAGCTGGCTTACCAAAGTGCCACTGGGTTTACCAGATGTGATCCCTTCTGAACAATGCTACCTGTTTCAATAATTTCTCATTGAAACTAAGTAATTTGTGAATCATATACAGACTGTCACCCTTATGCCTTATCAACCGCATGCAAAATGTTGAGTATATTACAAAGGATGATTTCCTGCAGACTGCCAGTGGAAAAAAATGAATTTTCACAGCTTTTCTAGATTTCTTATTACCAACCGGTCACTTATCGTGAAGGAATAGGAGAAAGTTCTGCTGATTTAAAAATGATGTATCAATTTGTCTTAAATGTCTCCTTTCTGTTTTAACTGAGGTCTTATTAGTCTATGAGCATATTCAACACATTGCCTTGTCTGTTCTTTCCTCATTTATGCCCCAACGGTTACTTTTTTATTAGGCACTGTGGAGTCAGAACAAGGTACTTTGCTACTCAGTTAAACTTAACCCAGGGCACAAGTGCTCTTACACAAGATCTAGGGAACAGATGGGCCAGTGAAGCAGGACCATGGTGACCAGTCATAAAAGAGCTCCTCCCAGGGTGTCTTAACAACAGCCGAAGCATTAGAGGCATTTCCTCCAGAGCCATCTGGCTTTGATTTTTTTTAGCTATTTTTTCTGTCGACAGACAGTGCCACAAAGTTAAGGAAGCAATAATTCTTCTCTAGTTACTGTAACTGCTGATGTAAAACCACCAATCTTTCTAAAGCCACTCACAGAGTACAGGGACCCATCTCTCACAGAGAAGTGTTCTGTGGGTTAAAAGACGAAGTTATCTAAGGGAAGAGTGGTACAATAGACACAGTGGTTTAAAGTCAGTGTACATGGTCTTCAAGACTTCTTATAACTACAGGTTGAAATGGCATTTATTTGTTTTATTCCAACTGTAACTGAACACCTAGGTATTCCCTTCCATTATACTGTCCCCCACACCCCCCCAAAAAATGTTTCTAAAAATGAAGCAAAGTAATGGTGCCTTTAGAAAAGCACTCCCCGTCTTACCCTCTTCCTAGGATTTATTCTGGCTATATTTGAAGTCATTTCAGAGGTACCTAGGTAATGCATTGAGTTGTATTTGCTAAAGCTTTATGAAGTTCTGATTAGATCTGTCGCTGCAGTTAGATGAAAGGTCTCACATACATTGCTGAAGGAGAAGTTTCCCACTAGGGATGGGGAGGTGACTGGCAAGGTCCAATTAGAAAATTACTGAGAAGATGAGGAGGTCAATTATCATAATGGGAAGAAGAGGTGAACGAAAATATATAGGATTACTTGCAAGTTTTTCAGGAATAATGGGGCTCAAATCATAGGTTTCATATGATTATAAAGACAAAAGATTGATGGCCCAGTATCTACCTTGGTGCCAGAGAAAAACAAAAGGAGGTGCCAGGCACAGTGGTCCCTCCTAACAGGGTTTCAGAAAATAATAATAATAGTAATAAAGTATTCTAAAAATAGTAAATTAAAAGGCCAAGACTTTAATTTGTAAGACTCTGTAGAGGGCACTGAAGAAAGAAGGCCATAAATGGAAAAATGAACCATATTTCCGAAGCTGCCAGAACATGGTCACTTAGTCCAGATGGTGCAAGCTGGGTCTGGTTGGGTCCACTGAGGTCAGAAACCGGACAATGCAGGAATAACAGAGGTCCACTCCTCTTTTATGCTTCCTTCTTGGCACGGGCAGGAGCTTTCCAGTTTAATGGAGTAATACGGGAACAGAGTTGGTGCTAAGGGCAATCTTTCTGTTATCTTAGATTTTTGTTGGCTCTTGGCTCTTCATTTTGGTTTAAAATAGCAGCCCAGTGGTACTGTGCCTTGTGCTTATTCTGACACAGAGTACTAGCTTTAAATATTCCTGATTGGACTTCGTGGCAAGTGGTCAAGAAGAAACAGTTNAGTGGTACTGTGCCTTGTGCTTATTCTGACACAGAGTACTAGCTTTAAATATTCCTGATTGGACTCCGTGGCAAGTGGTCAAGAAGAAACAGTTACNAAAAAAAAAAAAAGAAAAAAACAGTTATGGATTGGGTCTGGTTTCATTTCTCTTTGATTTAAAACTTAAAGCATGGAAATGAGATCGTCCATAGCACTCTGAGTGGGAGTAATTCTGCTGAAGACCCAAACGATAATTAGCATAGTAAATCACTTTGGTCTTCTATTAATATATTTTATCTTTTAAAGAAGTTTTAGGTTCACAGCAAAAGTGAACTAAAAGAAAAAAAAAGAGCTTCTAAATACCCCTTGTCCCCACACATACACAACCTTTCCCACTATCAATATCCCATAACATGCAGGACATTTGACACAGTCTATGAACCTATATTGACACATCATTATGACCCACAGTCCATAGTTTTCATTAGGTCTCACTCTTGGTGTTGTAAATTCTATGGATATTGAAAAATGTATAAAGACACAGATCTGTAGTATCATGCAGAATAGTTTCACTCCCTAAAAGTCCTCTGTACTCTACCTATTCACCCCTCTCTTGCCCTAATTCCTGGCAATCATGGATCCTTTCACTGTCTGCATAGTTTTGCCTTTCCAGAATGTCATGTAGTTGAAACCATATAGCATATAACCCTTTCAGATTGGCTTCTTTCACTTAGTAATATGCATTTAAGTCTCCTCCATGCATTTTTTTGTGGCTTGACAACTCATTTCTCTTCGGTGCTGAGTAATATTCCATCATTTGGATGTATCATAGTTTATTTATGCATTCCCTTGCAAGGATATCTTGGTTTTTTCCAACTTTTAGCAATTTCTAAAAATATTTTGAAGTTCATTTATTTTTGAGAGAGACAGAGACAGCTTGAGTGGGGGAGGGAAAAAGATAGAGGAAGAGAGAAAGAATCCCAAGCAGGCCCCACACCACCAGCACAGAGCCCAGTCTGGGGCTCAAACTCATGAAACCGTGAGATCATGACCAGAGCCAAAACCAAGAGTCAGACGCTCAACTAACTGAGCCACCCAGGCACCCACCAAGATTTAACAAGTATGAATCAAGCTGCTATTTTTGTGTGGACATAAGTTCTAAATTCATTTGGGTAAATATCAAGGAAGCCATTCCTTGTATTATGACTGCCATTCATTTCATCTGTGGGGTGTGTGTAACTGTACACAAAATGTGTTTGGTTATATATAATATCTATGTAATCAAATACATTATTGCTAATATTATTTTGAACAAAGGCTTTTCTATGGAATAAATTAACAGCAAGAAAAATTAAAATTTTAATTTCATTTTTACCTATGCAATCTCTGCTGGCCTTCCTTTCTTTATGTAGATCCCAGTTTGTCACCTATATTACTTCAATTCCTTCTAAAGAACTTCTTTTAACAGTTCTTATAAAGCGGACCTACAAGCAACAAATCTCCTTAATTTTTGTTTATCTCAGAAAGTATTGTTTCCTTCACTTTTATAGAATAATTCTGCAGCATACAAAATTCTAGGGTGGTGAGTTTTTTCTCTTAACACTTGAAACATTTCACTCCATTTTCTTCATGTTTCCAAGACTGCTGAGGAGAAGTGAGATGTAATTCATACCTCTGCTCCTCTACAAGTGAGGTGCTTTATTCCTCTGGGTTCTTTCAGGATTTTGTCTTTTGTTTTTGGTTTTATCTTTCATTCTCTAAAATCTGAATATGGTTTCCTCGGTGCCGTTTTCTGTTTGGTTGGTTGTGTTTTTTGTTTGTTTTTGCATTTATCCTGCTTAGTGCTCTCTGAGCTTTCTGGACCTGTGGACTGGTGTCTGACATTAACGTGGGGGAAATTCTCAGTCTTTATGGCTTCAAATACTGTTTCTGTGTCTTTTACTTTCCCCTCTCTTTCTGACATTCCCATCATTCGTATGTTACACTGTTTATAATTGCCCCCACAGTTCTTGTATATTCTGATATTTTTTGCTTTCCAGTTTTGTAATTTTTATTGACCTATCATCAGGCTCAGAGATTGTGACCTCAGTCAAGCTCAACCTCCTCCTGAGCCCCATCAAAAGCATTCTTTATTTCTCTAACAGTGTTGCTCTCCAGCATTCCTTTTTAATTCTTTTTTAGAATTTCCATTTCTCTGCTTAAAATCCATCTGATCGTGCATGTTGTCCAGTCTTTCATTAAAGTCCTTTGCATATTAATGATAGCTTTATTTTGCTTTGTTTTGTTTTAATCCCTGGTCTGATTATTCCAACATTCTGGCCATATCTGACTCCAGTTCTGCTTGTTTAGTTTCTGCAAACTGTTTTTGTTTTTTGTCTTTTCAGTATGTACTGTGATTTTTTTGTTGAAATGTAGACAAGTTGTAGGAGGGTAAAAGTAACTGCATTAAATAGGCCTTTAGTCAAGTCACAGAAAGGTGCAAGGGAAAGGGAAGTATTCCATGGTCCTACAGCTAGGGCTCAGTCTTTTCGTGAGCCTATCCTCAAAGTTCACCAGTCCCTTCCAGCCCTGAGGGGAGACAGGAAGGCAACAGTGAGCTGGAGTTGGGTGTTGCCCTCCCCCTAGGCAGATTTCAAATTGTGATACAACCCCCAGAGTATGTTAGGTTTACTAAAATAGCTTCCCCTTGTGGGCAGGCCTTGGTAAAAAGAGCAGAATTTTTAAGAAAATCTAGTGTATTTTTAAATATTTCCTTTTCCCCTCTTTCTGCTAGAAGCATGAAGGGATTTTTCTCTGATGTTCACTCTGAGGATCTGGTCAAGTCCTGGGAGTTAAAACTCACAAAACTGTGAGGATGTGAGGATCTCATCTCCCTGGAGTTTTTAATTTTCACCCTGAACCTTTAGCAATTTGTCAACTACTGTTTGGGTTTTCCTGTCCAGGCACCAGTTTCCTACTGATGTTTCTGCTCCTGGATTTCTGCCCTGGTAAACTGTGCCTCTCCGTATGGTACCCGTCTGCCTCTCCAATGTTTAGGGTCGTGGCTTGCCCTGTGACCTCCCTTGTCTGATGGGTCTAAGAAGGGTTGTTGATCTTTTAGTTTGTACAGCTTTTCATTTTTGTTAGGATGGAGTGGCAATTTCTAAGCCTCTTACATGCTGAACTGGAAACCAGAAAAAAGTTAACCACTCTGTTTTGAAATCTTGAAGAACTTAGCTGAAACAAAAACTGTAATGTCTACCAATAAAATGAGCTGATAAATGGGATCAGGCAGAGGAGCACATTAAAAATTTTGAGTTGCTAAAGCTGATCTTCTAGTTTTCTCTGAGAAGATGACAGGGTGCAGGATTAAGGAATATCAAGCAAGAGAGAGCTGCTTAACTGAATTAAAAAGGAGTTAGATATCTTAGCATTGGTTTAAAGTATTCTGAAACTATTTTTCATTTCACACACACAAAATAAAACTACTTGTCAATAAATTGATAGTTTTCTAAAGAAAGTAATTTATTTTTTAACATTATACACTCCAGACCTACACATAGAATGTGAAAGAACACAGTGCTATCTAGTAATTTAATGGCAAAATACAGGCATACCTTAAAGATATCATAGGTTTGGTTTCAGACTGCTGCCATAAAGCAAATATCACAATAAAGTGAGTCAAATGAATTTTTTAGTTTCCGAGGGTATATAAATGGTATGTTTACACTCTATTGTAATCTATTAAATGTGCAATAGCATTATGTCTAAAAAGCAATGTACATACCTTATTTTAAAAAATACTGATAAAAAATGCTCATCATCATCTGAGTTTTCAGAGAGTTGTAGTATTTTGCTTGTTGAGGGTCTTGCTGGCTACTGACTGATCAGTGTGCTGGTGGCTGAAGGCTGGGGTGGCTGTGGAAATTTCTTAAAATAAGACAACAGTGACACTTACAACATCAACGGACTCTTCCTTTCATGAATGCCTTCTCTAGAGCACACGAAGCTGTTCGATAGCATTTTACCCACAGTAGAACCTCTTTCAAAATTGGGGTCAATCCTCTCAAACCCTGCCACAGCTTTGTCAACTAAGTGGATGTAACATTCTAAAGCCTTTGCTTGCATTACAACAATCTGCACAGCATCTTTACCAGGAGTAGTTTCCCTCTCAAGAAACTACTTTCTCTGCTCATCCATAAGAAGGAACTCCTCATCCCTTAATGATTAACTGTAAGATTGTAACAACTCAGTCACATCTTCAGGCTCCACTGCTAACTGTTCTCTTGCTGTTTCCACAACATCTGAAGTCACTTCCTCCAGAGAAGCTTTGAATCCCTCAAAGTCCTCCTTGAGCGTTGGAATCAACTTCTTCCAAACTTCTGTTCATATTCATATTTTTATCTCTTTCCATAAGTCAATGAATGCCCTTAGCGGCCTCTAGAATGGTGAACCCTTTCCAGAATGCTTTCAATTTCCTTTGTCCAGATCCCCAGATGGAATGTTATCTATGGCAGCTATGAAACGTATTTCTTAAATAATAAGACCTACAAGTCAAAATTACTACTTGATGCAAGGGCTGCACAAAGGATGCTGTGTTTGGCAGAAATTAAAACAATATTATATTAATCTCATTCTATATATTCATCAGAAATCTTGGGCGACCAGGTGCATTGACAATGAGCAGTAATCCTTTGAATTGAATCTTTTTTTCTGAGCAGTAGGGCTCAAAAATGGACGTGACATATTCAGTAAATGATGAGGTAAACAAACACGCTGTCATCTAGGCTCTGTTGTTCCATTCTAGAGCACAGGAAGAATGGATTTATCATAATACTTAAGGGTCCTCGCATTTTCCAAATGGTCAATGAGCAATGGCTTCAACTGACACCTTCATTAGCTCCTAACAGGAAAGTCAGCCTGTCCTTTGACTACTGTCCTTAGCCAGGCAATGACTTCTCTCTAGCTATGAACGTCCTAGATAGCATCTTCCATTAGAAGGCTGCACATTGGAAATATGTTGCTTAGTGTAACCACCTGTATTAATTACCTTGGCTAGATCTTCTGGATAACTTGCTGCAGCATCTCCATCACTGCTTGCTGCTTTGCCTTGCACTTTTTTATTATGGAGATGGCTTCTTTCCTTAAACCTTATGAACTAATATCCATTAGCTTCAAACTTTTCTTCTCTGCTTCCTCACCTCTCTCAGCCACCACAGAACTGAAGGGAGTTAGGGCCTTATTCTAGATTAGGCTTTGATTTAAGGAAGTGTCGTGGCTGGTTTGATCTTCTGTAGAGATCACTAAATTTTTCCCCATATCAGCAATAAGGCTGTTTTATTTTCTTGTCATTCATGTGGTTACTGAAGTAGAACATTTTTTTTTAGTTTATTTATTTATATTGAGAAAGAGCACACACAGCCAAGCAGGGGGAGGGCAGAGAGAGAGGAGAGAGAATCCCAAGGAGGCTCTGCACTGTCGGCGGCACACAGCCCAACAGAAGGCTCAAATCCAAGAACAGGGAGATCATGACCTGAGCCAAAATGAAGAGTAGGAAGCTTAACTGACTGAGCCACCCAGGTGGCTCTGGAGTAGCACTTTTAACTTTCTTCAAGAATTTTAGCTTTGCATTCACAAGCTGGCTAACTGGCACAAGAAACTGCCTTTCAGCTATCTCAGCTTTCAATATGTCTTCCTCACTAAGAGTAATCATTTCTAGCTTATGATTTAAAGTAGAGACGTGTAACTCTTCCTTTCACGTGAACACTTAGAGACCATGACAGGGTTATTGATTGGCCTAATTCCAATATTGTTGTCTTAGGGAGAGGGTGAGAGACAAGGGGAAGGCTGGTTGGTGGAGCAGTCAGAACACAGACAACATTTATTGATTAAGTTTGCTACCTTAATGGGTGCAGTTAATGATGCCCCAAAATAGTTTCAATAGGAACATTAAAGGTCACTAATCAGAGATCACTTTAACAAATATAGTGACAATGAAAAAGTATGAAATATTGCGAGAACTATCAAAATGTACACAGAGGCACAAAATTAGCAAATGCCATTGGAAAAATGCATTACTAGATTGTTTTTTTGAGAGAGAGTGAGCGAGCATATGTGCACACAGCGATGGAGAGGCAGGGGAAGGAGAGAGAATCTTAAACAGGCTCCACACACAGGCCCAGATCTCACAACCATGAGATCGTGATCTGAGTCAAAATCAAGAGTCAGAGAATTAACCAACTGAGCCACTCAGGCACCCCAAAAGACTTTTTTGACCCTGGTTACCAGAAGTCATTTTTCAATTTGTAAAAAAACAAAAAACAAAAAACAAAAAAAAAACCCACTCAATATCTGCAAAGTGGAATAAAGCAAAAGCCAGTAAAATAAATTATGTTTGTAAAAAAATAAAAATTTTGCCACACACATATTATGTATATATGTCTAAGTGATTTAGAGGTTACTTCCAAGGAAGGATGTGTAAAAACATGTCAGTCTTGTTCTTTTTATCTAGCAAATATGAACATATACAGAATAAGAGCCATGCAAAGAAAAGGAAATACATTTTTCAACAAAAGTAAAAAATAAGTCTTAACGGTGCCACTGGGACATCTGTTAGGGCTAAACTTGAATGGGGTGACAGAAGACGCTAAGGAGCATGTCACTGAGCTGTCCGTGCATAGTCCGCACTCTGTCATTACTTAGTTTGTATGTGATACATTAGGTAAGGAGTGCGAGGTAAACCACCGCTTGCCCCTGCGCTGATACCACAGGCTATGAGGTAAGGTATGAGGTAAGGTTACCAGGGTGGTTACACACACACACACACACACACACACACACACACACACACCAGATATAATATAGAACATTCAGAGTGCGTGCTCAGTTAGACAATTGCACACCTCAAATGGAGGGCAAAGTACTTCAAGAAAGCAGTGTTTCTTGAGCTGTATAAAGAACGTCTTCTTCCCTTACAACATCCAGGTCTCAGTATGCCAGGCGGAATTCCTAAATCTTGGAATTTCAGAGGAGCATAGGATATGGTATTGCAGGAGGATTAGTGCAGCTGCCATGTTTGCAGGAACTAGCTGGGTTTTTTGTTTTTTGTTTCTGTTTGTTTTTGTTAGGACAATCAAAAAATACTGGGGAGAAGCAAGCTATACAATTATTGATATAAGACATGTGGAGAGAAGAAAATTCCTTATTCACAGCAAGAGTTAAGACCTGGGACTCCACAAATAGCCCACGAAAACATTCTCCCAACCTAAGGAAAGGATAAAGTCCAAATTTAGAGTCTAGAAGAGAAAGGGTTCTCCTCTCCCAGCTCATTCTCCAGGCAACTTCCCTACACATAGCATATGTATATTTTCTATAGCACAGAGAACACCAGTAGAATGAAGCCATGCAGGATTAGTACTTAATAGAAAGCAACCAACATAGCACTGTAAGGAAATGGGAGGGGTAGAAAGGGAAAAAAAATAAATGAAAAATGCACAATAGAAGAATTATATCATGAAGCAGACAAAACAGAGCAAATATTTCACATTAAAATCCAAAACAGTAAAGACAGCAAGTATGGCATCTCTGAAACAAAACTGAAAAATGAGTTGCAATGGCTCAAAGGAAAGAAGATAGGAAACAAAGAGCTGGGGAAAAAAAACTCAGAAGAGAAATGGAAATGGAAACAGAAAATAATGGATAGAAATGGAAAAAGAATATCATCATGAAGTTTTGACTCATATTAAAGGCATTAAAATATACCAACAGCAATTGAGAAAATTTAGGCAAATCAAAAAAGATGTAGAAAAAGAAAAAAAGAAAAAGAAATACACATAATATTCTCCACATATATAATTGTTGCCCCTAGTAAAAAAGAGAGCAAATGAAATAAATAATATTCAAATCTGTAAAAGAGGTATTTTGTGTAATAAAGAAAATTTGATTATAGAGAAAATGTATAGAAAAAATTCAAGAATATATAGTAAAGGGATGTTTACAAAATCCTTAGAAAAAGGATTTCATACTAGTTCAAACAGAAATATGTATTTTCAAATGTGAAATAACTCAATAATTTACTGCTGATTGGTATCTATTATAAAATAAACCATTTAGCTGGTATTGCACACTAGATAATGTATAAACTTTATATCATAATCAATGATAAATGGTTGGTTCAAGGGCAATATTTTAAATAGTACTGAACTCACTGATAATAAAAGCCCTTAGAACCTGGTCTTAAAGAGGAACCTATAAACAGAGCTAAGAATGAGGAAATGAGCTGAGGTATGTTCTGGGCAGTAGGGAGATTTCTTACCTAGGAGAATTATGGGAATGAATTTCAAGGTCCACATAAGACAGGAGAGGAGATCTTGGGGTCTGCAAGAAGTGAGATTTCAGGAAGATTTGTTCATCTCTGCATTTCGTTCTCAGAAGAAAAAGAAAATATAGTACCTGAGAATTCCAAGTAGTAGGTCAGGACCTCATGATTTTAGGATCAAATTTACAATACCTACAGAATGCAGGAACTTTCAGCTTTTTACACAGAAATTCAGGTAAAAACTAGTCTCTAGTCAGCAGTGTTCTAAGAGACTTTGGTATAAGAATATGAAAACTGCTCTGGAAAGACGTTTCCACAAAATAGCCACACATGATTGTCATGCACGTGCACATGCATGCGTGCGCGCACACGTGCACACATACACACACACTTCACTAACGGTGAATTTACTATGTAGTATAAAACACAAAAGGATGTGTGTATGTCGTATTTACCCATATTTAGATGAATTTTCACATATTTGGATATCTGGAAACAATGGAATTATTTTATTATTAAAATTACAATCAGCTCATTTTTCTTTCTGAAGAATAGAAAGAGAAAGGTTGTATCTTACAATTGATGACATTATAGCTTTGATAATCCATGCAAATCCCTGATGAGGAAAGTCAAACAGTGGACAGCCTACTACAAAAGCAAGTGTTTGGAAGATAGAACGATAACTGAAAACAATATGAAATTAGAGTTAAAATGATTTTTTGAGGGGCCGCCTGCATGGCTCAGTTGGTTAAATGGCTGACTCTTGATTTCAACTCAGGTCATGATCTCACAGTTTATGAGTTCGAGCTCCATGTCGGGCTCTCTGCTGACAGCATGGAGCCTGCTTGGGATTCTCTTTCTCCCTCTTTCTCTGCCCTTCCCCTGCATTCCCTCTCTCTGTCTCAAGAAAAACAAACTTTAAAAAAAATTTTTTTTAATATTTAGAGAGAGGATGTGAGCATGTATGTTAGCCTGGGAAGGGCAGAGAGAGAGAGAGACAGACAGAGAGAGAGAGAGAGAGAGAGAGAGAGGGAGAGAAAGAGAATCCTAATCAGTCTCTGTTCGGTCAGCACAGAGCCCATGGCAGAGTTCCTGATCTCATGAGCCATGAGCTCATGATATGAGCTGAAATCAAGACTCAGAGGCTTACTCAACAGAGGCACCCAGGTGCCCCAGTGATTTTTTTTAAGTAACTGGTATAGTAGGAAAGAATAAGACATTTAAAAAAAAAAAAGCATGTTTAAAAATCACCTAAATAACATCAAATGGATGAACAAGTTAAAGATAAAAGGAGACAAAGATGAAGACAGTAATAAAATATTAGAAAACAAGTCAGGGAAAATTCTTAGAGATGTCACAGAGAGTGCAGAGACAGAAAATAAAAGCAAGAGATGAAGGGGCCATGGAGTAAAGTATGACAAGTCTAACATCAGTTAAATGGGAATGAGAAGAAGTAATCAGAGAAAAGAGATGAGGGGTGATGATCAAGGAAGCAATCACTGACAATATATTGGAATGAATAAAATATATATTAATACGTAGTCTCCAAAGCACAATAAGTTTTAAGTAGATTAGTTAAATATCAAAGGGTACCTAAACAGAATGCCAAACTACACCTAGAGATAACAAGAATGCTAGAAAACATTTAGAGACAAAAGGAAAAAAAAAAAACACTCTAGTTTAGCTTATGTAATATGGATGAGCTGGAGAAATTACAGTCCATTTTGAGGCGTTAAGTGAATATATTAGAGGGAAAAAATGGACTGAAAATTCATGATCTCTCTATATCCACATTCAAACAAGTATAAAATAATAATAAAGTAAACCCAAAGAAAGCAGAAGGAAGGAAATATATAAAATTACAAACATGGAAACAAGGACAGAAAGAATCAAGAGAATCAGAAGCTGCTTCTTTGAAAAGGATAATTAAAGAGATGTTTCTCAGGCAAATGTATAGAAGAAGAAGGAAACCAAGACAAAAGCAAATGGAGGAATGAATGACAAAAGAGACAATCATGAAATATATTTTTATATATCTTTAAAAATACTATGAACAATTAAGGGGGTTCCTGGGTGGCTAAGTCCGTTACGTATCCAATTTCAGCTCAGGTCATGATCTCTCGATCTATGAGTTAGGGCCCTGCATGAGCATGATTCGAATTCTGTCTCTCTCTCTCTCTCTCTCTGACCCTCCCCTGCTCGCTCATTCATTCATTCATCCTCTCAAAAATAAACTGAAAAATTTTATAATTTAAAATTTTTATAGATAAAAATCATGAGACTTAATTAAAAGAAATAAGAGAGAACCTAAATAAACATGGAGAGACATACCATGTAATGACTAAGAAAGCTTTGTATGATACAGACAACACTTCTCTCTAACTTATTCTACACATTTCACTATAGACACACTCAGGCACTACGTGCCCAGTGAAAGTAAAACACACAAGGAAGAAGGGGAGGAAAGACAGGAAGGTAAAATTTATCTACTTGAGAGTTTTGTTTTGACAAAATTCCATGTTGAGAATTCATAGGATGATGTGAATTTTTAAGGTTTTTTTACATTCCTTACCTTTATAGATAAAAAATCTCAAGCTTAACAGGGCACCTGGGTGGCTCAGTCAGCTGAGTGTCTGACCTCAGCTCAGGTCATGATCCCATAGCCTATGGGTTCGAGCCCCACATCGGAATCTGTGCCTGACAGCTCAGAGCCTGGAGCCTGCTTCAGATTCTATGTCTCCCTCTCTCTCTATTCCTCCCAATAAATAATAAACATTAAATTAAAAAAAAATGAATCTCAAGCCTACAATGTTCTCAGTTGTATTATCTGGTCTGAGAGCGGAAAAACAAGATAGAAATTCTGGGAAAAGTGAGAGGAGAACTCACTTAGATGAAAGCAATGCTATTAAGGACTCAAATTTAAGAGGCTGGAATTCTCTTACACATAATTTTCTTAAAAGCCTGCATAATTTTAATTTTATTGTAGTCATCACCTTCAGACACTGATTATTTTGGAGAAGCAATCACAGAAACCTGAAAAATCAAGGTCTGATGAGAATCCCTAAATTAACCACATTTCAGAAGCCCAACTCTAAAAAGTAAAGAAAGGTGTTTTAAATTTAACATCCCAAATTCTGCATTTCTTCTCTGAGGAATGTGATGGTGCACATATTAAAAGCAGAGAGGAAGTATTAAATAAGAATTTAACTGAGTTAAGAGAAGTACTTGTTTGGTGAGTTTATATGACATATGGATAAAGAAGTAAAGCAAAGGAATAATAGAAAACATCTGCTAATAGAATTTACAGTAATTAGTTGATTTTGGCTTATACAATGCTGGCATTAAAAAATAATTTCATTTTATATACTTACTTCTAGCATGTAAGTGGTTTCATCACTTTGCATTTGGATACCTGATCAAAGACACTCTATAAATTACATTATTTCTCCAATTTGCTAACTAATAGCTACTTGTCTTCATACCTCTTACTAAATAATGTCTTTTATCCATTCATTTTAAAGTAAAATTCATTTGTCTTTTGTTGGCTCCTCTACCAAATCCTTATATGTTGTTACTGCTAGGTCTTAATCATGGGTCCTCCTTGCTTTCCTTCCCAGGTGTATGTGTTCCTGGGGC
Organism: Crocuta crocuta; assembly: GCF_008692635.1. Taxonomy (NCBI): domain Eukaryota; kingdom Metazoa; phylum Chordata; class Mammalia; order Carnivora; family Hyaenidae; genus Crocuta; species Crocuta crocuta. The sequence goes on along the minus strand of NW_027530356.1, from coordinate 846,074 downwards.
TTTAAACATCATTTCTATGCTGACCACTAACAAATTCACATGCCAGGCCAGATCTTTCTTCTGACAGCCAGACAGGACATGTACAACTTCCTACTTTGTATCTCTGCATATCAAAACAAGACCTTTTATCTTGCCCACAAAACATGGGTCCTCCTATGGTCTTCCTCTAGCTCAGAAATTAGCGGCACTGCACACCCAGTATTTCAAACTAGAAATTTAGAGGGTCACCCTTGAGGCAGGGTTTTCTCAATGACTCTTCCTCCTTCGCATCTCACTCTTCAGTGCAAGCTGTATGTCCTCTCTGAAAATTGTATAGACATAGCAAATAATGACTGTATCCTAAATAACTCACAATTATCCACTTTTTTTGCAAGTCATGTCAATTTCCTTATAGAACAGCTGGAGCCCTGGAAAGTCAATGTTGGACCAAGTTCCCATTTTGCTAGAATAACTATTCTTTTCTTCATCACCAGGAAGGTATTCTTAAAAATACCAGTATCAAGCTATACAGAGTAACTAAGTTAAATGGGGTCTTTGTTTTAAGGAAAAATACAGGGCAAATACAATCAATTGCCATTATTTTATTATAGAATTTTTATAACCATCCTCTCTGGTAGTAGATATCTTTAACTCCATTTCGCAAACCTGAAATTTGAGACTTAAAACAGTTAGCTAACTTCTCAAAGTCTGTTATCTGACTACAAAATTGGCCTTTTCCCACAATATTGTTGCTATCTCCCCTTACAAGCCTACTAGAGAATCAATGAGGAATCAGATATATCTTTGTCTTCGAAATCTCCCAGCTGAGCCAAGGTCTAAATTTCCTGTGGAGATCTTACCATGTGCAATCTCACCAAAGCTTTTACAACTTGAACTACAGTTATCCTTCAGTGACCTACCTGTTCATCCAATACCTGCACGTCTACTTCAACACAAAACAATTTAGAATTAATAAGAACCCTTCTCATTATAGCTTCTGATATCTCAAGCTGCTTTTTTATAGCCCATGAATATCTGAAATTCTAAATGTCATTCTCCAAATTTCAATATAATTTTAGCTGCAAGTGGAATATTTACAGAGGTTATTTTGCCACAGTGGCAAAACATTTTTGTTAAATACTGCTATTTTATAGCAAGAAATAAGCATTAACTGACACATGAGTGTGTAGCCAGAAATTTTATGTTCCCAAGGAAAATGTTCAGAAATAGTTTTCTTACTCTGTTAAATTGCAAACCAACAGATTTCTGACTCTCATGAAATGCTGGATGCCTGGAGCATTATTTACCAAGATTGAGAAAGAAAATGAAGGTAGATGATTGGGGAAGGAGCAAGGTGGGAAGAAGATAGGTATTTCTTTCGGACTCTAACTTGCTTTCCATTGTTTTCGCTATTTATGTCAGAGTTTCCCAAACTTTCCCAAACATAAAAATGACTTGAGTCTTTTTTAAAATCCAGAGTTTGAGGAATTTTCTTTGGAACTTCTGACTCAGTGATCTGAAATAGGGCTTGAAGACCCTGCATTTTTAGCAAAGAGGCTAAGTGGTTATTTATTACCAAAAAGACAATTGTGAATATTAGTAGATCATCCATGAGCTAGGTAATTGACATTTAATAAGTAGGTTCTTTTTTATAAGGGCAAGGGATTCTGTTGAAATAGCTATTTAAATGAAGCATTTTATATGACAGCATTTAGTGCTTTAGATGAAGATCTTTAAATATGTTTTGCCAAGATGGCAAAATACTTTAATTCATTTGCAGTTCCCATTATAGCCCCAGAATGTTGAGAACGAAATGACACAAAGAAAAGACACACACAAAAGACAGACACAGACACAACTCCAGCTGTAGGAACAATTCTATGCAAGCCCCTCTTGCGGTTTATTTTATACCCCGGTAACTGGATACAGACTGAAATCTACAAGATGCATTCCTTTACCAAATAAGGGCAAGTAGCCAAACACATTTCAAGGACGGGGGGAGCAAACGGAGGAAGCGACCACAACATGTTTACTAAGAGGACTGCCCACAATTCCAGCCTTCTCCTTACTTCTAAGGAGGGCATGTTCCCTCATTTGCGAGCGGACAATTAAACTTGGATATTGTGTGCAGGCCTCCTGGCAGAGCATCCTGTTTGCAGGCATGATCTGCCCAGGCAGGGAGTCCCATGTGTAGGCACATCTCTGCATCCCTAACCACGCTTTCTCGTGGTCACTGTCGGGCTCCCACACAGAATAACTTCTGAGTTGGCTGTGTGAGACCTTCAGATCATGGGTTCCAAAGCTTACCTTGGCTGTCCATCAAATTCCAGTTAAACATTATTAAATGTGTATGTGTATGTGTGTGTATATATATACACACATTTCCATATATATATGTTTTATATATGTATGTGTGTGTGAGGAAAAAATAATAATATCCCCCAAATATCAAAATAACTCTTGCAAAACAAGAAAAAAAAGACAATCTAACCTGATAGAAAAAAGAAGGTAGACAAAAAGAAAACACTAATCACCAATAAGAAAGGGAAAGAGGCCCAAGTTCATTAATAACTAAGAGGATACAACTCAAAACCATATGAAGTTCCACCTTTCATTCATTATCCTAGCCACTTTTAAAGTAATACCAACTGTCAAGAAGGAATAAATTTAGGGGTACCTGGGTGGTTCAATCGGTTAAGCGTCTGACTTCGGCTCAGGTCATGATCTCACAATTCATGGGTTCAAGTCCCGCATCGGGCTCTGTGCTGACAGGTAGCTCAGAGCCTGGACCCTGTTTCAGATTCTGTATCTCCCTCTCTCTCTGACCTTCCCCTGCTCATGCGGTCTCTCTCTCTCTCAGAAATAAATAAAACATGAAAAAAATTTTTAAAAAGAAGGAATAAATTTGTTCATCAACCTACAGAGTAATTTAATGACATCTAGTAAAGCTAGGGTGACCATAAAAATGTATTTGCAAACCATGAAGTTTTTAGAATAAAAGAGTTTACTAAAACGTATAAAATCGTGTGATATTTAATATTTGTTTTCATATTCACTGACAAATTGTTTTGATAACATGGATGGACTTATAAGTAGTCCTCTTTGGAATTGTTTTTGAAAATAAAATTTCTCAAAAATTTGAAATCATAATGTACACCTCGAAGCAAAACAGAAAAACAACTTTATATTTATTTAAACTTTAAAATTAGCAAACACAGTAGTTATTCTAGGACATTTTTATATACTTAAAGTGGTTTGTTAGCCATAATTATCTTTGGTTCATTTCTGAAAATTTATATTTCTTTTAATGTGGATTGTTATTGATATTTTATGAAATTACATATAATCTCATCCAAACTTGGTGCACGTCTCACCAAGAAGAAGAGTTATCACCAACTGTTTACTTTTTTGAACGGACTTTAAAAAGCATTCATAATACTGTCAAATGTGTCATTTCTAGCAGAATAAACTCCCAAAGCTTTATTTTGGTTCCATTAACTAGCTGGATAGTCAGTTGAAGCATTTTTAGATCAATTTTCTGTGTGAAATACCTAAATGGCAATATCCAACTGTTTGTGAATCTCCTCTACTGCTAATGGGGCTCACATACTAACAGCCATTGCTGCATATTTCATAAGTGAAGAAGTGATTTGAAATAAAACATGAACCCAATTTATTTAAGAAAACAGCGATTTGATCTAAATGAAAAGCCATGCTTCTTAGAGTGATATAGTTACACTCTCTCTCCAGATTAACATATTACCAGTAAAAAGAACATCTCCAGGCAGTTTTCTTAATGCAGCTATTAACTTTTGAAATAACAACTCATTTTTTCTCTTAGATTTTTATAATCTGAATTTCATGAGATCCATCCTAACTTAAGGGCACCAGGCCTACAGTGGCTAGAAAAGACCAACAGATACATTGTGTGAGTTTTATGATTGCCATAAACTTTCTTGAAAGGGAAATTCAGTACCCAGTTTTTAAATTTTTTTTAAATGTTTTATTTATTTCTAGGGGAGAGAGAGAGAGAGAGAGACAGCGTGAGCAGGGGAGGGTCAGAGAGAGAGGGAGTCACAGACTGAAACAGGCTCCAGGCTCTGAGCTGGCAGTCAGCACAGAGCCCGAAGCGGGGCTCGAACCCACGAACCGCGAGATCATGACCTAAGCGAAAGTCGGATGCTTAACTGACTAAGCCACCCAGGCGCCCCTCGGTACCCAGTTTTTAATTAAACATGCACTTTTACTCTTTTAACTCACTGGTGAAACACTGTTTCCAAATAAGTAACTATTACCAAACAAAGGGCTGTAGGTGTTTGGGGCAGATAGAACCGCTGTAGCGAGAGGAGTTAACCAACCACCCCGGTGCCCTCCGGTGCCCTGCTTCCATCTCTGCACATTATTCACATATACCTAATGCCCTCATTCCTTTATGTTCCCTAAACCCACCATATGGTTGTCTGCTAGTTTCAGCTAAGTGGATGGCATGAATATGTCCAATACTTCCACCACCATTGTGCAAGGCTGAAAGGAGTTAGTTGTGCCTAGCCACTACTGACCCAGTCCATACTGCTTTATCACCCAGCATTCTGCAGGCTGTCCTTGAACACCAGGCATTTGCTTTAATTGAAATGGATCGGAAAACTAGAGCAAATTTTCACATTTAGCCCCATATTATAGTTAGAACTCCGTTAACATGTTATTTGCCCAGTATTCTACTGAAGCCATGACAAAGGTGCAAGAATTACACAACATGGACGTTTAACAAACCCACACTAGTTTTTCTTAATGCAATTTATGATAATACTTCATTTGAAAAGAGAAATCCAGGATAGATGCTAAAGGCAATCAGGATGTGTGGACAAGAGTAAATAGCACACCTGGGAGCAAATGAGGATGCTTGTTTGATCTCCCCAAAACTGAAGTTGTGTATACCCTACACCCTAGCTCTTCCTTCTCTATACATTCATTAGAAACTCTTACATAGGGGTTCCTGGAAGCATAAAGAAGGGCTGTCTTTACAGCACTTAATAAACACATCACGGAACAAGAAAGAATATAGCAAATTGGGACCTATGGTATCAATATGCCCAGCTCCCAACAAGGATATTAAGTGGGAAAAAAATAACATATTGATACCTTATGTTAATAGTCAGATAAACATTTAAAGCTCATAAAACACTAATATGTATTATTTATAAACCTATATAGTTCAGTGAAACTATGAAAACATGAAGGTAAAGTTAAATTCCAGGTTCATAATAACGTCCAGGGAAAGGGAATGGATCGAAGCAGATGTACCAAAACTATAACTGAATGTAATGCAAATGGAAGAAGGTATGCATTTACAGTGATTTCTGGGTGGAGCCAAATAGATATTTATGATACTATTTTGTATTTTATGTTCTAAAATTTCACTCAGAAACAAAATAGTTTCATAATGAGCAATAACCAGTTTAACTCAGAATCGGCTTGTTACCTAACTACTTTGCTTAAAACAAAATCCCCTACCTTCCTTACTACTTCCAAGGAGTTTGAAAAGGAAACCTGGAAAATATGGCATTTATCAAGGAAAAACCTTTTATAAATATGAAATAAATTGTATAACCAGCATATCACTGTTCTTGGCACATTACCATACACAATCATAGAGAAGAAGGTGAGAGAAGGATGTATGCAGATTTTGACTTACGAATAAAGGAAATCATTATATTTAACTATTTTAAACTTGTTAAAAGACATAATAAATAATACTTCAGAACAGACATTATTACAGTGAGATATGATTAAAAATGCAGCTAAAATCTCTATAAGCTTTATGGAAATCTACATAAACTTTATATTAATATAAAAGATAGGAATAGCTACCTTCATGCAAATGAACTAGACTTTGGTTGCACCAATTAAGAGAACTACAGCTTAGTCAATCTAATGATAATACATGAGTTATAATGGATGTCAAAATCATGCTTTATTAAATTATCTTCAGGATCATATCTCAAGTTTCCTTCTATTTTGAGAAACATTACTAAATACATAGAAAAAAAGATTGATCGTGCAGATTAATGTGATTTCAGTAGAACATGTTTCATCTTCAAAATCTGATAAGAACTTTCCAATCCATAAAACACTGTAAGAGAAAACTGTGAATCAGGCTAGACACACATTTCAAAGAGCTGATGAGGTTGCAAATCACTTATGCCTCCCTTTCGAGTTACCATGATAATGCTTAGCACTTGCACAGTGTTTTCTAGCTTCAAAGAGCCTTCAAACTTTAACTAATTAATCCTTATACTACCCAGTGAGATAGTGATAAGAAATCCCTTGAAGAGAGCATCTAACTACATAATTCACATTTGCTTATACAGAATTCGGCATATATACCACGTTGTGTTTTCCTATCTTTCTATTTCAATAAATCTTGAGAGAGATGATATCCATATGTGAATAGATGATACATAGCCATCTATTGTGAATAAAATGATGTACATTGCACTCAATCTGCAACTAAAAGCTAACAAAGAAAGATATATGTGCAGCCAACACGTGAAAAACATCTGGTACACTCTGCTGTATTTTCGTTTTTCATTCATTTTACATCTTGTTCTCAGCCATTCCAGAGTTGACTTGTTAGATTTGAATAGGTGAAAACTTTTTCATGGAGGATATATAATTCTCTTGCTAATTTAAAAATTGTTTGTATTTATTTTGAAATAAAGAGCTTTAAAATTAAATGTCTATATGTTAGGCTGAAAATAAGAGAATACCATATGGGATAGCTTCACCAAATGAAAGAATATTTAACTACTGTATTAAGAATTCTCTCTACTAGGATTCCCTTCTCTCTGCAGGTCGCTGGCTACAACAGTCTACGAAAACAAATCTATTCCTGCAGAAAAGGCCAACCTGGGGTCACTCGGGAGAGAGCACTTTCTGCCTGAAAAGTATTCTACTTCTTTTCGCTGAAGTAGGGAAAATCTTTATCTCATTTTCCTGCTTAACTGAAAATTCATTTAAAAATTAATTCTTTTCTTTCTCATTTCAAAGAAATTCTGCTTCCCTTCAAATGCTTGGCCCTTAATCTAATCTCTCTAACTATCTAAAATCATACAGACATACACACATGTAAAAGAGACAGTACAATTGGAAGACCAACCAATGTGTACATGTGCTGTTTTAAAAATTCTCCAGTGTACTATTTGCATTAAGGTTTTAGTTACTATTATGGATGATCTACTTTACTAATGTCCCTAGGATATCACTGGCACATGTACGTACACTGTGAGCAACATGATTTTTATATGCATATACTTTGTTTGTAACTAAATTTCTATAGTTAAAATGGTCGGCTTTAGTGTAAAAGACAGATACTGTCTACGGTTTAATTTTTTTAATATTCTTTTTATTTTCAAGTACTAAGCACTTGTCCACGTAAATTGACCTAAAACGGACTGTTAAATATTAAAATGGAATGAAAAAAGTAACCTGAAAATATTTGATTTCATAATGTAAATACTATATAGAATCATTTCAGTTGTTCTTTAAGTTAATAAATTACATGGGACAAGTTAAAGAGCTAATTATGCCACATTGATATGCTTTTGAGACTCTAGAGAAAATAACACTTAATTCATTAGTAAGAGGAAATAAATTAAGGGTTTTGGCATGCATCTACCTTGTAAAACAATTGAGTTTTACAAATACTATGCTTAAATTCTTGCCAGTTACAATTAAATTTATCCTTTCTCTTCTTTCCTCTCTTCTATCTTAATATAGATGGAAAGAGGCAGGATTGGAACATGGAACAGAGAGTTTGCTTATCAAAAGAGTTATGGAGATTTTCCAAAGGAGTCTGAAGTCTTGGGTGAACAGCAGAAATGATATGGGAATGTAAATTGTGCAGCCACACTGGAAAAGAGCATGGATGTTCCTCAAACAAATAAATAAATACAGAACTAACTACCTTATGTCCCAGTAATGCAGTTTCTCATATATAACTGAAATGAAATCACTATCTCAAAGAGATATCTGCACCCCAATGTTCATCACAATATTATTTACAGTAGCCAAGACATGGAAACAATATAAGTGTCCACTGACAGTTAGTGGACAACCCAAGTGTCTTTCAAAGGTAATTTCCTGATAAAATGTGGTCTGTACATACACAAACACACACACACGTGTGCACATGCATGCGAACACACACAAAAACACACACTGGAATACTATTCAGCCATAAAAATAAGGAGATCCTGATATTTATGATAATATCAATATATCTTTTTAAAAATATAGATGGATCTTAAGAATATTTGGCTAAGTGAAATAAGTCAGGCAGAGAAAGACAAAAGTTATATTTCCTCACTTACATGTAGGATCTTAAAAAGATGTCAAACTCATAGAAACAGAGTAGAATGGTGGTTTCCAGTGGCTGGGGGTTGTGGGGAAGTGGGGAGATTTGAATGAAGTGTACAAACTGCTAATTTCAAGATGAGTGAGTCCTGAGGATCTAATGTACAGGGAGGTCACTACACTTAATAATACTGTATTACATACTTGAAAGTTGATGAGAGAATAGATCTCAACTGTTTTTACTCCACCACCACTCCAAAAATGATGGTAGTTAAGTGAGGTGATTGATGTGTTAACCTTATTTTGGTAATTATTTTACAGTATATGCTTGTATCAAATCATCATACGGTTTCACGTCAGTATATATTAATAAAGCTAGGGGTAGCAGACAATATCAAGGGATCTTTAAGAGTAGAAACAATAACAGCTTTGGCAATTGTATTAAGAGGGTTCACTGAGAAACAGAACTAACAGAATCATAGTAGTGCATATAGTTGTGCATATATGTATGTGTATATGTATATAGATGTTTGTATATATGTATATATAGATGGATATAGAGAGACAGGTTTTAAGGAATTCGCTCACATGATTGTGGAGGTTTGCCAAGTCCGTACTCTGCAGGCTAGGCCAGTAGGCTGGAAATCCAGGGAAGGGCTACAGTTTGAGTCCAAAAGTAGTCTGTGGGCAGAATTTCCTCTTCTGGAGAGGTCAATCTTTTCTGTTATGGCCTTTAACTGATTGAATGAGGCCCACCAAACATAATAAAAAGGTAGTCTGCTTAACTCAAAATTTAATGATTTAAATGTTAACCTCATCTAAAATATGCTTTCACAGAAACCAAATATCTGAACACAGACCTAGACAGGTGGACACATAAAATTATTACAGCAGAAAAGGAAAATTTGTAAAATCTAGTATGTATTAAAACAGTCTTCATGTATTTAGTCTGATTTCATCTGATTTCATTTCATCTGGGTATATACAGCCGAGGAAAGAGGAAGAATACAATATAGACAAGGTCATGACTCCCCTAACTCAGTTCTAGGATTGTCATAGAAAGGAGAAATCCATCTACTGCTCATACATCAGGACCAGTTTCTATACTAATAGATCACAAACTTGAAAAATTCTGCCTACACAGAGCCACTGTTTTGGGGAACAATGGCACTAGAGCTTGAACTTGAACCCTAATGATTGGCTTTCAGTTATTTAACCTTAGTCAAACTAATTTCAAAGCCTATGAAGGGGCTCTCTTTTTCAAGAATTGCTGTCCCTTCAGTGAAACATTCTATCCTTGAAAATCTAGTCAAGTGGTATACTTGGTTACAAGATGGTATATATATATAAAAAAAAAACCTAGACCACAGATGGCCAGGACAGTGAGCCTCAAGGAAAAGTGCTCTGCATAATAACATGAAATTTTGTCTGAATTAAGACAAATGCAGCATTTTGATAAATTTTTTCCTGGTTTGAATTGCTTCATTTTTGAGTATGGATTTATCTTTAAAAATTATTATTGGTTTCTGTAACTGTATATGTGTGTGAGCTCTGTAATAGTTTTTATGCAAGGTCAGAAATGGAGGACTCATACACAGTCAATAATGAGATAAGAATTTGGGTCTTGTGAGATGATTTTTGTCTAAAGTGAAAGGGGCCACGCTCATCACCTTGGATCTCTCAGTTGTGATAAGGCAAACTACAAAATAATTACAAGAGCTAAACAAAGAAGGACTCATTCTCCAAATTCTGATTTATTATTCTCTCTCCTGTAAACCCATTATGCTATCTCAAAGACCTCATTTCAATGCCTTTAAATATTAGATATTGGTCTTGTAAGCTTAGATGAGGAGGATCCAGGCAGTAGCTGCTTAGGGGGAGCTGGTCTAAGTGTAGAAATAAATAGCATTAGATAAGTGGGCAGTGGTCCAGCCCCAGTAAAGGCATGGGTAAGCCTATCAGGGATTTCTAGAAGTATGGGGGGAAATGGAACTGGTTGACTCATAAAATTAATCAAGAGGACATCACAGACTACAGTATTCTGAGCAGAAAAGTGAGGTTGCATATAGCAATCCAATTTGGGCTTTGGGGTAAATTCCCCAATATCCCAAATCAATGTTACATCATAAAATATATTTGAAGTGAGTTAAATAAAAACCGTTTGATTTCTAATTGTTTTCTATCATTAATGGAAATAAAACCTCATGAAATCTAACTTTAAATTGTATATTTGTATATTTCAACTTCAAAAACTTACTTAACTTGGAATAAACATGGCTTTTTTTATGTTAAGATGCTATGATTAAAAGAGAACTTCCTTGGGATTTTTAATCTGCCTGGTGTCATGGCCGCCATGTGAAATGAATGTGCAAAATTAAAAAATATGAATGCAGCAAGATTTCTCCTCTTCAGAACAAGAGTTGCTTCATTTTTACTTATTTTAATTCTTGTTTGAGAGAGAGAGAGAGTGAGAAGGTCAACAGGGAAAGGGGCGGAAGGGAGAGAATCTTTAGCAGGCTCCACACTCAGCACATTTTCCCTCGATTGATGATGAGTTTTGAAGCCTCTTCTGCTTTTTAAAAATTTAAGTATGGAGCACCTGGCTGGCTCAAGTCAGTAGAGCATGCAGCTCTTGATCTTGGGGTCATGAGTTTAGTCCCACACTGGGTGTAGAGATTACTTAAATACATAAACTTAAAAAAATGTTTAAAAGAAAAATAAAAATTCAAGCATATAATTAAATATAATTTATACTCACTTAAGTATATATTTGTTCATTTTATCTTAGTCTCTGGGCTGGCATCATATTCCCTTTATGGACAAGTGTGCTTTCTCACTTTATTCTCTGAAATTAAATAAAAAGGATTTGAGTGATTTCACAACTTTTGGAAAGAGATCTCAAAACTAACTTCTTTCATTTTATCTTTCCATATGAGTCATGAATAACTCAATTGTCTGAGCAAAGGTGATTCACAAGTAACCGGAATTTTTCATAATTCATGTTCTCCTGGAGCTAAGAGTCTTTAAAAATATTAGCTAGAAACTTCTCTGGATTACAATAATGTTAATAGAGATTATTACAAAGTTTTCTTGGGGTGAGTAGGGTTTCTAATTACATACAAATAATGAAAACATAAAGGTTGAAATTTATGGTAATGAAAGAAACCTTAACTATTAGAATTAGTGAAATATATACAGTGCCTTTTTCATCCAAATTACATATATCTTTTAAAAAGGAACAACTCCTAATGCACTTTTTTGGTTCTTTCTCTGCAATTATGCTAACAAGTATCATGCTGAGAAAGGATTAGTCCTGATGGACAATCAAAGACAATGCTTCCTTCCTGGTAAAAAGGTGAGAAAAGATGTAGGCATCTGAGCTGCAGTTATTAGGCTTAGCAGCAGGGGGTCCATATGACCAGTTAGTGAGCAAGATCAGAGTTTGCAAAGAAAGTAGGGAAACTGCCTAGTCATTATTGCATTCCCCTCAGTAACATCATATATGTAACGTCTCTGACTTGGTGGGTGGAAACCACACTGCACACATCTCCCTGACCGTTCAACTTAGTGTTCTGTCAGCTTGGCAGCCATGACACCTGGCCAGGTAAAAACTCCTGCTGGGATAAGGCATTTGGCAGAGCAGCGGGACATGTGCACCTGCAAAATCTGAAGACACAGAAAACATCCCTAACAGGAAGAACCAGGAAGGTCCTATTCATTTAACGGCATATTAACAACAACAACAAATGAGAAAGCAAGATTTTAAAAACAAGCCTAGAGTTTCGCTTCACTGCATCCTTATAATGTCCCTTAAGTAGCTAATACAGCAAAATGCTAAAAAATGTAGAAGAAAATCTCTTGCTAATTTTAATAATAGTGCTGAGTTGTGATGTATGTTTTTATTCATTTTTATATTTCAGTTAGTGTTTTGTTCAATACGACCTTCTGAAAATATTTTCCTTAATATCAAAGTTTGAAACCTAAAAAGCAGGTTAAGATTTATTATCTCTTTAGTGTTAATTGTTGACATATGTCAGAATTCAATTTCATCATTTTTTAGATGTTCATTTAAGTAGCATAATAGATATGTGTTAGCTAGCTCCATATATATTGTATAGACTATTCATATTAGCATGAGAAAACCGTAGGTCTCCAAATGAACTGACCATATAATACTAAGTCAACATGCCTTGTCTAAAGAATATGGGTTAGATTACATTCCAAAAGGACAACGTGGAATAAAAACATGGTATCTTAGAAATGGATGTCTAATACAATCATTTTGAATGTACCTCCCAGAGATTGCTTTAAGGCAAAGGTGACCATAAGGCCAGTGGTAGATGGTTACAAGCCGTCTTCCCCAACATCTGTGTAAATAGATTCAAAGAACTAAAGGCTGCAGTTTCAAAATTTAAACTACAAAAGGCCATATCTATAACTGTACACAAAATCGCCTTGTCTACCCCTTCTTGTTACCCCCCACTACTTCTGGTGCTATTAAAGAAAAAGAATGTATGAGGACCACCAAGGAGAAAAAGGGCAGAAAGAGGACATGGGAATAATTACTTTCAAGGGTGCCTCAAAATAGGCACTAATGACTACTAGTCCTTTTTGTATTCTGTAGAAGCAATACCTGCGTATATAAATCAAGCCAATGGGTTCAGATTACCTGTATTCATAAAAGTGAGTAGTTTCTACTGAATTTGTATTTCTTCCTATTTTCCAACTGTTATAATTTGTAACAAGATGGTTAAACACGACCTATAGAAATGACATGCTACCTTGCTAGAACTTGTGAACACAAAAACTGTGACTACCCAACTTCTCAGCAAGAAGACTGGAAGAATCCTTCCATGTATCTTTAACTTACCAATCGAAAAAGATCTTCTACAATCAAACTTAAGGAAAAACAATATATATATTGACCAAGACAAAAAAACTCTATGTGTGTACGAGACTGCGGAGGGTAGCAGAAAAGTGATAATGGTGGTGGTAATGTATGTCAGCTTTTGAAAATTTAGCAGCCTTTAATGAACCCTGTGTCTCAGATGCACAACATATTACTAACCCCCTTCAAGGTAAAATGAGAAAGTACACTCAGAGTTTCCTCAGGACAGCAGAGTTAGCAGGAGGCAGTGCCAAGACCAAATTTATCTCACTCCCAGATCTGTTTTCATTCCTCCAAACCCTACTGAATTTCATCCAGAACTACTCATTTACAGATGTGAAATTTGCCAGCATTAGAAAAATTTTATATTAAGGTTCAGAAGAAATAAAAAATATAGCTTTCCTAAGTAACTAGTATTCTCACTACTACTACTTTCATAACAAACTGCTTTCTTGACAGGTGCAAAGGCCACGAAATTCACTGTGTCTTCTTTGGTTTACAAAGTGCTCAGAGCGCCACCCATTCTCTACCCAAATAGGAGCATGGTGAATGGCACGTTTATTTGCTGCATTCCATGGCCTTTGCTTTCTCTCTCTGTAGCTTTATTATGTATCACCTTTTTGTTTTTGAAGGGCTAAAGTCCTTTTTCTTTTTCCATCAGCAAGGAAATGAAATCTGTTGTCTGATCTATTACATCTCTGTCATCGGAGACTACATTTTCACATTCTTATTTTATTTTTCAGTGGTTTTTTTTTTGGTCTGTCCCTCTGACAGAATGGTAAAATGAGACCTTGTTCAATCAGCTCAGTGCTCAAGTCTTCAGTGATGCCTGGAGGCTGACATGTAAAGCATCAATGCCTTGAGCTGGCAGACACAATCCTTCATGATCCCGCTTCTTTCCAGCTCCTTTGCCCTGCACTGGAAGCACTAAGCAAACACAACTGCTAATAGCTGACAACACTTAAACTTACACTGCTTGAGATAGTCCTATAAAGAACCGTTAATGCCTCTCCTTGCTTAGTAGGTACTGAAGTAACATAAACTGATGAGTCAGGACTATGGCCTCTTCAAACGGCAGTTCCCAGGGGTGTTAAAACCAGAGCACTGAGCCACACTAGAAAATTTTCCTGAAAACTACAGGTAAAAGTGACAGGCCTACCCCATCTTTTTTTCTCCACTTACTCTTCTGAGACCTACATTAATACCACAAATGACAGTTAATGGAAATAAGAAACATGTACATTCCTAATGACAAACAACTTGGAAGTCATAAAACGAATGAAGAAAGCCACCTGCAGGACAGACTAAACCACAGCCTAGAAAATGTTTGAAGGAATCCAACCAAGGAGGAAGAGTCTCTAGACTTATAATAGATTTGCCTGAGAACAGAAATAAGGCCTAAGGTATAGGACATGATTAAGCCCTTCACCTTTTCCTGTATTCTGAGAGAACATCTGCAGTCTAGTATGTGTCTTATTCACCTTCCGCCAAAGGAAATAACAGAATGGTTCTATTCTATTCAATTAAACGCCTTGCACACCTATGCAACTATACTCCCTTCTAAAACATAAATCCTATATCTCTTTCATTTAAGAGAATTTCAGCTTAAAAACTGATTTGACCTATGATAGCTCCATTTTTAAGTTTTTTGGGAACATCCACAGTTTTCCATAGTGGCTGCACCGATTTACATTCTCAGCAATCATACTTCTAGGTATCTGAAGGAAATGAAATCACTATCTAGGGGAGACATTTGCTCCCACATGTTCATTACAGCATTATTTACAATAGCCAAGACATGGAAACCATATTATTTCTAATTACAGAATATTATTCAGCCACATACACACACACACACACACCCCAACATCTTGCCATTTGTGACCGTATGGATGGACCCTGAGGGCACTATGCTAAGTGAAATAAGTCATAAATGACCTCACCTATAGGTGGAATACTAAAAAAAAAAAAAAACAAGCAGAAAATTCTTAGAAACACAAAACAGATTGGTGGTTGCCAGAAGTGGAAGGTAAGAATTAGGAGAAATAGGTGAAGGTGGTCAAAAGGTACAAACTTTCAGTTATAAGCTCTAATGATATAATATACAACATGGTGCCTATAGTGAACAATACTATATTGTATATTCGAAAGCTGTAAATGAATAAATCTTAAAAGTTCTCAGCACAATTAAAAACAAAACTATGTGAGGGCGTAGATGTCAACTAAACTTATTATGATATCATTTTGCTAAATATACATATATAAAATTGTTGCATACTTTACTATGTCAATTAATCTCAATAAAAGTAGAAAAATTAAAATAGTTGATTTGAGTCTCAAACATTGAGGGTTAAAATTCTACAGTCTTTATTAAGCCTTGTCCCATGCCAGATTTCAGTCAGTGTTTTATTACATCAGTCTTAAATATGAAAAACAAACAGGATAGCCAGACTTTTGAAGAAAGCTTCCAACATGCTAGATCAAGACACAAATTCTGTGGGGCACCTGAGTGGCTCAGTTGGTTAAGTGGCCGACTTTGGCTCAGAGCATGATCTCGCGGTTCGTGGGTTCGAGCCTGCGTTGGGCTCTGTGCTGACAGCTAGCTCAGAGTCTGGAGCCTATTTCTGATTCTGTATCTCCCTCTCTGTCTGACCCTCCCCTGCTCACGCTGTCTCTATCTCTCTCTCAAAAATAAATTTTAAAAAAATTTTTAAAAATTTAAAAAAAGACACAAATTTTGTGTGCGCCCTCATGGAACCTATATTTTAGAAGAATCAAAAGTAACTGCTGAATGTTTTTAGGTCATTGCTGTAGTAAGGGAACAGGGAGGAAGAAAGGGCCATGTAGGAAACAGCTGCATTAAACTTTAATCTATAGAATTTTCATTTTAAATTATGTGTACCTAAGGGCACCTGGGTGGCTCAGTTGGGTAAGCATCTGACTTCGGCTCAGGTCACGATCTCATGGCTCTTGCGAGTTCAAGCCCCAAGCTGGGCTCTATGCTGACAGTTCAGAGCCTTGAGGCTGTTTCACATTCTGTGTCTCAGTCTCTCTCTGCCCCTCCCCTGCTCACACGCTGGCTCTCTCTCTCGCTCTCAAAAATAAACACTAAAAATTTTTTAAATTATGTGCACCTATTATTTGAAAAAATAAATGTAAATAAGTTTGAGTGTATATCACTCCACACAATCTATGGAGTTGNAGTTCTCTGGGAGGAGACCTCAGTCTGGCTCTGTGAGCGGCTATACTATATAGTCAAAAAACAAGGGCTCACATTTGTCAGCCGGAGGCCTTAAAGAAGCTTCCATTTAACTATCCCATCAGAAGGATAAAGGGCCCCAAGAAAGCTTACATCTGGCTTTGGAGCTGGAAATACAGGTATGAAAAGATTATATGTTAGTGTGGGTCTCTGTGGTCACATGGGGCTCCTCCTTCATGCCCTCCCCCTGAAAGAGTCAAATACTCCCACTAGGCAGACAAATGAACACATAAAGAGAGCTGAGAAAGCAGAGTTCCGTCTGGGAAAGAATCCTGGGAATTAGGGACAAGGCCCTGGGCTGCACAGAGGCCTCCCTCAAGCAGCTGAAATGTCCATTACTTCAGGAAAAGATGACAGGTGTGTGTGTGTGGTGTTTTGTGTGTGTGTGTGTGTGTACACGCACATGAATGACAGAATGAAAGAGAGAGAGAGAGAACGCAAGAGAAAGCTGGGAGAGAAAGAGCCAATAGTTCTTTCTGAGTAGGAAAAAGTCATGATTTAAAAAAAAAAAAAGACCATTTTATGGGGAAAGAATAGTTTTCTCAACCAGTAGCACTGAGATAACTGGATACTCATATGCAAAGAAATAAGTTCCACTTGCACTTCACGTCCTACACAAAAACTCGCCCCAAAAGATCACAGCCCTAAATGTAAGAGCATTACAAACTCTTAGACAACACAGGACTAAATCCTTGTGACCTTGGATGAAGCCATAATTTCTCAGTTATGACACAAAAACACATTCAATGAAATGATAAAGAAATAAGGATACATTGGACTCCATCAAAATCAAAAATAATTAATTAATAATAAAGAAAAAACCCAACGGCTCAAAAATCAAATGAATGAACATGTACAAAAATTTATTTTCTGTTTTGATGAATACAACAGACTGCCTCCAATTTTGGCGACAAATATTTTCCTCCTCTCCCTTTGGTTTTGGCAAACTCAAAGCTACAGATTGGGTGAATGGTGAAAATAATCTTATTTATATTAGTCATCCCTTAATAATATCCCTTAATGCCTGAAGATATTAGGCAATAATTCTTCAGCCAGTAACATAAATTTTTCAGTTTGATATCTTTCTTTTGAAGAGGTTTTCCCCATAAGGGTTTAGTTGTATTCAACTATGAGTTTGTTTTCTCTTGGGCACTTCTACTCTCTCTGCAGTATCGGGGGAGGATCCAGGACAGTAGTCAATGTTGATCTCTCCTTTGAAAGCACTCCACCAACAATAGCTAATATCAGGGCTATAGCTTTTAACTCTCGATGGTGAAACAACATTGGTTATGAGCTTTGTGCCTGGTTAAATTCTATCAGCCCAGAGGATTTGGAGGAGTAAATGTAGAAGTTGATCAGTACTATTTATACATAATAACTTACGTATAAATTATTTACCTATTCAAGGCCCTATTATTAACCAAAGGGCAGCATGCCGTAGAGGTAGGGGACAAAGTTTAAAAGGATTTTCCCCACAATTCTCTTCCCCAGGTTATAACCACATGACCAGATAAAGGCACTCATTATTCTTTCTAGAGCTTTCGCAAAGGAACTATTGTGTGGTGGTTGCTGTCAATTCCTAATCTAACTTTCACATCCATAGTTACTGCAGGTTGATTTTGGAGGCAGAAAGCCACCCAGCCCTGGCAAGTTCACCATCTTGGCATTGACAAGAAATCAAAGGGTAAAACAATTTTTAAAAAATATAACTCAAAACTGTATTTTTGTATAAATGTACATAGTGCTAATAACTTGTTCTGGTTGTTTATTGTTCAATTATAGCTATGGAGAACATAAAGTTTAGGCAGAGTGGATGGTGGATTTAAGAAGGAATATGAGGTGCTTTGTGGGAAGGTTACTCAAATGGAAAATGGGGAGATGGTCAGAGTGCTGGAAATCTAGGTGAATATGTGGCTATTCCAAAAAATGACAAGAGTCACATATATCACTTATTTTGTTTCTGATAGGGATATTTTCTCTCTTAATATTATTAACACCTCAGAAAAATTAGTGTTAATGTGGCTGACTCTGGAACATCCTCCTCCCCATGTGATACTCTGAGATCAGAATTTTGAAATACTGATTATAAGGCTGCCAGAAAAGTAACTTAATTTTAAACCAAGAGCAAATACCATAAAGTCAACTTAGAAAGTGACATTACAATTCTAACAAAATTGCCAATTCAATCTCAGCTGTCTACCTTCAGGAGAAATCTCATGTGTTTTCTCATCTTGTTTACTGTAAAACTAAATCAGGTGATTTATGCAATACGTGTAACTTTTCAAACAAATCAACTGTACAAAAATGTGTCTACTGCTTTCTCATCTAAGTACTGTGACAAATGTTTTGAGCACTGCAAGTGGACTGAATAAACATTTACTTTCACAGATAGAGGAATGTTTATTTGCTTCATTTAATTCTGGGAGTATGATACACTTATGAGAATATTAAATTATTGGATAAATATTGAAAATCCAATATTAAATCCTATAAAGATGCTCAATATTTAGGGGGAAAATGTCCTTAATATAGCCCTATTATGTTATTACAGCTCATTAACATATAGATTGTTATCTTAAAAAAATTCTCTTAAGGTTGTTAGATGGTACTATTGACCCAAATATTGTATATTCAGAAACTGGATTATGAGTCAGTAAAGTGATAACATTTCACTGAATAATGTTAATAGTTAAGGTTTTAAAATGCAATACTTTAAAAATGCAAAACTTTAACATCTTGTTTAGATGTTTGGTCATTACAGAAGAATGAAGCCACTAACACAGAGGGAACAAGTTTGTGTTAACCGCTTTTAAATAAAACTATATAGCAAATATAATAAAAGTCAATGCATATAGGAGAGTATCCATAGATCTCAGTTTTGGACAGCTTATGGTAACTTCAAAATCTCCAAGAATCAGTTTCTCATCATAAAATAAGAGTTACTTCAAAAAGTCAGTGTGAACATTTAACAAAAGGGTACACCCAAAACTCTGAAAAAATTGTCTGGCACATGAGACATTAGTAAATATGAGCTACTATTATTTTCATGGTTTATTATTGTAGCTCTTAATTTGGAGTACCCTATTTTAAAACACTTCTCTAAATTGAAGTCGGCTTTGTTGAAGGATGACCAAGAAAAAAGACCTGAAAACCAATCATGGAGGAAATAGTTAAAAGATGCAGCTAATAGTCAACAAAAATATCACGTAAATACCAAATACCAAAACTGCATTAGCCTCTGAGAACGTATAGCCCAATGTCTTCACTTAATATAAAACATGTGAAGAAATAGACTCCCTTGTCTTTAAGCAACAGTGTCTTATAGAAGAAAGCCTAACCAAAGACAGAACCAACTCCAATTAATTTAGGTGAGAAGGGTTCCCTATGAAGGGGTCCAAAATTGAAAAGCTACAGATAGAGAAGGCAATGCACCTCTCACTCCAGGTATTTAAGCAAAAATGGAAGAGTCACCTTCCCATAATAATATAGTAGACAGGCAAATTATAAACCTGGATTAGTAAAGAATCCAGTAAAGAATGTTAAGTGAGCCTCTCTTCTGTGTTAGATACCAGACTAAATGCTGTAGGGAATATAAAGTTGAATAAAACTGGGATATTTACATAACATTCAAGTAGGCAGAATGAGCAAAATATTAGTTATATTTACCATGTTTCATTCCATATTTTATTAGAAATCATCAGAATTAAGTATGTATAGTACACTTAAAGGGCATAACCTATACCAGTTTGGTGCAAAAATATCCTTGAGGGCAACAGTGAACCAAAGTGTGAACATAGGCTATGTTATTATTAAATCATCCTGAGAGTTGTCCTATTATTAAAATCTATTTTCTGTGTTGTGCAAAACTCAGTATCATTCCTAAAAGATGATAGGGAAAACTAGTTTTCTTAGGGAAAACTAAAATATTATTATTTTGCTTACTATAAATATTTCATAGAAATGAAATCTTTTTTTTTTTTTGAAGTAGAGAGCAGCTTTGAAATACGAACCTCATAGTGATCCTGTGGGGATGGGGAGTGTAATAAGAAGTGTGTACACTGGTTGTATGAATGATAAACTTACGGAATTCTTTGGTAGCAGCTAACAAACCCCAGCATGACTGCATAGGATAGTACAAAGTTTGAAGGCACTGGAGTTAAAACAAAGATAGTCCTGAACACTGGCATTGACCTTTACCAGGTGCATTAACTTGGGACAATTCATCTGCGTTCTCAGAGCCTCAGTTTCCACAAATGAAAATATGTCAGGTAACTTGTGTTTTGTCCAACACTTTCAACTTGATTTGCTCCAAACTGGGACATTAGCCAAGTTATTTCTTAACACAGAGTTTTTTTTCAAGAACACAACTTACTTCTCTCAAAGCTGGCATTTGCTCATATATTCTGGTTGAAATTGCTCCCTCTTTCCTTCCTCTCTTGGCTGGCTAACACACTGTCAGCTTCTTTTCAGTTGCAACCTTCACTGAAAAGATTAACAAATCTAATTGGTCCTGGGGAGCCTGAGTGGTTCGTTCAGTCAGATAAGCGTCTCAGTCAGCTGAGCATCCAACTTTTGGTTCAGATCATGGTCTTAGGGTTTGTGGGTTCGAGCCCCGCGTTGGGCTCTGTGTTGACAATGCAAAACTTGCTTGGGATTCTCTCTCTCCCTCTCTCTCTACCACCCCTCTCTTGCTTGCACTCCCCCTGTCTCTCTCGCAAAATAAATAAACTTAAAAAATGAAAAAAAAATTAATAAATCTAAGCATTCACTTCTTCAGCCTCCACTGTAACTTTAGTCCGCATGTCTAGCCAGTAAGATTTAAGTCAAGCCCTCTGAGAACACTAGGAAAAATTGTTTTCAAGATAAAAAGGGACAGACTTGGCTTGGGAAGCCCTTATCTTCTTTCGTCATTAAGCATGAACAGAATATCTGGAACTGCATGTTCCATGGAGACAATAGCAAAAGAATCACTGAAATGTTACCACATCATTGACCAACTGAGCCAGAGGCAGTCACTGCCTAACTCTGGTTCATATGTAAGAAAAAAAAAAATCCCCATTTATTTATTTTTATATTTTTTAAAAAATTTTTTAATTTTTTTTATTTATTTCTAGGAGAGAGAGAGAGACAGCATGAGCAGGGGAGGGTCAGAGAGAGAGGGAGTCACAGACTGAAACGGGCTCCAGGCTCTGAGCTGGCAGTCAGCACAGAGCCCGATGCGGGGCTCGAACCCACGAACCGCGAGATCATGACCCAAGCGAAAGTCGGACGCTTAACCGACTAAGCCACTCGGGCGCCTCCCCATTTATTTAATCTATGGTTAGTTTTCAGTTATGTGAAGGCAAGAGCATTTATTTCTGACACAATGTTTCTTCCACTCCTTCTTCCTCAATTATTTTCCCAAATCTTCTCACATTAGTTGTAATGGGTAGTTTCTTGTCAAATATATTCAATGAAGTGACACTGAAGTATTGTGGAAAGAATACTGCATGAGAAATCAAAAAGATGGTTTTACTCCCTTTTAATATCTATTAGTATATGAAACTTTGGAGAAGTTAATATTTCTTACCTTCAGTTTCATCTTACACATAGTAATTGAACTAGATAATGAGTATTTTACACTTAATTCTCTAAAAATAATCTCAGAATCCTTCAAAGGAGACAAGTAGAGGAAATTGTGTTATTGGAGCCCAGGTTAGGGTCAACACATAGAAGATGGAAGCATGTAGGTTAGGGTCAACACATAGAAGATGGAAGCATGGTGAACTTGTCTGGCAGAATATGGAACCACATGGAACATAACCTTTCAAAGTACAGGTACACTCTGGCTTCTCTCATTCCGCCCTCTACTCTGTCTCAGCGTCACCCTTTGGCTGAACTCTACCAAGAAGCAATTTCTGTGGGAGCCTAGGAACCACAGCTCAAAGCTCTGTCATACAGAGCAGGGCCAGGAAGAGCTGAAGGCCACATCTGGGCACATAGGTCCAGGACCACACACGAAGAAATATCAGAAATAATTTCACATCTGGGGATTAAAGGCGAAATGAACTCAGCAAGCACTTATGGATAACATTTGTGAAGGAATCAAGAGAGTAAAACAAAGCTTGAGAAATGGGGGGTAAAAAACAACAATAACAACACAAAAATGTTGAGAAAAATAGGCAAAATTATACAAAGGTCTTCACCTTTGGTAAAAAGTCTCTTCTAGGATCTTTCTTCCATTTTCTTTCATTCTTTGATTTGTTCACTCACTGATCATTCAACATTGAACCCCTAGAATCTTCCAGGGACTAGGCACCTTGAATCATATGCACTCTTATTACTCTACTCAATTATAAACCATGTTTCTTTTTCCTGGAATGCTTTTCTCCTAAATACTGTTCTAGCAAATTCTCATTCTTCAATATCCCATCAACTGTCTCAGTCTGAAGCAGGTTCCTAAAACCCCTGTAAACCCAGTTAAGAATTTCCTTCCTATCCACTTAAGATATTCACTTTGGATGCATTTTAGCATTGTCACTATACATTGCAATTACTAAAATATATTCTCCAACTGGGCTATGAATATTTTGAGATGAAAACCTATGAAAACAACATCTTGACCTTTGTTAGAATTTATTTTACAAAGTATATTTGTATATAAAGATTCATATACAATATTTTACTTTTTAACAAATTCATGCCGATTTTTAGAAAATAACATGTGGTAAAAATTCTGTCTCCTGCCAATTCCCCCTACACCATTCAACTAAAAAACAAACAATTTTATTTGTTCAGAAAAAATTTCAAAGAGTACACTTTAGATTTTGTGATATTTCAATATTTTAGGCTTAATGTTTCTTTTGGGTTTCCTGTATTCTCCATGGGACTTGGAAGTAATCACATACTAATTGTGACAACATGTGGTTTCTTATATCTAAGCATCTACTTTTCAATTTCTACTCTGTTTACTTAAACCATAAGAACTGGCAGGCAACTCAACTGAAAACCAAGCACATGGGTGTTTTTGTCTCTTTTTTTTTTTTTTTGGTTTTTGGTTTTTAATTTATGAAGACTAATATAGAGAGATATTAAGGATCAAAAGGATATTTCTTTTTCTTTTTAAAAAATTTTTAAGTTTATTTCTTTATTTTGAGAGAGTGGGAAAGTTGGGGAGGGGCAGAAAGGGAGAGGGAGAGAGTCCCAAGCAGACTCAGCACTGTTAGCACAACGTCTGATGTAGGGCTCCATCTCCAGAACCGTGGGATCATGAACCGAAATTAAGAGTTGGACACTTAGCCAACTGAGCCACCCAGGTGCCCCAGGACAATTTTTTTTTTCTACATAGAAACACTGATCTTTGTGTACCGGTAAGATATTTGAAGGATTACACTACAAAATACTAGGAGAATCATTATTTATTGCTTACTATATCCTGTATGTTATCAACGCCCTCTAGATCCCTGGAGTCATGTTACCCATAGCACAGCTTTACAGGCTACATATAGTTACTTTCCCAGTTTACAGCTAAAACTTAGAAACTGAACGCTATCTAAGAATTCACAGTTAATATGAAGATTCCAGTAAGTCAATGGAAAACAAAATGCACAACTGAGACCAAGGACTCAGTTTTCACTCATAAGTACTGAAACTTTTGGTTTATTTTAAATAAAAGAGGTACCGGGGTGATTAAAAATTGTAATGTTAAAGACCATTTAAATTGTCTGCCTAGAGGCACAAAGGTGTACTTGAGCACTCGGCTGGGATGCCATATTGCCGATATAATTCAGATTCCCTTCTTTAAAACATTTATGTGAGAGCTTTATCATTACAGCTGATGGATTTTACATGGCATGAATATTTTTATAAAACACCCTGAAATACATATCTTAGTGATCAATTCAGCACTTGTAATCTCCCAAACTTTATTTTAATCAGGAGTTAATGATGTATGGCACTTCTAGTAAGTAAATGAATGTCTGAATTGCTGTAAGTTATTTTAATAATTGCTCAGCTAACCATTTAAATTATCAAAGATCTTTACTTGTGCAATGTCATATAAATGATGGAAATTAAAAATTAATCAACACGATTTACGTAACTAAAAGCTGCCATCTAATGGGATATTTTTCAATAAGACGACAGCAGTAATTATGCTGAAAAATATTCATTCCTGTAGCTTGAACGATTATAGCAATTTCCACCAGGGGATTTCGCAGTCAGATTCTAGTTCTGGGCAACAGTGATTAATATAATGGTTATTAATGAGAAGTAATTTTGATACTTCTCGCAGTGTTTAGGTGTCGATGCCTTGAAAGCAATATGTTTAGCATATTAATAATAAAGCTTGCACTCCACTGGCTACTAAGTAACCTTATGGATTTTTTTTTCTTATCTTCTATAATATGAAAGGTCAATTAGATATATAGAAACAGTGGAAATTTTCACAGCAGGACTTAACATTTCTCTGTGCTGACCTCTTTTTAACTGTGTACAAAGTTCATTAAATGTGCAAAGGTGGTACTGTTACCGGAAGAAAGGGGTGAGGTCAGAGGTCACAATCCACAGCAAAGTGACAGTCCCCTGTGGATGACACCCTGGGAGCGGAGTTAGAGTGAGAATTGTCTTTCAGGTTGACAACAGAGAGAGAGAGAGAATAAAGCCATCAGCAGCTATTATTAGAGTAATTAAAATGAATATTGACAGAAATTTTTGGCTTTATATCAAGTTGAAGACAGAGCAGTCCCACATCTGATTCCATAAATGTAAAATTGTAAATTAATGATTATACAACATACATGATTTGGGGAACACTACATAAATATGTATACACATTGGGAAATTTACAGTCTGTGACAATGTATATATATTTAAATGCATCCAAATCTATTGGCCCAAAGTTAGAAAAGAAATTATTCTTTCACTTTGCCCATTCCCTTTCCTAGGATTTATCAAATATACTCTTTCCCCATCTATTTGAACTTTGCTGTTTGGAGATACATAATATACAGATACAGTAAAACTATATCCTACTATTTGTGGCAAAAAAAAAAAAGAGAGAAGATTTGTGTTGTAGGAGTCCTATATTGCAGGAGAGCACTAAATTAGGTATCATTATGGATACAGAAGTATGATTTCACCTAAACCATAAATAAGTCCATGAAAGGCTTCTAATGTTTTATTAAAAATATGTAATCTAAGGGGCACCTGGGTGGCTTAGTCGGTTAAGCGTCCGACTTTCGCTTAGGTCATGATCTCGCGGTTCGTGGGTTCGAGCCCCGCGTTGGGCTCTGTGCTGACTGCCAGCTCAGAGCCTAGAGCCTGCTTCAGATTCTGTGTCTCCCTCTCTCTCTGACCCTCCCCTGCTCACGCTGTCTCTCTCTCTCTCTCTCTCTCCTAGAAATAAATAAAACATTTAAAAAATTAAAAAAAATATGTAATCTAAAAAATATGTATTCTAAAGAGATTTCAAATAGAATGATAGTATAGGCAAAATCAATGTTTAAGGATTACCTTTCGTTTGTTAATCATTGCAAATGTAATATATGAATAATTACTGTATAACAGAGTTGCATAAAGGATTAATCAGGATTTTTGTCAAATGGTCTGAAGGGTATTATTTTTTGAGACTGAGAAATTCTTGTGTTATGTTTTATGATACTTTCACATTCTTTGTTGTTTAGATGTTGTTATTAACGTAAATACAAATTTTTATCTATATGTGAAACGAATTTCGTTTCTATTTCTCAGTAATCCAAGTCATTGCTAATATTAATTGTATTGAATCATTTTTATTTGCTTGAGGTATTTATCTTAACTTTCCTTTCTTAGAGTCTCACATTGCAGTAGGGGTCTGACATGGTAGTGAGTGTGATCACTCTTTGATTTCACATGAGTGACGAGTTCTTAATGTAGCGTCAGGGAATGGATAGACTTTAAAGCTTACTTTCTTCTTCCTGCTCTCCATCGCTCTTTGGACTTCTATGTCTGACTTCTACAGTAATATATGCATCATTATCTGATATAAGGTTGGTAAAAAATACAAGTGTAGATAGGACTCTATTTTCTGATTATTTTGGAACTGACAACATAACATTAAAATAACTGTGCTATGAATATAAGTCAGTGATTTATCACAGAGGAGCAAAAGGAGTGTGAGAATAACTAACTAAACACTCATCCCAAACATGAAGTGATAAAAAATAATTTAACACAAAATATATTTAAAAAATTTAAGATGGTTTCTGCTGAGAGTAAATGGCATAAAAATCTTATTTTTACTATATTATCATATGGAAACATCACTGCATCTTCAGGCTTTACAATAAAAGTGCATTGTTACATGAGCTGTATTTCAAATAGATGTGCGGTATTTTAAAAGTTCTAAGGATATCTTTGGGGATTAATATAAGTTAGCCTCTTTAATAATTAAATTACCTCCATGAAATTATTGGGACTGGTACTCTCATAATTTAATGATGTACCTTTTATTCCTTTTATTATGTAAATGCCATTCAAAAGCCTATTACAAATAATAATGACTAAAACCAGTTATGAAATAAAATTGAGCTGAACAGATATTTTCAAGGTTTCTATTGAGAATTCACATTAACCATGTGATATGCACATGTTAGAGATAATTGTCAGAGTAATGACTAACATTTGTGTCGCACTTGACAGTATAAACAGAAATCTCAAATATTCTCATTTGACCTTGAAAAAGATCTTAAGCTGTTTCATAAATGAGGAAACAGAGTCAATAATACAAATCAGAACTGTTACAGCTCCTTATGATCACATCAGTCAATAAAGCAGGGCATTTTTTTCTTTTCTGGAGGGGGGAAGAAAGAAAAATATATTAAAATCATGAATCCTTTTCTTCCCCATTTCAGTTTTTTATTAATGCTAAATTTATGAACCTGTTGCTCTTGTCTTCAGTTATATGTTACCTATATTGGCCTGTGATAGCAGTTATCATACTATTATTATTTCTCATTTATCTTTTTGCCTGCTAGAACTGCATATGCTCAGTAAGCACAAGGAATACGATTTTCTGAATATCTCACAAAGTGTCAGGCCCATCTTGACATTTAGACTATCTGTTGAATATTCATGTTTCCAAGTAAGTATACATTCTACAGCACTTAATAATACTTTTATTTAGTATTTGTGTGGAGAGTTCTTGTTCTTATTAATATTTTTAAAAATATATTTATCCTCGGGGTGCCTGGGTAGCTCAGTCAGTTAAGCGTCCAATAACTCAGGTCATGATCTCACAGTTCATGGGTTTGACCCCTGCATCAGGCTCTGCGCTGACAGCTCAGAGCCTGGAGCCTGCTTTGGATTCTGCGTCTGCCTCTCTTTCCGCCCCTCCACTTCTCGTGCTCGGTCTCTCTCTCAAAAATAAATAAAAATTAAAAAATTAATGTATTTATCCTCCTCAGGTGAAAAAGAGAAACATGAAGCTATTTTTCAGTGTTATCTCATACCATTTTATTTGTGATTGCTTCTTTTTTACTCATTAGCTGCATTTTCCCTGATTTTATTTTTTCCTTTTCTTTAAGTTTGTTTATTTTGAGCGAGGGGGTGAGCAAGCAGGGGAGGGATAGAGAGAAAGAATGCCAAGCAGGCTCTGTGCTGTCAGTGCACCTGACAAAGGACTAGATCTCAGGAAGCATCAGATCATGACTTGAGCCAAAATTAAGAGTTGGACACTGAATCAACTTAGCCACCCAGGCACCCCTATATCTTCTTTTTAAGTGATAAATATCTATTCTAATTTAGGCAATAAAGTGATTTATTTTTAGAAATATTAAGTAATGGNTTCCCCCAAAGCACTTTAATATGTAAATATTTAAAAATAAATATACGTTTTTCTTTGTTCTCTTTTTCTTTCTTTCTTTACTTAATTTTTTTAAATAAATAATTACTGAGCCTCTACAATGTACTCATTCTTGGGAAATCTCAGGCATAGTGGAGAATAAACCTTACCCTCCTGGAACTTACATTCTAGTGCTAATAACAAGTGTGAGCCCTCTTTTATGAAAGAGTTACAAATGCACTTTTATGAAAGTGTCACAAATCTAAGGACCAAGAAAGAGTCATGAATGTCAAACAGCTACTTTGATAAAATTATAAAATAATAAGTATAATTTTAAATGAAAGCATCTATGATAGAATGTTCATGAATTCACTCTTAATAGAAGACTAGTTGTTCAAGCAAAATTAGTGAAAATCCTTTGTTGTTTTTCACAATTGACCAGGTCTATAATATAGATTTGAGTATTTTTTTTTCCAATTTAAATACATCCAACACCTAAACACTTGAAAATTTCATAAGAAAACTCTGTCTGTAAAATGCTGGTACTGGAATAATTTTCAACCAAATACTGTCAATATCAAAGTTGAGAATGTATTCTAAGAGTAAGTAGATGATAAATCAGAAAGATTCTGAATTTCAAAACATTCTGCTAGCAACGGAGAAATCACATACAGATTCATTAATCAGATTTTTCTTTATTAAATCCATATTTCAACTAATACTTCCAACATCCTCAGAGAAAGGAAAGTTATGTACAAATGATCCCAGTCTGAGAAAGGCTGTGATCTGAATGATAGTGAAAAGTGCACAAGATTCCACTGGAATGAACACAGCAGTTGTTCCTCCTTTGTATGTTATTATAAAGAGAACTGGGGGTCAAATTGCATGAATGATAAATGGAAGGTACCTGAATTGGGTTGGTTCTTTTATGAACATTATACATTGACCTTGGCAGTTTTGACAATTACATCCATCATTTCTAAGAATCCATTCCAACACCCCAGCCTGTTCTCTAATGTGACCAAATAAACAGAGTTTGTGAATATAAGAATCAAAGATTGATCTTCTGTGCCACTGGACTGATTAACAGTTTGTTACTTACTGTAGCTTTTTCAATCTATGGATTATGCAAGGATCATAACTCACTATGGCACACCTGTAGATAGCATGTTAGAATGCTTTAATCTTCACTTACAGGCTTCAAAAGGATCAATATTAGACTTCTATGTTTGAAAATCAAAATGAAGTAAAACCTTTATGGAGCTCATTGCATACTTTTAAGGTGCATTTTAATTATTTCCATGTTGCTTCTATAAAAACAGCTGGTTGAAGATGGAAGACGACCAACCATTTCAATTTTTATACCATTTTAACCTGTGGGTAACCTACTTTTAGGTTAAAAAGAATTTTTCTTTTTCAAATCTTTTCTGTATGAGTAGAATTATATGTAGCCTGAGATCCATCCCCCACTCCATCACCAAAAACATTAAATGCCACATTATTTGAAGTCACAGAAATTTTCTCAGAATGTGTATTATCACCTTAACAGTCTGGAGTAATTTATGTGTTTGTGAGCAGAGAGAAATCCTAAGTCATCAGCTGTTTTCAAATCAAAAAAGTTTTTAAATAATGACTTGGGTTTCTTCAAATCGATATGGTGATAATGGCTTCATGTCAGAGCTAGGTGGGTTGTAACATTAACAAAAGCTTCATATTTCAACTGACAGGCAAATTTACAAGAGTCAGGGATGCAGTATGTATTCCCAAGTCCCCATTTCACCTTGCTTTCAAACATGTGATCTGGCATATATCAAGCATTCAGTCCAATTCAGTCATTTCTCTTACATATTTTCTCCACCAAACGGTCCCCTTCTACAAAGGGACACGCAAAAATTATGATATTTATCTTTTAAGAAAAGACTTCAGGGAAGAGATAGAAAGATGGTGGCAGAGTAGGAGAACCCTAGGCTTGCCCTATGAATACAACTAGATAACTATCAATCATCCTAAATACCTCAGAAATCAACCTGAAAACTGACAGAACAAACTTTACAACTAACAGGAGAGAAGAGGTCATCCTGAAGAAGGTAGGAAGTATGGAGAAATGGTATGAGAGAGAAATGGATCCTAACTGCTACAGAGGGAAGGCAGCCATTGTCACAGAAAAAAGCGAGAAAAAGCGAGAGAGGAGCACCCAAAGAATACACAAAGGGAAAGTTTCCCCATAGCTGCTTGTTTTAAAAATGAGAGGGGCTGAACTTCAAGAGATCTTGAAACCAGCAAGGCTTTAAGCCTGGGGTATTGAAGGTCATGGGCTTGGCTAGGTTATAGCCTAGAAGGCACTGGGCTGCTCTTAGAGAGAAGGCAAGCAAACAGCCAAGGGTCATACAGTGTGGAAACAATCATCAGAAGAGCACCTGGGGCACACAGTGGGGAGATTATTTGTTCTTCTTAGAACATATACCTGAGAGGCAACCTTCAGGGAGACATTGCTATGGGAACAAGGGAGCTGGCTGGTGCAATTTCCTTCCCTCATCCCTCAGCATAACCTGGAGTCATCTGAGGGGAGCAGAACAGCATGGACACTGGCTGCCTAACTTACTTACACTAAGCTCTACCTTCATGCACTTCAGTGGAACTTACCTTCTCAGTCACACCTACCTCAGTCAGCCTTGTGGGCCCCTCCCCAAGAAGATCAGCACAAAGCCCTGTCCACACCACATCTCACAAATGGGGAGTTTTACAAAGCCTCAGTTCTGGTGGAGATGGTGACAGGTCTCATTTCACAAACAAACCAGAGTACACCTAGTTAAAACTTATCACATTCAGCCCAGGGACCAAACTCTGCCCACAGCAGGCAAGGAGGGCCTCTGCAGATGGCTAGTCTGAAGGACAGGCACAGACTATCACACAGCACACACTGGAGGTGCTCCCTGACATGCCAGCTCTGGGTACTACCTGACCTCTTCTTCATAAGACTACTACTTTCAGGGTCAGGAGACATAATTGGCTTTTATAACACAGAGAAGCCACCAAAAACTTAGACAAAATGAAAGAACAGAAGAAATTATCCCAAATGAAAGAACAAGATAAAGTCACAGCCAGAGATCTATATAAAACAAACATAAGTAACCTGCCTGATGGAGAATTTAAAGCAACAATCATAAGGATATTCACTGGCCTTGAGAAAAGAATGGAAGACATCGGTGAGACTCTTACCACAGAGATAAGAGTTAAAAAAGAATCAATCTGAGATGAAGAGTACAATAAACTAGATTAGAAATACACTTGATGCAATGAACTGTAGGCTGAGAGGAGCAAAGGAATGAATTAATGATCTAGTAGACAAAGTAATGGAAAGCAATGAAGCTGAACAAAAGAGAGAAAAAAGAATTATGCAACATGAGAACAAACTTAGAGAACTCAATGACTTCATCAAACGTAATCACATTCATTATCATGTGGGACTCATTGTCAATGAGTTCTAGAAGAAGAAGAGAGAGAAATGAGGGCAGAAAATTTATTTGAGGAAATTATAGCTGAAAACTTTTCTAATCTGGGTAAGGAAACAGACACCAGACCAGGAGGCAAAGAGAATTCCCAACAAAATCAGCAAAACCAGGTCTACACCAAGATACACTGTAGTTAAATTTTTTTAAAAAAATCCTAAAAGCATCAAGACAAAAGGAGTCCATAGGCCACCTGGGTGGCTCAGTTGGTTGGGTATCCAACTTCATCTCAGGTCATGATCTTGCAATTTGTGGCTTCAGGACCCATATTGGGCTCTGTGCTGACATCTCAGAGCCTGAAGCCTCCTTCAGAATCTGTCTGTCTGTCTCTCTGTCTCTCTCTCTCTCTCCCTGCCCCTCCCCCACTCATTCTCTGTTCCTCTCAAAAATGAATAAACAGTAAAAAATTAAAAGAAAACAAAAAGACAAAAGAAGTCCCTAACCTACATGGGAGGACCTATAAGACTAGCTAAAGATCTCTCCATGGAAACCTGGCAAACCAGAAGGGAGTGGCATGATATATTCAATGTGCTGAATGGGAAAAAAATCTACAACCAAGAATACTGTATCCAGCAAAGCTATCATTCAGAACAGGAGAGAGAAAGAATTTCCCCAAACAAAAATGAAAGGATTTCATGACCACTAAACCAGCCCTGCAAGAAAGATTAAGGGGGAAACTCTGAATAGAAAAGAAAGACTAAAAGTTACAGTAAAAAGGTAGAACACAAAGACAGTGAAAAGAAATATTTCTGTAAAATACTAGCCAAGAAACTCACACACAAAAAAGATAAATATAATAACATACCTAAAATGTGGGGAGGAGAGGAGAAAAGAATGTGTTCAAGCTTAAACAATCATAAAATGTAATATAGACTACTATATGCAGAAGAGGTTACATGCAAACCTAATGGTAACTATATATCCAAAACCACTAATGAACATGCAAATAATAATGAGAAAGATATCCAAATATATCACCAAAGAAAATCAACAAAATATGAAAAAGAGAAATAATCAGAGAAAATATACCAAAACAACCATAAGACAAGTAATAAAATGACAATAAATACATATCTATCAGTAATTCCTTTGAATGTAAATGGACTAGCCACTCCAATCAAAAGACACAAGGTGTCAGAATGGATTTAAAAAAAAGATCTATTTATATGCTGACTACAAGAGACTTATTTCAGGGGGTGCCTGGGTGGCTAAGTTGGTTAAGTGTCTGACTTTGGCTCGAGTCATGATCTCACAGTTTGTGGGTTCGAGCCCCACATCGGGCTCTGTGCTAACAGCTGGCTCAGAGTCTGGAGTCAGTTTTGAATGCTGTGCCTCCCTCTCTCTCTGACCCTCCCTGCTCATGCTGTCTCTCTCTCTCTCTCTCTCTCAGAAATAAATTAAAAAACAACATTTTTTTTAAAAAAAGAGACTTATTTCAGACCTAAACACACACACTGATTGAAAGTAAGGAGATGGAGAAATACTTATCATGCAAATGGCCATCAAAAGAATACCAGAGTAACAATACTTATATCAGGCAAACAAGGTTTTAAAACAAAGATTGTTACAAGAGACAAAGAAGGGCACTATATAATAATAAAAGGGACAATTCCAAAAGAAGATATAACAATTGTAAATATTTATGCACCCAACATGAAAGAACCCAAATACATAAAACAATTAATAACAAACATATAGGATCTAACTGAAAGTAATACAATAATAGTAGGGAACATTAACATCTACTTACATCAATGGACAGATTATTTAAACAGAAAATCAACAAGGGAACAATGGCTCTAAATGATACTGGACCAAATGGACTGAACAGACATATTGAGAACATTGAATCATAAAACAGCAAAATACACATTCTTTTCAAGTTCACACAGAATATTTTCCAGAATAGATAACACATTCGGCAAGAAAAATGGGCCTCAACAAATACAAGAAGATTTAAGTCATACCATGCAC
Source organism: Crocuta crocuta (assembly GCF_008692635.1). Lineage (NCBI taxonomy): Eukaryota > Metazoa > Chordata > Mammalia > Carnivora > Hyaenidae > Crocuta > Crocuta crocuta. Next base: position 812,313 of record NW_027530356.1, on the reverse strand, counting down.
CTTTTTCTGACCATAACCCTAGGAAACTAGAAATCAACCACAGAACAAATCCAGTAAGAACACAAATACATGGAGCTTAAAACATTCTACTACACAATGAATGGGTCAATCAGGAAATCAAAGAGGATTTTTTAAAAAATACATGGAAACAAATGAAAATTAAAATACATGGTTTAAAATCTTTGGGATGCAGCAAAAGCTGTTTTAAGAGAGTAGTTTATAGCAATACAGGCCTACATCAAGAAGCAAGAAAAATCTCAAACAATCTAACTTTACACCTAAAGGAGCTAGAAAAAGCACAACAAACTAAGCCCAAAGCCAGCAGAAGTAAGGAAATAATAAAGATTAAAGCCAAAATAAATGATAGAGAACTAAAACAAAACAAAAAAAAAACGGATCAATGAAATCAGCAGCTAGTACTTAGGAAAAAGTTGATAAACTTTTAGTCATACATCAAAAAGATAAAAAAAGGACCCAAGTAAATAAAATCACAAATGAGAGAGAAGAAATAACAAAAACACCACAGCAATATAAACAATTAAAAGAGAATATTATGAAAACCTATATGCCAACAAATTGGACAACCTAGAAGGAAAATATAAATTCCTAGAAACATAAATTACCAAAACTGAAACAAGAAGAAATAAATAACTTTAATAGACTGATAACAAGCAAAGAAATTGAATCAATAATTTAAAAACTCCTAACAAACACAAGTCCAAGACCAAACTGCTTTACAGATGAATTCTATCAAATATTTAAAGAGTTAATACCTATTCTTCTCAAAATAGTCCAAAAAATAGACAAGGAAGATAAACTTCCAAATTCATTCTATGAGGCCATCATTACCCTGATATCAAATCCAGATAGAAAAAAGAGAGAGAGAGAGAGAACTGCAGACCAGTATCTCTGATAAACATAGACGCAAATAATCTCAATAAAATACTATCAAAACCAGATTCAACAAAACATTTAAAAAATTATTCACCACTATCAAATAGGATTTATTCCTGGGTTGCAAGGGTGGTTCAATCTTTGCAAATCAATCAACATGACACATCACATTAGCAGAAGAAAGGATAAGAACTTTATGATCATTTCAATAGATGTAAAAAAAGCATTTGTCAAACTACAACAACCACTCATGATAAAAACCTTCAACAAAGTAGGTTTAGAGGGAATATACCTCAACATAATAAAAGCCATGTATGAAAAATGCACAACTAGTGTAATCTTAAATGAAGAAACTTAGAGCATTTTCTCTAGAATCAGGAATAAGACAGGGATATCCACTGGCACCACTTTTATTCAACATAGTGCTAGAAGTGTTATCCAGAGCAATCAAACAAGAAGAAATAAAATGCATCCATATCCACAAGGAAGAAGTCAAACCTTCAATATTCACAGATGACATGATACCAAATTTAGAAAAACACTCAGCAGACACCATCAAAAAAAAACAAACCCAAAAACAAATAAAAAAAAAAAATCAAAAACTACTAGAACTGATAAATGAATTCAGTAAAGTCCAAGATACAAAATCAATATACAGAGTCTGTTGCATTTCTATACACCCAGGATGAAGCAGCAGAAAGAGAAATTAAGGAATCATCACATATACAGTTGGAACAAAAACAATAAGATACTTTGGAATAAATCTAACCAAAGTGGTGAAAGATCTGGAAATTATAAAACACTGATGAAAGAAACTGAAGTTGACATAAAGAAATGGAAAGATACTCCATGTTCATAGACTGGAAGAATATTAGTAAAATGTCAATATTAACGAAAGCTATCTACACATTTAATGCAACCCCTATAAAAATATCACTAGCATGTTTCACAGAGCCAGAAAAAAACAATCCTAAAATTTGTTGGGAACCATAAAAGACCCCAATGCCAAAGCAATATTGAAAAAGAAAAAACAAAGTTGGAGGCATTACAATTCCGAACTTCAAGTTATATTACAAAGCTGTAGTAATCAAAATGCTATGGTTTTGGCACAAAGCAGACACACAGATTAATAGAAACAGAATAGAAAACCCAGAAATGAATTCACAGTTATATGGTCAACTAATCTTTGACAAAATAGGAAAGAATATCAATGGCCAAAAGACTGTCTCTTTTACAAATGGTATAAGGAAAACTGGACACCAAAATGCAAAAGAATGTAACTGGACCACTTTCTTACACTATACACAAAAATAAATTCAAAATACATTAAATACATAAATGTGAGACCTGAAACCGTTAAAATCCTGGAAGAGAACATAGGTAGTAACTTCTTTGACATTGGTGGTAGCAACTTCTTTCTGGATAGGTCTCCTGAGGCAATGCAAACAAAAGCAAAAATAAACTATTGGGAATACATCAAAATAAAAAGCTTTAGCACAGTGAAGGAAACAATCAACAAAACTAAAGGGCAACCTACAAAATGTGAAAAGATATTTGCAAATGACAAATCTGATAAAGGATTAGTATCTAAAATATATAAGGAACTTATAAAACTCAACACCTAAGAAATGAATAATCCAATTAAAATATGTGCAGAAGACAATGAAAAGACATTTGTTTTTACAAAGAAGGTATACAGATAGCCAACAGGCACATGAAAAGATGCTCAACAGCACTGATCATCATGGCAATGCAGATCAAAACTACAACAAGATACCATCTCACACTGTCCAAATTGCTAAAATCAGCAACATAAGAAACAACAGGTGTTGGTGAGCATGTGGAGAAAGAGGAATCCTCCTCTTCACTGCTGGTGGGAATGCGAACTGGTGCAGCCACTCTGGAAAACAGTATGGATAGTCCTCAAAAAGTTAAAAACAGAAGTACCCTATGATCCAGCCATTGTACTGCTAGATATTTCTCCAAAGGATACAAAAACAGTAATTCAAAATGATACACATTTATGGCAGCATTATCTACAACAGCAAAATTATGGAAAGAGCCTAAGTGTCCATTGACCGATGAGTAGACAAATAAGAAGTGGTGTGTGTGTGTGTGTGTGTGTAATGGGATATTACTCAGCCATAAAAAAGAATATAATCTTGCCATTTCTAACAACATGGACAAAGCTAGGGAGTATTATGCTATGTGAAATAAGGCAGTCAGAGGGAAACAAATATCGTATGATTTCACTCACATGTGGAACTTAAGAAACAAAACAAATGAACAAAGATAAAAAAGAGATAAACAGAAAAATAGACTCTTAAATACAGAGAACAAACTGGCAGCTGCCAGCAGGAAGGCAGATGGAAGGATGAGTGAAATAGGTGCAGGAGATGGAAAGTACACTTGTGATGAGTACTGAGAAATCTACAGAATTATTGAATCATTATACTGTATACCTGAAACTAATACAACACTGTTCGTTAATTTTATTTTGTAAAGACGTATCTACTAATATATGTTAACAATGAATTAAGAATTATTTAAATTTCAGAGTACCTTAACTTTTTGTGCATTTTAAAGATATAATATATGATGAAAATAATAAAATAGGTATATTGGGTTGGTATTCAAAGTATTTTATTGCTAAATATTCAAATATATTTGAAATCTTTTTTTGTTTTTATAATTCCAGATAATTAACATAGAGTGTAATATTAGTTTCAGGTGTACAAATATAATGATTCAACACNAAATCTTCTTTATCCACTCATCAGTTAGTGGACACTTGAGCTGTTTCCATATCAAGGCTATTGTAAATAGTGCAGTAAACATAGGGGTACATATATCTTTCAAATCAGTATTTTTGTATTCTTTGGATAAATATCAGTAGTGCAATTACTGGATAATATGGTAATTCTATTTTTAATTTTTTCAGGAAACTACACTGCTTTCCACATTTTCTGCACCAATTTGCATTCTCAGCAACAATGCACAAGGGTTTCTTTTTCTCCACATTCTCACCAGTACTTGTTTCTTGTGTTTTTGGTAGTAACCATTCTAACAGGTATATAAAAAGTGATATTTCATGGTGGCTTGAATTTGAATATCCCTGATGACTGGTGATGTTGAGCATCTTTTCATGTATCTGTTGGCTATCTGTATGTTTTCTTTGGAATAATGTCTATTCAAGTCCTTTGTCTAATTTTAAGTTATTTATTTGGGCTTTTGATATTGAATTGTATAAATTCTTTATGTATTTTGAATATTACCTCCTTATCATATAAGTCATTGCAAATATCTCCTCCCATTCAGTTGGTTGCCTTTTAAATATTGTTTGATGTCTCCTTCACTGTGCTAAAGATTTTTATTTTGATATACTCCCAATAGTTTATTTTTGTTTTTGTTCCCCATTGCCTGAGGGGATATATCCAGAAAAATGTCTATGGTTAATGTCAAAGAAATTACTGCCTATGTTTTCATTTAGGAAATGTATGGTTTCAAGTCTCACATTTGGATATTTAATTTTGAGTGTTTTTGTATATGGTATAAGAAAGTGGTCCAGTTTCACTTTTCTGCTTGAAGCTGTCCAGTTTTCCCAAAACCATCTGGTGAAGAGGCTGTCTTTTCCCATTGTATATTCTTGCTTCCTTTGTTGTAGATTAATTTGACCATATAAGCTTGGGTTTATCTCTGGAGTTTCTGTTTTGTTCTATTCACCTCTCTATTTTGGCATCAATACCATATTGCTTTGATTGCTACAGCTTTTTAGTTTATGTTGAAATCTGGAATTATAGTACATTCAGCTCTGTTTTTCTTTCTCAAGATACTTTGGCTATTTGGGGTCTTTTGCGGTTCCGTGTAAATTTTAGTATTGTTTGTTCAAGTTCTGTGAAAAATGTTGTTGGTATTTTAATAGGGATAGCATTAAATTGTAGACTGCTTTGGGTAGTATGGACACTTTAATAATATTCATTCTTCCAATCCATGAGCATAGGATATCTTTCCATTTGTTTGGGTCACCTTCAATTTCTTTCATCAGTTCTTTATAGTTCTTGAAGTACAGACCTATCACCTCCTTGGTTAAGTTAATTCCTAGGTCTTTTGTAAATTTTGCTGCAATTGTACATGGGATTATTTTATTAATTTCTCTTTCTGCTACTTTGCTATTAGTGTATAAAATGCAACAGATTTCTGTACATTAATGTTGTATCCTGTGAGTACTGAATTTATTTATAATAGTGATTAATATATATTATATATTAATATAATATATATCATTAAAATATGTTAATTGTTTTTTATTTGCTAACTAATGTCACAAAATCTTTTTACATGAATATCATATGATTTCTAATTACATAATTTCCTATGGGCTGTTTAATTATATATGCTTCATGTTTTCCCAAAATATAAAACACTGTTTAATATTTGTGGATAAATAACTTTCAGTGTCTGGTTCTAAATTTGGTTTATTTATCTGTTGGTAGTTAATAGTAGTAATAGATGAAAATGTTATATCATTGCATAATATGTACAACATAATATATACACAAGAGATGAGGTTCAGTCTTCATAATAGTATATATAAATGAACAGTTCCAAGAGTCTTGAAAAGTGTTAATATCACCTGTGTTTGCTCACTTTTCTTCACTATCATTATTTCAGCATGTGTTATAACTGAAAGAAATTGTAGAGGAAATATAAGCACTATCTCCTTTTGTTATTGCTGTTGTTGTTAATATTTACTTTGGAGAGACAGAGGGTGAATGGGGGAGGAACAGAGAGAAAGGGAGACAAAGAAACTGAAGAAGGCTCCAGCCTCTGAGCTGTCAGCACAGAGCCCGACGCGGGGATTGAACTGACAAACTGCGAGATAATGACCTGAGCTGAAGTCTGACACTTAACCGATTGAGTCACCCAGGTACCCAGTAAGCACTGTCTCTTGATCATTTATTTGGTTATTTGTACTTTATTATTTGTGTTCTCTTCTTTACAAGAGTCATTTTAAGCCATTTGTAAATTTTATGGGGGCTAGATTACTTCCAACGATATAAAATTATGAACAAATTCCATTATTTGGTTAGACACATAGGATATCACATTGAAATCCCATGAAGGCAAACAAATGTACTGTAGATCTTCCTCTCTTCTCCTTCCCTCTCATCTGTCTCCAACATTCCCTTGCTCTTTCTTCTTTACTTCACCTAAGACTTTACTGGCACAGGTAATGATAAACAGAAGAATCCAAAACAAAATCTCTAACATTTACATAAGATTTAGAACTTATAGGAGCAAAGAGATGCAATTACACTTTCATATAACTACTACCTGCTGTCACCGCAACACACCTGCATTAGCATCCAAAACAAGCTCCATATTCTACCCTAAATTTCTTTAAAATGTTTTCATTTCACAGAGCTCCTAACATTAACATTTTCTCAAAATTTTCTGAGAGATTCCTGTCAACAACTGTCCAGCCTAAAGCATGGTCATTTCCTTCTGCCTCACTGTAATTTAAATGACCTCATACTATTTCAGGAGTGGAAATAATCTTAGACTTTAGCTCTTTGAAAAAACATTTAGAAGTGGGCTAGAATAATTGCCTACCTCCTTCTGATGATTTCACATGTGCCATCAATTCTCTAGGATTATTTGATTTGTTTATATGAAATTTTATGTAACTGAACCAGTCATATTATCAGCATATTGTCAACAAAAAATCCCACTAAATTCAAATAATATTTTAAATAAATTTTACTAATATCATATTATATCTTATCAATGCTATTGGCTTTTCACGTGTGGTTCCTGCATTAATTCCATAAATTAGGAATATCTTCATGCTTTAAAATTATAAAGTATTAAAACAATAAGGACTCTCCATTTTCTTCCACTTCTCTTCTAATGAATATATTAAAAGAACAAAAATAATTGCCTAGTGTAGATAAGAAGAATTAAATAATTTACTAACATAGCATTAAGTAAAAATCTCCTGAATATCAATTAATTTTAAATTGGAGAAAAGAGGTAATCAATCAGCCTCAAGCATATAAGATTATTATCAAATGTCAGTTGTGCTTTTCTTTGAAGTAGCAGGTTCATCTCTTTTTAACAATTGAATGCCATTGGTTAATTTGATATAAAAAGTTTGTGATTTGCAGATAGCAAAAGAGTACTCATTAAAAATATTTAAATAATTAAAGTGTCCTTTTTCTATTTCAACATGCTGTTATTGAACCAGTATTCTCAGACCAGCTCTTGACTTGAATCAGAGGATATGTCTCCTGCTCTGTTTCCTTATAATCAAGAATTTTTGAAACAACAAACTCTAGTTAAGGGGCAGAATGCATTTTACAAGGGTTTGACATCAAGGCCTTTGCCAAATTAACAAGCAGGTTACAATGGACAGGATAATAAAGTCATTGAATTTTATATAGAGTGGATGTCATAAAATGAATATGTTGCACAAAGAAAATCAATTAAATGTGAAGGAAGTTTATCCGACCATTTTACCCAATATTTATGCCATTGTGAATATAATATTGAAGGCATAACTCAGCTCTTTTCTTGTTCCATATTAGTTCTAATGTTATTCTCATGGTTTAGTATACATTTTTTCATACAAAATGATCCCTAGTGAAGATCAAATTCTTTACTGAGTGTTCACATGAAGGAACAGCAATATATCTTAAAGTTGGAAATACTGACAGATTTCATGTTGAGCTCCAAGGTAGCATCTTTATAAGGGATTTTCAAGGGTAGTTTTTATTATACTGATCCTCAATTACCCTGAAGATCTAATACCCACATCTTCCACATCTGTGCTACCACTAGAGTCGACACAATTTAAATATGAATTTCATTGTTTCCTCCAACTCAATCTCATCACAGTAAACTTTAGCACTGTCATATATCTCTGGAACTTTCACTATTTTATGCCCCATTTTAGATTAGTTTACATGAGAAATCATGGCTCTTTGGTGCCTCGGGTATTTTCTTAGCCAGATTTCTGCATTCCATTTATATCCTTTAGATTGTTGTTGTAAATTGTATGTCTTCAGGATTTCCTATACCTGCTCAAGAAGCTAATATCAAACTCATTTTTGCAATACACAATGTATTCCTATATAAAATAAATGCACTAAGTCTCAAATCTCACACAGCTTCAGTATCACTGGAAATTATTTGAACTCTATCTAATGAATAACTACTGCATTCTTAAATCCCAACAGATTTTTCAGAATACTTTTTGCCACAATTTCTAGTCAAAATCACATGAAAGTACCTATTCTGAAAAGTAAATCCCTCCTCCATCAACTGAGATTCCTAGTTTTTAGTCTCCTGCTATAGAAACCAGCAACAATTCTTTATTAAAAACATGTATAACAGAATACATTTAATTTTATTTATTTTTAGAAGACTTCTTATTGGGGTACCTGCGTGGCTCAGTTGGTTAAGCATCCAACACTTGGTTTTGGCTCAGGTCATGATCTCACAGTTTGTGGGATGGATCCCCATGTCAGGTTCCACACTGACAGGGTGGAGCCTGTTTGGGATTCTCTCTTCTCTCTCTGGACCTGACCCACACACAATCTCTCTCTCTCTCTCTCTCTCTCTCTCTCTCTCTCAAAATAAATAAATAAATAAATAAAGGCTTCTTATTGATTGGTCCTGAAGGTGCAGGATGAATATTTTATACCCTCCTCTTCAGAAGTTATAATAAAAAATAGTAAAGTGGAATATAAAAGTTAATTTTAAAAACTTAAGTGATATTAAGTGTATGAAAAATATACCTAGGGAGTTTAGAAAAGAAAGGAACCTACAATATCAAAAGAAATTTGTGGTAACATAGCAGAGTTACAGTGAATAGGGACCTTGCGGGAAGAGAATACTTTTTGCCAAACAGAGGAGTGAAGAGTGTCTATGCAGAGGAGAGAGTCCATGCATCGAGGTGTGAACAAGCATGCATATCAGGATATAAGTGCAAAGCACAAAACGGGGTGGGATTGAAACCTGAGCATGAGAAGAAAGAGTGGCAGGAATCAATGCTAACTATGTAGACCATAAGACATTGTAAGACTTTAGAGTCTTCATCCAAATGACAATGATACCTTGGAGGTTTTTAAGCAGAGAAAAGACGTGATGATGTGAGCATTCCTGGAGGAATGTACAGAATGGATGCAGCAGGAGAAACAAGATGTCCTGAATCTATAACCCAAGTAAGAAATATTAACAGTTTTAACTAAAGTAATTAGTACAGAGACTATGGAGTAGGATCAACATTTGGGGTGAATTTTATTTGAGAAACAAAGGGAAAAATGAATTTAGGATGACTCAAAGCTTTGTAGCTAGGTAGATTCTACAGATACTTCTATTACCTGATAAAGGAGGAGAACATGTTTGGGCAGGGAGGAAACGAACAAGGTAAAGATGAAGAGGTAGATTTCAAAGAATTCCAACTTTAAGATGTCCACATGAAGATATATCAAGTACATAATTGGAATGATCTCATAGGGAAATTTTCAATATAATATTAGAAAAATATTCTATAGAAAACACTCAAAAACTCAACATGTATAAGTCACACATAACAAACTGTTGCTACATTATTTCAATACTATACTATTTCAACCACAAAAATATCTGAAAAGTACAATTCAGAGACTAGCTGTTTTGAGCCCCCACCCCCCCAAACTGCAGAAACTTGTATCAGTTTTCCCTAAATGTAAGATTAATAAAATAACACTAAGCAACTATACAAAATAACTAACATTTTCAGTACTGGTCTAGCTATATACATTTTATGTCTTTGCTAAATTTATGTCAATTTTCTCAGTGGTGATATGACAGGAAAGCCAGGATATATGAGTCAAGATGAGCTAAGTTACACTGTGGTAAAATATACTCTTAAAGCTCAGTTGTTTATCACAGCTAGTACTTCAACCAAAGTTCATTGTGGGTAAAGAGGACACAGAGATCCAGGCCAACCTTCATGGTAATCTGAAATTTGCCATGCTAACATGTGGCCTTCTATGTTTTCTCAGCCAGGAAAAGAAAGATCAAGGAGAAACACAGTGCTACAGAAGTAACTCATCACTTCCACTGACGTTCCTGTTCGTCAGAACACGATCACATGGTCATAGCCAACTGCAACAAATGCTGGAAAATATAGAAAAGCACATGGATATTTAATGAGCATTATCTGTCTCTGTCGATAGAGACATTCATAGAGAGGTGAACTCAGTGTGGAATGTTTCAATAATATCTTAATTGCCTCTTATGGAAACTAGATCATACTAGAAATCTAGACTCTAGTTACCAGAGATTCTGCTTCTTCTTGCAGAGGCACTTTTCTTTGAAGAGTATCAGGTAATAGGTTCTTAAAAAGAAAAGAGTAGAGAATCCAACTTGTTCATGTTACCATTTTTAATAATAGATCATTTTCTCATGGTAGATCCAAGGGAAGTTTAAAATTTGAAGGGGTTTTTAAAATAATGTTTATTTAAGTACTGAGAAATTTTAAATCTTAAATCCAAAGAAAGAATAAAAAAAATTTATCCTGTGTCACAAAGTAATTTAGTGGTAAAGATGGGATTAACACCCAACTCTTGATTTCCAATCCAGTGATCTTTTTTACTGCATAGTATCTCTCTAGAAGAGTCATTCATTTTCTTCCTATAAATACACAAGATTCTAGCATTAGTTGGAATTATATCCAAGACTATCTGGAATCATTACACACAAAAATTTGCCTTTCTCTATCATTCTTGCCACCGTTGACATTCATGCTCATTTTATAAAACAGCTATCTAAGAAAAAGAATCAGAGAATAACTCAATTGCTCTTACATATAGGTGATCAAATCTGATAGCCCAGTAAGTATCATTCATGTGCTAGGTGTACACAGCTGGTCTCCAAATGCTTCTTCATACACTTACATAACACATTCACCGATTTATTTATGTATTTACTTATTTATGCAGGAATTATTTGTGTATGCCTGTGTGTGTCTTCAATGTCTTAATCTCTGAAATTAAGAATGAATAAGTCAGCAGCTGATCACCAAAAATTTTGCCTTATAATGCTGAATCAAAGAGCCAATAACATGCTGAGAGTGAAATGAACCTGACCCATGAAACCAGGAGACCCTCATTCTAACTCTTCTTCTGTCATTGATCTACTATCAAATTCCTCAATCTGTCTAGAGTCCGATTCCTCCACAGAAGGAAAGGTGGGTGGACCTGGAGGTTATGAGCCTGAACCAGTACCCTAAGCTCTGCGCTCTCCATCCAGCTCCCATTTTCAATTCTTAGTCTTGGTATTCTTCCATGCATTTAAACACCATTTCCTTTTTACTTAACTTGAATAAATGTATATACATTACAAATCAGACATTATTGACACAAATAGAAATAAAAACAACACTTCTGCTTCTATTGGTCTCCTACAAACAAAAAATAAATATCTAAATACCATGAAAGTCTTCTGTCTCTCAATCTCTCTCTCTCTCTTCTAGAATTTACCCTTGGGATATAACATGGGGCAAGCTCAATGACTTAGATACAATGATACACTTCTCAACATCATTTACAACATGCAGAAATGTATATTTATGTGATATAATGCTATGCAGCCATCTAAAAGAATTTCATTAAAACTATCTTGGGGCACCTGGGTGTCTCAGTTGGTTGAGCGTCTGACTTCAGCTCAGGTCATGATCTCATGGTCCATGAGTTTGAGCCCCTCATTGGGCTCTGTGCTGACAGCTCAGAGCCTGGAGCCTGCTTTGGATTCTGCGCCTCCCTTTCTCTCTGCTCCTTCCCCATTCATGCTCTGTCTCTGTCTCTCAAAAATAAATAAAAGTTTAAAAATTAAAAAAAATATATCTTATACCTTATAAAATTGTTCTTGATTTATTTTGTAGTTAGCAAAAATATATAAGCAATATATGGAATTTGACATTTTAAAATATGTATATACACAGACACACAAGCCTAAAAAGAGAAATATCAAAATGTAATAGTATGACTCTCTGGAGGAAAATTACCTTTGCTTTTAATTTTGTTCTTTGGACATTTCTATTATGAATATGCAGTGTATTTGTAATTGGAAAAAACTAACTCATAAGCATAAAAATGGAGCTTTACAAAAAATATACTATAGATTTGGGGTAATATTTCTAAAACTATGACATAAAATATACATTTAAAATATCAAAAACGTAGCAAGTAAAATAAAAATTGTTAAACTCTTCTAGAAAAGTCAGAAAGGCTTTAAAAAGATTTCTCAAGAAAAATGCTATTGGCACTTGGGGTGGTAGGACTCTTCCAGGGGCTAGCTGTCCTTGGAATCACAGGACATGCAGCACTTCTGCCTCCCCTTCACTAAATGCCCACAGCCTACTCCAGCCACTGAGAGAGATAAAATGCCCTCATTATTTCTAAATGCTCAGTGGTTGAGAACCATGGCTAGATGATACCTGTATCAATGAAAGAAAATCAACTGGTCATATTTATGAATGGGTTTGCCTGTAAGCTGACTACATCAGATCAAAGATTAAGATCAAAAATAACTCCCAACTGATCTTTCTGATGTTCAATGTCCTTGGGTTAAAGCCTCACTTGAAGATTTCTGCATTCCTGCTACCCCAAATCTCAGTTAGTTCTGAGCTTCAGGTTTTAGCTGAATCACTTCCCTAAACTCCCTCTATGACCCCGGATGTCACTTTGCTTCATTCTCCTGGCATCACTTAACTTTTCTGAATCTTTTTGAAATCAGGCTAATAAAAATTCCAGCTCTAAAATCCCAATGTTAATTGATCTATGAGCAAAAATAATAATTTAAGAAAACAGGACTCAGAGATATGGGAGAAAAACAAAGATCCACAGATAGAAAAATCATGATATGTTCAAATCAACTGGTTTAACAAACTCAACTTCAAAAACCAGTCTCAAACAATCCATTTTCCATAATTATGTTGTCCCAGAATTTTTAGATCACTGCCCTTGCCATATGCATCCTTAGTATTTCTATTACTATCCTCAACACTATTATTTTTTTACTATATTTTTTTTCCTTCTCACTAAACTATGGGTGCTGTGAGGGAAGGCACAGATCTGTACTAAAGATGACTATATATTCAGTGTCCCAACAGCTCTTGGATACTTTACCTTATACTGTTTTATTATGGCCACTTTTTATGGATAATCTGTTTATGACTTCCTCTTATGCCCTTGCTTTTCACTTTAGTGTTCTTGTACAGGCACTGACAGTGAAGAGTTGCACAGACAGGAAAGCAAGTTGTACGTGCAAAAGCAGCAGCAGCGTATGGGTCATTATACCCTCTTTCACGTCAGTTCCATACATAGAGCGGTCTTGCTCTGTGCCATTCCACGCTCGGGACTCTTACTGCTTCTAGCCTGCCTTCAGGGTGAGAGGGGATGTGACAAGAAACTTGAGAGCAGTACAGCCTTGTCGAACCCCTTCTACCACAGCTCCCTGAGAAGGGCTCACTGCCTGATGTTAATCCATTTGTTTGTATCTATCTTAATTACTCTGGATATTCCGCGGTCATGGAAAATCACTTTTTTAACCTCAGACAGAATGCTTTGTCATATCAAAATAATGTTTTACATTGTAAGGTCAGAGTACTTTTTTTTTTTTACTTATTAAGGATTTTTGTTAATTATGTACTAAATAAATAAATTTTATTTATTAAGGGTTTTTATTTGTGAAGCATTTTTAAAAATAAGAAAACTTTGATATGACATAATTTTATATATAAGCTTTATTATGTCTATCACTAAATCACAGTTTTCTCACACTAAAGTGGGTCTTCTGTCAATCCTTTAAAATAAAAATTTTGGTTCTTATTTATAAGCATGTTTTATGTTATATCAATTAGTGATTTTTATGAAATGTACATGTTTCTCAGATAATATATTCTCAAATAAAACTACCCATATAGCTATTGGAATTAGGAGTAAATGGAAAAATAATGTGACAACATTTGAATTATCTAAAGGGAATTTAGATTAGAATTCTGGATAAGTTTTGAGACATCAGAATAACTCAGAAAGCGAAAAAATTAATGAGCACATCTGAGTGAATTTCTCACATTTGTTCTTGATTTTTCTTTCTTAATTAAGATGATAGAAATATATTCCAAAGAGATAGCAAACAGCAAATGTCTGTATTCTCATTATTGTCCTATTAATTGTGTATTTATGTAATTTATGTTAGATAGTCTTTTATAAAGACACTATGTCAAAAAGCATGCCAGATAATTCATACATGAGATATTAAACAAAAGCAGAAAAAATCATATTCCATCAAAAGCTTACACTCATTCATAGCAAACCAAAGACAAGGACGTTCAACCATCTCTTTCCCAACATTTGCAGCCTTAGTTTTAGAAATGTAGCTGAATGAAATGGAGTTTTGATGTTCATGCTGCATTTCTCAGTATAATGTGGGCAGAGAGCACCCTCTACTTTCTTCTGATTAAATAGCACTCCTAGTCTGGGAGAAAGGAGATGCTGGATCTACACGGATATTTTGCTCAGAAAATCAGAAGGGATTTGTCTATAAGGTTCATTAACTCTTGGCCTCTATTGGCAATAACCCATATTCAGGAGGCCACCATTGTGACACCCTCAAAGGAACTCCCTGAAGGAGGCAAAGTCTAGAAGGAGAATACCTGCTCTGAAGTTTCCCACCTTCCCTGAACTGAATCTGCACAGCCACCCCAGGAGGGAAGAATGCAGCTTTGAAAAATAACACCTTTGTTATTCCAAGTGTTAGAGATGAAGCTGAGTTTTCAGATGGCCTCAAGGTTGGTGCACCCTTCACCAAACACAGATGGAAACTGGACTCTTTGAACTGCTTTGAAAATCTGTTACTAAGTATTGCTGTGGGTCTGTGAAGCAGCCATTGCTAACTTCTGACTGCCTGCAATTTTTATGGCTATGTGATGACAAGGAATGAAATAGCTTCATCTTAGAAGTAAATGGCTGATATGCCAGGGATGGATAACCCATCATCCAAGCAAGATTTACTCTTAACGATAGTGATTCTAGATGGTGGTCTTTTTAAAAGACTAATGTAAACATCAGCATTATAAACAAGTCAGAGAACTGGTAGATATTATTAATTCATTTATATTATTTTACTCATAATTTTCACTTTTTATGGTTTCAATACTTTTCTCTGAAAACACTAAAATATACAAAGATGAATATCACCTATTTATATATCCATGATTGACATTACAGTTCCTTAGAGCTTTGCAAATCCATTAGAATATATTGACTCTTGAATCTAGAATCAGAAATGTTTGCGGTAGTAAGTCACTGTCACACTCTGTTACATAGTCGTTTCATTAAAAATGTTTAGATTTAACAGAACCACTTTCATCTGCCTAATTTAGGAATGACCATTCCATAAATAGATAATCTTACTTAAGTTAGATTTGAGGCAACAGAATTCACAATGTACCATCTGAACTCATTACATACACAGCAGATAACCAGTTAGGTTGCTCTTATTTTTTCCCCTTCTAAGAAAATTGAATATTTGTATAGGAACAAAGACATTCCTACAAATTCGCAAAAAGCCATGAGAATTTTGGTTATACTATTCTTAATAAGGAAATCAAGGTCTGGTCAGTACAACTGACAGCATAAAACTGTATGTTCTCAAGGTAGTTTACCATGGTTTTACAAATACTTAAAATTGCACTGTGTACTTGTGTCTGGGCCAAGAAAAAAAAAACAAAAACAAAAACATAAAAGAACTACCTCTTAGGTTAATATTATATTAAGCAACTTTTAATGCTAAGGTTCCTGAGGAAACATTAATTTAGCTCTTTTGTTTATATGCAACTTTTTTTATGGTAGAAGTTTAGCAATATCAACAGAGGTACATCATGATATATATTTAATAAGAACATATACTTTAGCCACAGCAGGCCTCCTCCTTGGAGCATGGCAAGGAGAGCTGTGTGACCCTCTACCCCATCTCAGCAGGCAGACACCAGCAGGACTGAGCAGGCTCAGTAATCTCTTCCCTGGACCTATTGAACTTTTTTTTTTTTTTTCAAAAAAATTGATGTATATATAAAGAGAACAGGAATCTGAGCTTTCTTGCAACTTCCACCCCCCAGGGTACATGAGTGACTATAAAATTCCAGCATGCACAATATTCTTTATTCCATCCTTCCTGCCACAAGTATTAATCATGGTGAAAGGAAGAGCCTCCCATCATGGGAATTTACAATCTCTACATCTTCCTTGAGTTTAAAATGCTTGTTTAATTCAAAAGTGGCACTAAAATTTAAATGATGTTTCAAGAAGAGGCCAGTGGAACTCCTACCAGTGCCTGATAATAACTACCTGATGTAAGAGAAGGAAAGATATCCTGGAACTAAAAAGAAGAAGCGGAAGTAAAGAAAGAATGCTTTGTCACTTGGCTCCCCCCATCTATTATTTCACTAACAAAGAAGTCAGGAAGATGTGTAAAACCTCATTCACATTCTTGAGGGGAAAAAGAAAAAAGACTTGAATGGGAAGAAAAATTACAGACTAGTCTGCTGATGTTCACATATCATTCTTAAAAATACGCTCAGGAAAAATAAGAACACGTATGATGATACACAAATGATGGGATCATCAAATAAGTAAACTCACATAATGACCTGAGACATCTGTAAATTCATTCTATGTCCATTATTTTAGAACTGCAAACTATAGTACCGGCTAGAAATAAAATGATCAAGGCAGAGCCCATGCCAAGGCCACCCTGTGGGATCATATGCCAGTTGTGACTAGCAAGGACAGGAGGGGGGCTGTAACATGGCTAAGCTCTGCTCACCAAGCCAAGGACTCATGATGTTGGACCTGCCCAGGGGAGGTGGCGCAGGGAATACATTTCTTTTAAATTCACAAAAAGGAAGGAGACACATTTTAGAAACTCACACACTGTCATACTGCACATGCTGACCTACATGTAGTTCAAAGAACATTGGTATGTCAGACATAAAAACTTTAGTAGATACTTTCCTGTGGAAGATGCGAGCTATCTGTCACACACTTTATGCATTATAGGCTACATAATACACATATGTATATTTATATGTTTGTATTTATATTTAAATATACATATTTAGGTCTCAAAACAATGAAAAGTCTTTATCAGAGCCAAAATGTTGTAGTCCCCAAGCTTGTTCCCTCCCCTCACCCGTCCCCATTCTCTCCTGCGCCTCCTTTGCTCCTTACTGTTCTAGAGGTCTCTGCAGTGGGTAGTCCCTCTGCCTAGAACACTTCTTCCACACACTGGCATGTGGTTTATTTCCTCACTTCGTGCAGATGCTGGACAATCCTCTCATCGGGAAAGCCTTCCTGACACATCTACTTAAGAGGGAGCCACCTCTCTGAAAACCTCCAAGCACTCTGAACTTACAGTCCCCTCATTCTGCCCAATTTTTCTTCATTTGTTTTTTTAATATTTATTTATTTTTGAGAGAGAGACAGGGCGTGAGAGGGGAAGGGGCAGAGAAAGAGAAAGACACAGAAGGCTCCAGGCTCCGAGCTGTCAGCACAGAGCCTGATGGACGGCTCAAACCCATGAACTGTGAGATCATGACCTGAGCCAAAGCCGGACACTTAACCAACTGAGCCCCCCAGGTGCCCCTAATTTTTATTCATTTAATTTACAATTCCCTGTTTTATGTAATGAGAGCTCTATTAGTGGTCTGTCTTCTAAAACTGCAACCTAAGTTTCAGAAAAGCAGGAATTTTACCTGTTTTGTTTTCTGCAATATCCCCACTTCTGACAACTCTGGGTTGTCACTTGTAACCTACGCTCCCTCTGTAGACTTGTCCTTGACTTTATCCTTCCAATCAAATATGCCTAAAAAAAAAAAAAGGCAATATTTACTGGAAGGAACCTGATCTCACATTTCATCAATATTAAGATATTTTGTACTAACATGTTCTCTATTTTCTTCTGGAGAAATCTAATTTGAATATATGATATAAAATGTTAAAAATTTTCTTAGGAAGTAATTTATGGTATAGGACTTTTCTGCCATCCTAAGCAAAATCAAAGTTCTTAAAGCCCCTTTATCAGTTAGGAGTTGTGCTAGGCTACATGTAATAGCAACACTATGGAATGGGCTTTTAATCCATTGGGAATTTTTCTGCAACAATAAATTTTAAAGTTGACAGTCTAGGAAAAAAGCATCCCTTCTACAGAACCTTTATTACTTTAGTTCCTTTATTTTTGATCTCCATTGTCAGGGTATGTCTTTCACCTCAGGGTCAGAGTAATGCCTTCTCCACCATCCCCTATCACCGAGACCATGCTGCAGGCAGGAAGGGGAAGTAGGGTGAAATTCAAACATATATTCTAGTTTAGTTTGACCCCTCTAAAGGAGCTTTTCCAGAACTCTACACAGCAATTCCTATCTCATAGGAGAGCACTGTCTCATGCTTGTCTATTCTACAAAAAGAACCAGGAAGTAGCTTTTTAGATAAATTCATTTCCACCTCCATTTAAATCATGTTTGCTGGTAAGAAAGAAAGAATGAAAAAGGAGAAGGCAACCAGTAGATAATATATCATCGTCCATGCAAGAGGGTCGTACATAGTACCAGGTTGTCAACCAACAGAGCTGCGATGGTGAGCTCCCAGTCTTCTAACACAGTTGATATAATTTTTACAGAAATTTAATTTATAAAGAATTATACTAAATCAACAATAAAAAGACAAATATCCTAATAGAAAAATGACAAGGAGAGAGCTTCTTTAGTAGGAAGATCCTGAGCTCACCTTGTCCCACAGACACATCAAGGCAATAGATACATCTGTGCAAATAAATCTGAAAATGAGCTGCACCCTGGCAAAACAAATCTTCCATAGGTAGTCCTAGTGAGACCACGTGAAAATGGCAGGAGGGGAAGAGATGTGTGGTTGGGAACCAAACCTCTGGAGTGACTAACCACAAATGAGAGGGACATCATAAGCATCAAGAAGCAAGATCATGCCCCCACTCTGGGCATCCCCAGGGCTGGGGACCCACACTGGGAAGACAAGTCCCCATAATGTCTTGCCTTGAAAACCAGTGATACTTAACTCTAGGAGCTTTAAAAATCAGCAGGGATTAATTCTAGGAGCTTTAAAAATCAGCAGGCTTAATGTCAGGAGAGACCGAGGGCAACAGGAAACCAAGACCCCACCCTTAAAGAGCCAGCATATTAAATAACTTGGCAGGAGACACAGCACTGAAGCAGCAATTTGAAAATTGCCTCAGGTATACTTGAAGATTTATTAACTAACGTTAGAACTTGCACTAGAGAGGCAGGGATCTGTAGGAGATCTCTCTGGGAACAAAAGTACTGGCAGACACCATTTCTCTTCCACTCCCCCACCCTACATAGCCAGCAGCCAATGCTAACGCTCTCCATCTACCTTGCTAGCACTGTGTGCCCCATCCCAACTTTTCCTTGTGGATCCGCTCCACCCAACCAGCCTGCCTATCCCTACAAGACCTCTCCTGCCCTGCCACACCTAGGAGGCGGCCTCTGCCAGGACCTATGCCATTCTAAAGTTACTTTTGCCTTGTGGAAGGGGGACATGTGACCAAATACCAGTGTAACAACAACTCCTGCAACCAGATTTCTTAGACAGTTGTGCAAGGAGCAAGCCCTGCCCTCTGGTGTGCCTGCAGTTACTTGGCCGCCTAACTACAGACAGCTAGGATGAGTACTGGTCATACCCACCAATAGGCTGTGGGGGACACAGCAGGACCTATCCACAGCATGGGGAGCAAATCCTGGCCGTGTACCTTCAGCAGGCAAAGCAGGTCAATGCAACCACCTGGACTAAAGGCAATCTCTACTCTGCCATAACAGAAGGGTGCATGTAGCCCATATAGGAATACCTCTGGGGCACCTGGTTCCGATGACCAGAGGGACATGTGCTACATGGAACCACAGGACCTCTTCTACAGAAGGCCACTACTTTAAAGACCAGAAGATATAGCTGGTCTACCTGATACATAGAAACAAACATAGAGAGAGAAATTGAGGAGATAAAGGAATTGTCACAAATGAGACAACAAGACAAAATCACAGCAAAAGAGCTGAATGAGACAGAGATAAGCAATATGCTTGACAAAGAGTTTAAAGTCATAGTCACTAAAATAATCACTAGACTTGAGGGGGAAAGTTAACAAATTCTGTGAAAACATCAACAAAAAATATACATAAAATATCAAAAAGGACCTGTTAGAGCTAAAGATTCCAATAACTAAAATAAAGAATGTACTAGAAGGAAACAACAGATTACAAATTGCAGAAGAATGGATTAGAAATCTTGAAGACAAGATTATGGAAAGCAATCAAACTGAGCAACAATTTTAAAAAATGAACAACAAAAAGTGAGACTAGGTTAAAGGATCCCTGCAATGTCAATGTAATATATTCATGTTATACAAATCCCAGAAGTGAGAAAGAGACAGAAAATATTTGAAAAAATAGTAGCTGAATACTTTCCTAATCTGAAAAAGGAAGCACAGAGAGCCCCTACTATGAAATTAAGAGGTCCACACTAGGACACATAATAATTAAAATGGAAGAAAGTAATGACATAATTTAAAAGCAGCAAGAGAACACAGTTACATACAAGGGAAACCCCATAAGGCTATCAGCTGATTTCTCAGCAGCAGGGAGTGGCATACATATTCCATGTATGCCACTAAAAGGAAAACTCCTGCAGCCAAGAACATTCAACCTGGCAAAAGTATCATTTAGAATTGAAGGAGAAATAAAGAGTTCCCCAAACAAAAACTAAGGGAATTCATCACCACTAAATTTCCTTACAAAAAAAATGTTAAAGGAAATTCTTTAAGCAGAAGGAAAGGCCTTAACTAGAGAAAAATTACAAACAGAAAATTTCACGGGTGAAAGCTACATACAGTAAAGGTAATAGATTAATCATTTGCAAAGCTAATATGGATGTTAAAGCACTTAAGTCACATAATTGATTATATTCTACAAAAGTTAGACAAGGGAGACATAAAATAAGATATAAAATGTGATATCATATACATAAAACATAGAGAGGGGAATAAATTTCTAGTGCCTTTAAAATGTATAAAATTTAAATGATCATCAACTTAATATAGCCTGCTATTCACTTAAGATATTATATATGAACTTAATGGTAACCACAAATCAAAAATTTATGATACACAAAAAAATAAATAGGAATCCAAACATAACACTGAAGAAAGCTATCAAACTACAAATGGAAGAGAGCAAAGGAAGAAAAAATATATAAAGGAAAAACTACAAAAATAACCAGAAAACAATTGACAAAATATCAGTAAATACATACTTATCAATAATTACTTTAAATATAAGTAGACTAAATGTTCCAATCAAAAGACAAAGGGTGACTGGATAAAAAACAACATCCATTTATATTCTGCTTATAGGACACTTGCATCAGACCTAATGACATACAGAGAGTGAAAGTGAAGTAACAGAAAAGATAGTCCATGCAATATTTGTATCAGACAAAGTAGACATTAAAACAAAGACTGTATGGGGGCGCCTTCATGGCTTTGGCAGTTGAGCATCCGACTCTTGATTTTGGCTCAGGTCATGATCTCACAATTCGTGAGTTCGAGCCCCTCACCGGGTTCTGTGTTGGCAATGTAGATCCTCTGCCTCCCTCTCTTTCTACTCCTCCCCTTCTTCCACTCTCTCTCTCTAAAATAAATAAACATTAAAAAAATAAAGCAAAAACTGTATCAAGAAATAAAGAAAGGCATTACATAATGATAGAGGGATCAATCCAACAAGAAAATATAACATTGTAAATATCTGCACCAACATTAGAAGCACCTAAACACATCAAGCTAATAGTAACAGACACAAAGGCAAAAACTGACAGTAAATAAAATAATATTAGGAGACTGTAACATTCATTTACATCAATGAATAGATTAAACAAAAAATCCAAAAAGAAACATTGGCTTTAAATGACAAATTAGACCAGATGGACCTAACAAATATATAAAGAAACTTCCATCCAAAAACAGAAGAATTAATTCTTTTGTGCACATGTAACATTCTCCAGGAGAGATCATATTTTGAGTCACAAAACAGGTCTCAATAAGTTGAAGAAGACTGAAGTCGTATCAAGCATCTTTTCTGATCAAAATTGTATAAAACCAGAAATCAATTAAAAGAAAAAAAAAACTGGAAAATACCCAAACACAGAGAGTCCAAATAATGTTATTAATCAAACCATGAGTCAATAAGAAAATGAAAGGAAAAATAAAAGACACATGGACACAAATGGAAATGAAAATACAACGGTCCAAACTTTATACATATAGCAAAAGCAGTCCTAAAGGAGTTTACAGTGATACAAGTCAACCTCAAGGAATAAAAGAAATGTACATCAACAACCTAGCCGACACATGAAGGAGATAGAAAAAAAAAAAAAAAAAAGAACAGGTTAGGCTCAAATCAAGTAGAAGAAAAAGTAAAGATTAGAGTGGAAATAAATGAAAGGAAAGACTAATCAAAAAGGATCAGTGAAATCAAGAACTGGTTCTTTGAAAAGAAAACCAAAATTGATAAAACCTTATAGCTAAGGCTCATCAAAAAGAAAGAAAGAAAGAAAGAGAGAGAGAAAGAGAAAAGAGACAGAGAGAGAGAGAAGAGAAAAGCACTCAAATAAAATAAAAAATGAAGGAGGAGAAATAACCATCTATACCACAGAAATACAAAAAAATATGAAACTACTGAAAAATTATATGCCAACAAACTGTCAAACCTAAAAAAATGGATAAATTTCTAGGAACTAACAATTCTCCAATAGTGAATCAGGAAAAGACAGAAAATTTCAACAGACCAATTATTAGTAAAGACATTGAATTAATCAAAAAACTCCCAAAAGTCTAGGACCAGATGGCATCACAGGTGAATTCTACCAAACATTAAAGAGTTAATACCTATTTTTCTCAAACTATTCCAAAAAAATAGAGGAGAAAGGAAAACTTCCAACTTCATTCTATGAAGTTAGCATTACTCTGATACCAAAACAAGACAGAGATACTAGCAAAAACAAACAAACAAAAAATTATAGGACAATATCTCTGATAAACATGGACTCAAAAACTCTCAACAAAATATTAGTAAACCCAATTCAACAATGCATTACAATATTCACTCACCATAATGAAGTGAGATTTATTCTAGGGATGCAAGCGTAGCTCAAAATTTGCAAATCAATCAATATGATACATCACATTAATAAAAACTATATGGTCATTTCAATTGATACAGAGAAGGCATTTGACAAAATACAACATCCCCTAGTGATAAGCACCCTCAACAAACTGAGTTTAGAGGAAACATCTCAATAAAATCCACATGTGAAAAACTTAATGCTAAAATCATTGACAATGGTCAAAAACTGAAAGCTTTCTCTGTAAGTCAGGAATAAGACAAGGATGTCCACCTCTTTTATCCAACATAATACTGGAAATCCTCGCCACAACAATCAGTCAAGAAAATGAAAATAAAGCAGCGAAATTGGCAAGGAAGAAGTAAAATTGTCACTACCTGTAGATAGTGACATGATACTATATATAAAAAACCGTAAAGACTCTATCAAAAAACTATTAGGAGTAATAAATGAATTCAGTAAAGTTGATGGATACAAAATTAATACACAGAAATCTGTTGTGTTTCTATACACTAATAATGAACTATTAGAAACTGAAATTAAGAAAGCAATCCTATTTGCAATTGCGCAAAAAGAATAACCAAAGGGGTAAAAGACCATTACTCTGAAAACTAGAAGATATTGATAAAGAAACTGAAGACAATAAAAATAAATAAAAAACATATCATGCTCAAGGATTGGAAGAATTAGGATTGTTAAATATCCATACTACCCAAAGCAATCTATAGATTCAATGCAACTTCTATCAAAATACACCTTTCACAGAACTAGTATCTTTCACAGAACTAGAATATATAATACTAAAATTTTTATGGAAATACAAAGGACCTCAAATAGCCGAAGAAATCTTGAAAAAGAAAAGCAAAGCTGGATGCATCCATAATTCCAGATTTGAAGAGATACTAGAAAGCTGTAATAATCAAAACAGCATGGTACTGGCACAAAAACAGACTTCTAAATCAATGGAATATGACAGAGAGGCCAGAAATAAATACATGCCTATATGGTCAATTAATCCATGATAAAAGAGGCAAGTATATACAATGGGGAAAAGACAAGTCTTTTCAATAAATGGTGTTGAGAAAACTAGAAACCTACATAGAAAAGAATGAAACTGGACCACTTTCTTGCAACATACACAAAAATAAACTAAAACTGGATTAAAAACCTAATTGTGAGACTTGAAAACATAAAACTTATAAAAGAAAACAAAGATAGTGATCTCTTGGGCATAGGCCTGGGCAACATATTTATGGGTATGTCTTCTCTGGCAAGAGAAACAAAAGCAAAAGTAAACTGTAGGGACTATCCCCCTATAAAAAGTTTTTGCACAGCAAATGAAATCGTCAACAAAAGTAAAGGGCTACTTGCTGAATGGGAGAAGACATTTGCAAATGATATATCTGATAAGGATGTATGGTAATATATATAAATATATATCTGAAATATATAAAGACGTATACAACTCAATATCCCAACCAAAATAAGATATAAAAAAGGACAAAAAAAATGGTAACTACAGTTACTGTCATGAACATAAGTAATGTATGAAATTGTCAACTCCATATGTTTCACTGCTGAAATAATATAACATTGTATATCAATTATCCCTGAGTAATAAACTTTAAAGAAAAAATGATCAGGGACTCCTGAGTGGCTCAGTCAGTGAGCATTTAACTCTTGATTTCAGCTCAGGTCATGATCTGACAGGTTTGTGGGATCAAGCTCTGCATCAGGCTCCACACTATTAGCTGCTTGAGATTCCCTCTCTCCCTCTTTCTTTGCCCCCACCCCCAATAAATACATAAACATGAAAAAAATTAAAAAGGAAACTGATCAGGAGATATGAGACGTGCACAATTGCCAATAGAAAACTAAAGTTGTTCAACCTCATTTGTATCCAGTAACAAATTTTAACAGTGAGATATCATTTCACATTTTCAGATTGGCAGGCACACATTAGATAATATTAAACATTTACAAAGATGTGATAAAATGACAATTCATATTTAAGATGAGAGTGCAAATCAGTACAACTTTAGAGCAATTTGGTATTATTTAGGAAGCTGAAGATGCTGATGCTCTTCACTCTAGTATTCTGCCATTGTCATGTACACTAGAAATAACCTCACATAGTGAGCCCGAGTAGATGTGTATACATATACAGCTTTTATCATTGCTTGTGATACCAATTGGCTGGTATGGATGTGTATAGTTTTACTACACCAAGAATTTAACTTTTATTGGTACCTGGGGCCTCAGTCAGTTGAGTCCAAATCCTGATTTGGGCTCAGGTCATGATCTCATAGTTTGTGAGATTAAGTCCTGTGACGGGATCTGTGCTGACAACATGGAGCCTGATTGGGATTCTCTCTCTCTGTCTCTGTCTCTCTCTCTGTGTCTCTCTCTGCCCCCTCCTGCTGGCACTCTCTCTCTCTTTCAAAATAAATAAATAAACTTAAAAAAAGAATTGGCTTTTAAAAACCTTATTAATTGCCTTAATCACCCATTTTACGGCTGTCTCCTTCCTGTAATAAGCATAAAGAGAGATACTAAGATAATATGTCTTTTGAGTTGGAGTGATCCAAATATTTTAATACACATGGAACCAATCCTCTACATATAAAAAAAAATGATATAGCAAACATTTACAAATACCCCTTCTGGGGTCCACATTTATATCATGTACTGAAATAAAAAATAAATGTTCTCTTATTCTATTATGGCTTTGCACACTGCAGCCTCTGTGACACTTAAGTCTACTTAAACTCTACCCCATCACAAAATGTCAACCTGGTGGAGATAAAGTAAATATTTAGCTAACTAAGACTGGCTTCAGGAGTGGCATCAGCAAACAAGATGTCCCTTGCTCACATCTTCTCAACAATAATTAGGTATCCGTCCACAGAGTGCCTTATGAGAGCTATTAGATGCAACGCCATATGCCAAAGTACCCAGGAGAAGTATTGCCTGCCCCTGCATTGAGTAATAGGTATATCACCCTCAATCCTGGCTCCAGCCCCTTTTGACTGCGGTCCAGGAGATCTGGGGAATACTGTCTCAGACAACCAACCACAAATGAGAGAGCCTTTGTGAAGTCAAGTTTCTAGCAGAGAAGTTCTAGCACACCATTAAAGCAATATAAAGTTGGTATGTACTGGGGAAGAGAAAAGTTCAACACACTACCCCTCTACCAAGGTAACATAGCTCAATGCCAGAAGAGATTTTCTTGGCCCATGATTTCTCCTTCCCTGGAAAGTAAGAACATACGAGTAAGTGCCTAGCTCTCCAGCTATGCAGAAAACTGCCCAAGAGGTCCATTTCTCTCTTGTCCCATCCAAAGTACTGAGTCATAAGTTGCATGACTGTGGGGTAGGGAGTAGCTGAAAGCGTAGATAAGATTCTCACAGGGGATTAATGGGACATGGATCCTACTGTGTCACAGACAACATCAAAAAACCAACCCACAATCACCAGGGACACTTCCCTAACAGATTTTCCCAGTCAGCCCATAGGCACCACCAGCAGTCTGCACATCTAACTCATATAGCCCAACCCTGTGGCTGATACCTTCAGTGTATTCCCAGTGAAAGTGACAATTGAGCTTTGCAAGTTGACTAGTGAGCACATACAAACAGCTGGCCCCTAATATTCAGTACCAGAGGACACCACATACTTGACCTTTAGCTCCACCCTTAGGAAAGTGAGAGGGAGGAGCACCTGGGTGGCTCAGTCAGTCAGTTGAACGTCCAACTTTGGCTCAGGTCATGATCTCACTGTTGTGGGTTCGAGCCCCGTGTCGGGCTTTGTGCTGACAGCTCAGAGCTTGGAGCCTCCTTCAGATTCTGTGTCTCTTTCTCTCTCCGCCCCTTCCCTGTTCATGCTCATGCTGTGTCTCAAAATATAAAATAAAATGTTAAAAAAAAAAAAAAGGAAAGCGAGAGGGAGATTGTCAGCCCTCAGCCAGGTACACTGCAAAATTTTTTTTAATGCAAGTTTTAAAATTCTACCACAAGAGGGAGCAAGAAACATGGATCAGGTGTATCTGGAGAAGATCTGAGAATGCAGTAGAATAAATAATCTAGGAGGGCTGGCAGAAGACATTTCTCTCCAGTCAGTTAGTAAAGACTGGAGGAAGTGATTGCTACTCCAATGCAAAGATAGCAATACAAGACTTCCAGGAACATGAAAAATCAAAGAAACATTACACTACTAAAGACCATAATAATCTTTCAGTAACCAACTCCAAAAACATGAATATCTGCAATTTAAGATAAAGAATTCAAAATAATGGTTTCAGGGAAGCTTAGTCAGCTATAAGAAATACAGGAAGATTATTCAACATTCAGGAAAATAATACATGAACAAAAAAGTTTAACGAAGAGTTAGAAATAATAGATACATAAGAACCAAAGATTCTGAAGCTGAAGAATACAGTGAATGATATGAAAAATGCAATAGGAAGAATCAACAGAGAAATAGATCAAGCAGTAGAAACAGTCTATGAATTAGAAGACAAGATCTTCGAAATTATTCAGTCAGAGAAGAACAAAGAAAGAAGAATGAAAAAGAATGAAGAAAGCCTACATGATATATAGGAGACCAGCAAGAGCAACAGTTTGCTAATTATTTGGGTCCCAGAAGTAAAGCAGAGGGGAAAGGGGGCGGAAAGCTTATTTAAGGAAATAATGACTGAAAACTTCCTAAATCTGAGGAGATATTTGGACATCCAAGTTTATGAAACATACAGGTCACCAAACAAACTCAAATAAAGAACTCTTCCCCAAACACATTATATTAAAATAGTAACAAAATCAAAGAAAAAATCTTAAAGGCAGCACTGGAAAAGAAGTTGATAACTTCTTTTAGAAGTGGAACCCCCATTAGACTATTAGATTTTTCAGCAGAAATTATATAGGCCATTACAGAATAAAGATGATATAGTCAAAATATTGAAAGAAAAAAACTGTCAACCAAGAATACTGTATCTGGAAAGCTTGTCTTTCAGAAATAAAAGAGAGAAAAAGAAGATTCCATACAATGTTGAGGGAGGTCATCATCAATAGACTATAAGAAATCCTGAAGGGAGTCCTATGAGTTGCAAGGACAGTAATTATTAACATGAGAACATATGAAAATATTAAACACAATGATAAAAGTAAGTACATAGCCAAATTCAGAATATTCTAATACCATAATAAGATAGCATATTAACCACTTAATTCTAGGACAAAATTTAAAGGACAAGGTATAAAGTTAAATAACTATAGCTAAAATAACTTGTTAATAAGCACACAATATAAAAAAAATAAACATCACATCAAAAACTTTAAAGACAGTACTAAATGGTAAGTTTTTTTATGTGATCAAAGTTATCAGCTTAAAATAGATTATTTTTATACATAATGCTTTTGTAAGCCTCACAGCAACCACAGAGCAAAAACCTACACTAAATACACAAAAGATAAAGAGAAGGAAATCAAAGCATTCCATTATGAAAAATAATTATCAGTGGGGGAGAGTTAGGCAGGAAGAATGCAACAAGGAAACTACAGAAGAGACAGAATAATTAATAAAATGACATTAGTAAGTCCTTACCAATAATCAATGACTTAAATATAAATAGATTAAATTATCCAATCAAAAGTCATTGACTAGCTGAATGGAAAAAAAAAAATGAGACCCAAATAAACACTGCCTACAAGAGGCTCAATTAGGATTTAGGAACACACATAGTCTCAAAGTGAAGTGATAGAAAAAGATCTTCCATGAAGTGGAAACCAAAAGAGAGCAGGGTTAGCTATACTTATTTATCAGAAAAGTATAGACTTTATGTGAGATATGGTAGACAAAGAAGGTCATTATGTAACAATAAAGGTGTCAATTCATCAAAATGATACAATAATCATAAATATATATGCACCCAACATTAGGGTGCCCAAATATATTAAGCAAATACTAACAGATATAAAGGGAGAAATTAACAACAATACAATAGTAGTTGGAGACTTTAATACCCTACTCCTAACAATTGATCATCCAGACAAAAAATAAATAAGAAAACATGGACTTGAATTATACTTAGGCCAAATGGACCTAAAAGATATGTACAGAAGACTCTATCAAAGAGTAGCAGCATACATATTCTTCTCAAGTATACAAGAATTACAGAGGTAGATCATATGATGGGTTACAAGATAAATCTCAATAAATTTAATAAGACTGAAATCATACCAAGTACCTTTTCTGAACACAGTGTTGTGAGGCTACATATAAGTAGCAAGAAGAAAACTGAAAAATTAACAAATATGTGGAAATTAAACAAAATAAGCCCTGAACAACCAATGGGTGAAGAAAAAAATCAAAGGGAAAAACTACACACACACACACACACACACACACAAGCACATGCACACAAGCACACACACACACACACACACGAAAATGGAAACACAATACCGAAATTTCTAAGATTCAGCAAAGCAATTGAAACAGGGAAGCTTATAGCAATAAATGCCTCCATTAAGAAAAAAGAAAGATCTCAAATAAGCAATGCGACTTTACACCTCAAGGAACTAGAAAAAGAAGATCAAATTAAGTCCAAATGTAGTAGAAGGATGGAAATGACAAAGAACACAGCAGAAATAAATGGAGACCATAAAACAATAGAAAAGATCAAGGAAATTAAGAGCTAGTTCGTTGAAAAGATAAACAAATTAACAAACCCCTCATGGACTAAGAAAAAAAAGACTAAAATAAATAAAATCGGAAATGAAAAAGTAGACATTACAACTGAAATCACAGATGAAAAAAAGGACTGTAAGAGACTACTATGAATGATTAATGCCAACAAATTGGATAACCTAGGAGAAATGCACAAATTTCTATAAGTTAACAACCTACCAAGGCTGAATCATGAAAAGGGAACAAATCAGTATTGAGTTTGAATCAATAACCAAAATATCTGAACAGGAAAAAGTCCTGGACCAAGTGGTTTCTCCAGTAAAGTATATCAAAGATTTAATGAAGAATTAACACTAATTCCTCAAACTCTTCCAAAGAATTGAAGAGAAGGGAACACTTTCAAATTTATTTTACAAGACCAGCATTACCCTGATACCAAAGTTAGATAGGGGCGCCTGGGTGGCTCAGTCCCTTAGGCGTCCGACTTCAGCTCAGGTCATGATCTCCCCGTTCGTGGGTTCAAGCCCTGCGCTGGGCTCTGTGCTGACAGCCAGCTCAAGCCTGGAGCCTGTTTCAGATTCTGTGTCTCTCTCTCTGACCCTCCCCTGCTCACACTGTCTGTCTGTCTCTCTCTCTCTCAGAAATAAATAAAAGATTTTTTAAAATTTCAAAGTTAGATAAAAAGCACTAAAAACCAACCAAACAAAAAGCTATAGGCCAACATCCCTGTTTAATATAGATGCAAAAAGTTCATGAAAATATTACAAACTAAATTCAATAGTACTTTAAAAGGACCACACACCNGAGGACACTTGTGGCGATGAGCACTGAGTGTTATGTGGAAACTAATTTGACAATAAACTATTAAAAAAAAATAAATAAAAATAAAAAAAAAGGACCACACACCATGATCAAGTGGGGTTCACCCTTGAAATGCAAAGACAGTTCATTATTATATGAATACATTAATGTAATACTTCACATTAATAGAATAAAAGATAAAAAATCAGGACCATCTCAATAGAAGCAGAAAAGTATTTGACAAAATCCAACATCCTTTTATGGTAAAAACTCTCAACAAACTGTATATAGAAGAAACATACTTCAACATAATAAAGGCCATATATAATAAGTCAACAGCCAACATCTTGCTCAATGGTAAAAAGCTGAAAGCTTTTCCTCCAACATCAAGAGAAAAACAAAGGTGACCACTCACACTATTATTAAACATGGTACTGAAAATCACAGCCACACCAATCAGGCAAGACAAAGAAATAAAAGGCATCCATATTGAAATGTAGTAAAGTTGTCTCTGTTGCAGATGATACGATCATACATATAAAAAATACTAAACATTCCACCAAAAAAGCTGTTAGAGCTAATCAACAAATTCAGTAGAATTGCAGGATATAAAATTAGCATGCACAAATCACTTACATTTCTATACACTAACAACAAAATATATGAAAAATAAATAAATTGATCCTGTTCATAATAGCATCAAAAACAATAAAATACTTAAAAATTTAACCAAGGACAAAGACCTGTACACTGAAAACTAGAAGACTTTGATGAAAAAAAATTAGGACATAAATGAATAGGAAGATATCCCATGTTATGGATAAGAATAAATATCGTTAAACATGTCCATAATTACTCAAATCCATCTGTTGGTTCAAAGCAATTCCTAACAATATTCCAGCAGCATTTTTCACAGAAATAGGAAAACAATACTAAAATTTTTATGGAATCACTGAGGGCTCCAGATAGCCAAAGCACTCCTATGAATGATGAATGAAGCTGGGAGCATCACACTTTCTGATTTCAAATTGTGTTACAAAGCAGTAGTAATCCAAACAGTATGACATTGGCCTAAAAACAGATACAAAGACCAATGGAACAGAAGAGCCCAGAAATAGACCCTCACATGTACAAACTAATACTTGACCAAAGGAGCCAAGAATACTCAACGGGGAAAGGATTCTTTCTTCAATAAATGGTATTGAGAAAACTGCATAATCACAAACTGGACCTCTGTTTTATACCATTCACAAAATATTAATTCAAAATGGATTAAAGACTTAAACATAAGACCTAAACGTCTGAGAAGAAAACATAAAGAAAGCTCTGACATTGTCTTGGGAATAATTTTTTGGATATGACACTAAAAGCACAAGTAACAAAAGAAAAAATAAATAAATGAGACTACACCAAACTAAAAATTATTTCACAACAAAAGAAACAACAAAATGAAAAGGCGACCTAATGAATAAAATGAAATATTTGCAAATTATGCAAATATGGAAGAGTATACATAATACAATAAAAATGCAAAAAAAATACAAAAAAATACAATACTCTGTGTATTCATGCTTTTGTCAATAAGTCATATTAGTTTGAAACTATAAAGAAAAGATCTTTCCTCTAAAGAGTATTTATAGGGGCACCTGGATGGCTCAGTCAGTTAGGTGTCTGACTTCGGCTCAGGTCACGATCTCACGGTTCATGGATTCAAGTCCCACATCGGGCTCTGTGCAGACAGCTCAGAGCCTGGAGCCTGCTCTGGATTCTGTGTCTCCCTCTCTCTCTGTCCCTCCCTCACTAGTGCACTCACTCGCTCTCTCATTCTCTCTCTCAAAAATAAATAAACATTTAAAAAAAGTATTTATATATGTTTCAATGCAGCAATCTCTGTCCATTGAAGTCATCTTTAGAACAATAATTCCATTCTTTTAGAAAAATTAAGACTAAGTTTAGAAGGATTATATGACTAGAGAGGATCCACACAGGGGATTCATGGGGTTTATGAAACTCCCTTTCTAGGCTTCTCACTTTGTGGCTCTATCATATCCAAGATATAGGGTAAAAAAGCTTGGTATTTCTTAATAAATGTGTCACCATGCAAATCATTACTTGAGTTTTCCTTAAGCTTAAGGGCTATTTTTCTTCTAGTTCTTTATTTCTGCTTCTCTGAACTATCTTATGATTTT